>NC_050609.1:7575757-7878787 GCF_014743375.2 Drosophila subpulchrella | reverse complement strand
AGATGGCCTGAGCAACAAAGGCAATCTGTTCTGCGTCACAGCCCCTCGTCGGTGATTACGATGATGGAAGTGGAGGCAGCACTCATACGCCCCGTGTTGCAGTTGGCATGCAAACACCTGTGCGAACGTGTTGCTCCCGCATCTGTTTAGCTTAGGAAACGAACCCCAGAATTCGGGAGGAAGGCGGTGCCAAATGGGTGATGACCATGGGGCACGTTCCAAGGATCCAAACTGCTGTTGCTTGTTTAGGGCTCACGCATGCAAATCAATTGCATGTGTTTGCTCTCTAAACGGACACCTATTATTGTGTAACAGTTGGCAGGCCTTGAATATTTAAATGGACAAAAATCAAAAATTCCTATATTTTTAGCTTTAAAAATTAAGTCGTTTTATAATTTTTTCTAAAAAATACTGTCTAAAATAAATGAATTTATCAAGCGTCGCCGTTTTTTTAAGATTTAAGTTTTTCCAAATGAGTTAACTTAGGAAAATGAAATTGTCTTTCTTCTGAAGTCTTAAGAAATCTAAAATGTATATATTTTTTTAAAAAGATATACACTGCTAGAAATACAGCAAATCAATATTTTTTAAAGTTTTTAGCAAAAATATGAGTCTTAAAACTAAAAAATGCACTTGTTGGTTAAACTGATATATTTATCTCTATTTTAGGGGTAGTCTTAAACTTAATAGTTCTAAGAGTTTTCCAAGGTCTTAAGGATCTTAATATAACTTTCACATTTTCTAGGAATATCCTTATATTCACTTTAATCAGTTAACCTTCTCCAAAACTATCCAAAGCATTGAATGTCTCAAGACACAAGTACCCACCTGATGAGGGCTTTGAGTTTTTGGTGTTTCCACAAAAAGAGAACTTGAGTTATAAACTTGATAGTTTTTGTCACTGGGGCTCAGTTGCTGCTCCGTTTGCTGGACTTGTTGAACGCAAGCACTCGAATGATGTCCTGTCCAGCCAGGACATCCGCTTTTATTTACTTCCGCCGAGGACGAGCGCAGATGTCGCCGTGGCCTGTGATTGGCTGACGGGAAGTATACAGGCACACAGGAGCTGGGAATACGGGGGATGGGGGACCACATGTTGCGCTCCTTGCAGGATGCTTGGTGGGCGTGCTCAAACATCACTCATACGCCACCGACACCGACCAGAGCACGATGTGTGCACTTGGCAAACTTTCAACGGGAAGGGGAATGAAGCGAAACCCCCCAGTTGCCCAATATGTTTATCTATTATATAAGTTTATCAGCTCTTAATTATGTTGTAAAAGTGGTCGCCTTTATGATCAGTGGCCGGCAAACCATCACCTATTTATGGGTAGTTATAATCATTTATGGCCATCATCGAACGTTTACTCTCCAACCCACGGATCAACTTTAAGTCCCAACTTTAAAGCCCAAGTCCTGGTTACTGCATTCTGGTCCATTCGGATGCGTAAGCAGAGTAATCTTCGGTTTATGAGACTGGGATTTGCAGGCGAAGCGTTGCAATTAATTTGAATTTGTGCGTGTTTCGCATGCAAAATCTCTCCCTAAGAATTTCGACTGTGACGTCAGGCCCTCATCCTGTAGAGGGCCAACCCAGGATGCAGATAAAAACACGGCTAAGTCTGTGAAAATTCGAATTAACCCAGAAGAAAATCTAATTCGTTCGCCCTTTATGTCGTTAGCGTGACTAATGAAGCCAGAGGGAAGAAAAAGTAAAGAAAAACATGTCCATGTACTAACACTGAAATTTTACGACTATCTTATTAAAATAAAAATTTAGTTCTTAAAGGATCTGTTAAATATTTTATAAAGAAGTAGTGCTATGACAGAGACACCTAACAGACCAAACATTTTCCGTTTTTTGGTATCAATTCGATATAAATATAAATTCCCATTACTTTTATAAGAAAATATTGCAAAACTCTTTAAATACTTAAGTTTTACTTCCCGTTTTTTATTTAAGTTATTATAGTTAAATATTACAAGACGTCTTGAATATTTAAGTTTTCCTTTATCTGGATGCCCCTTAGATTCTCCCTGCTAAATGTAATGTTTTTGTCCCTAATTGAATAAGATAACATAAGATGCAGAGCTAATCAGTTTCGTACCGCCATATGCAGCACTTTTGACCATCCATCCCATATAAGCCCGTGTCCAAGAACCCACTAATTGGGTTACGGTTAGCTGCCATTCGCCGTCATCCTTGATGTGCAAAATCAGGCCAAATAATGCAATGCCAGTGCCATATGTAAGGGAGGGTTGGTTATACAGAAACCTACACTTGTTTTGCCCAACAATGTCTCGCGAAATTTGCACAAAATTTGAATAAACTGATTGAGTTTCAGTTGAACATATAGCACATACGTGAATAGTGTGTCAGTGCAGGCAGAATTGGATAGGCGAATAGGTCATTTCGATTAATATTTAAATTATGTTCGGCATTTTGCGGCCTACGCAAATAAACAGAGGAAAAACCCCAGCCAAACTTGCTTAAATTTTATTTTCATCTTTTTGGGAGTCGTACAAGCTAAGGAGAAAGTTGAGGATAGTTGAGGGTTGCTAGAACCCCTCAGTCGAGTAACTTGGCCACAATCGGTTCCGGAGCGGACATGGCATAGCCCAGTTGATTTAGGGCCCTCCGGATCTCGACGAAGACGCTGGCATCATCGATGGTCGCTGGGAGGACAACGCGCTCATTCCGGGCAAAATCCGCCATGGCCTTCCGCATCGTCTTTCCGGAACGAGTACGTGGCAGGCTATTCACGGAGGTGATCAGCCGGAAGGCGGCGATGGGGCCAACCACATCCCGGATCAGCTTGATGATCTCCGTGGATAGCTTGGCATCCGTCTTCTTGCAGCTCTCCACTGGAATGTACAGGCACAGCGGCACCTGGCCTTTGGTGGCCTCTGGAACCCCAAAAACAGCCACGTCCACCACGTCCGGATGACGGAGCACAGCGTCTTCCAGACTGGAGGTGGACAACCGATGGCCAGCCACATTTATCACATCATCGTCGCGGGCCGTCACAAAGATATACCCACGCTCGTCCTTGTAACCGGCATCCATGGTATCGTAATAGCCCTAAGTTTAAGGAATTTAGTTAATATGGTTCACTTGAAAAAGATTTTTAATTTGTATTATTAAATAAGAGCTTCAGGAATTTCAAAAATATTAAGTAGGGTGGAATTGAGTCAAATTTTAGAAAATTGCTATTCAAAAATCATCTGGGTTACTAAATTTAGGCAAAATGTGCCTAAGGTCTGCCATTCATATTAATTAAGGATTTGCTGCTTTAATATGAATCTTAGGTCTTAAGCTTTTGATATTAAAGATTTTTGTAGATCTATATAGTAAAAATTAATGGCACGACTCACGGGGAACTTTTGAAAGTACAGCTTGCGGAAGAGGTCTTCGTTTTTATAGAGGGTGGCCATATTTCCGGGTGGAAGGGGTAGCTTCAGAGCAATCCTGCCCAGTTCCGAGGTCTGCGCCTCGTTCCCATCCGGCTTCAGGATCTTGACTGCAAGAGAGATGTCCCAGGACTTAAATCCACACTTAGCCCAGCCATCTGGAGCATCACTCACCGTCGTAGCCCATGAGTGGGAGGCCTGTGGTATAGGCGGGTGGACTAAGGTTCTGGTTGAAGCCCAGGCAGGTGGCCGTCACCGCGGAGCCCGTCTCTGTCTGCCACCAGTGGTTGAGCACCGGCACCTTGAAGGTCCTCTCGATCCAGGACTTGGTCTCGTAGTCGCAATGCTCGCCGGCAATGAATATGGCGCGCAGGGACTTCATGGAGTACTGGCGTCCATAGCTTATGTCCGGATCGGCACGACGGATCACCCGGAAAGAGGTGGGCACTGAGAAGATTGAGCGCACCTGGTACTGGTCGATGATCCTGTCAGGTTAGTGGATAAATCAAGAGAGGTAAAGTATAGCATATTAGGTTCACACTCACCTGAAGTACTGACCCGGATCCGGGGTGCGATCAGGTTTGCCCTCGTACATCACACTGGTGGCTCCCAGGCAGAGTGGACCGTAGCAGATGTACGAGTGACCCACCACCCAGCCCATATCCGAGGCCGCCCACCAGGTGTCGCCAGGGCCAATCCCATAGAGATTTCGCAGCGTGTACATCAGGGCCACCAGATGGCCTCCGATGGTGCGGAGTACTCCTTTGGGCTTATCCGTCGTTCCGGAGGTGTACAGGATATACAACGGATCGTTGGCCTCGATGGGAACGCAGGCTATGGGCTGCTCACCCTCCGACATTTTCAGGACATCCGACCAGAGCACATCCGTCTGCGGATCCAGTTTGGTGGTGTCCGGCATAACATTGTCCCGCCGGAAGATGATATTCCGCTGCGGTGGCCGCCAACGCGACATGTTGATGGCCGAGTGCAGGATGTCCAGATAGGGCACCACCTTGCCCGGCTCCACGCCCACATTGGAGGCGATCACTAGCTTTGGCTCCACGTGCTCAATCCGCGAGCAGAGCTCCCGGGCGGCGAAACCACCGAAGACCACCGAGTGAATGGCGCCAAGGCGAACAATCGCCAACATGGCAATGATGGTCTCTGGGATTAGGGGCATGTAGATCACCACGCGATCGCCCTTGACCACCCCCATTTTGGCCAGACTTCCGGCCAGCAGGATGATCTGATCGTACAGCTCCTGGTAGGTCACCCTGCGCACCGTTCCCGTCAGCGGACTGTCGTGGATTAGGGCCACCTTGGCACCGCGGCCCGCCAGAATGTGCCGATCGATGGAGTTGTAGCAGGCATTCAGATAGCCCCCCACATACCACTTGGTAAAGGGCGGATTGCTGTTGTCCAGCACCTTCTGCCACGGTCGATCCCAGTCGAGCAGGTGGGCCTGCTCCTCCCAAAAGGCCACCGGATCCTGGACGCTCTGGCGATATGCCTCCAAGTACAGAGGATCGTGAGCCTCCACGGGCATGCCGTAAACGGATTCACCTAGGATAACAAGGAGTTTGGAGCGTCAGGTGACCATTCGTCCATGAGTTGATCGCCGCTTTAAATTAGGCTAGCAAACTAAATTACAACACTACCACGCAATATCACCTTACACCAAGACCAAACACCATCCAGTCGCATTGAATTTTAAATTTTCTAAATGCCGCGGTCACTCAACTGATTTCTATATACCCTGTACTACATATATGCACTCCTTATATACGGCTCAGCCAGACGCAGAGCATAATCTACACGTCATTTTCGCTGGTCGTTGGACCCTAAAGCCTCCGTCTTGCATAGTCTAATCGAAATCATTAATATTTAGTGCTAACGGTTTCGGCACATAACTAAACTCAAATTAATCACTACAAAGTCGCATAGAAAGTTCATTATTCAAATGAATAAACTTCACAATGAACTGAAAGGTTCCAAAGTATCTATTATATCATATATCATAACGTAGCGTTGCTATTAACATCTTTGTTAAAAACACATTATTTTAATATTCTCAGTTTTTGAATACGATGTATTCTGAAACTTTATTTTCGTGATGTAGATATACAAATGTCGTATTCCGATCATGCGATTACTTATTGAAAAGTGACGTTGCTTTCTACTTTTCTATATACTGTCACCATTCTTGACTTACAGCCTTCGTAATTCACTGCACTGGGACCGGGTTCCATTTTAATTCCTTATAGTTTTAGTTTATATATATTTAGTCCTTGTCTATAGTATAGACTCTATATAAATATTTATTGTGTGTCCCCCTATAAGTTTTTGGATCAAGCACAACCGTCGCACTGTAGTCGAAACTTTGCAATGGGTCTGGAGAATGTAGAACGCGAGTTGAAAACCAAAACCTTTAAGAAACACCCGATCAAAGGTTTGCTTTTGAAATTCTCCGAGATTGGGAGAGCCGGAACGGTGGAAAGTGGTTTACAAAAGAGAGTGGAATTATAAAAAACATTTCATTTGTACAAATGATTGCTGTTACATATTTTCTCAGCTTAGTCTAGTTAAACTTAGTTATAAATCCAAAGGACTACTTCTTTTTCTTATCCTTCTTGGTCTTCTTCGAGGGAGGGGGCGTGGCTACCGCCTGGCCATCAGTTTCATCGGTGGTCGTTTCCACACTGAAGCCCTTGATGTACGGCTTGACCAGCCGGAAGATCAGCTTCTCGTGCTGCACGTTGGTGGAATCCAGGCTAAGTCGAACGGTGACTGGGTCGAAGGAGTGGAACACTACGTTGCCGCAGCGCTGTGTATAATCCTCCTCGTTAAAGGTGAAGACGATCTCGCTCTTGGTGCGCTGCAGACCGTCCTTGCCATCCTTGTCGGACTTCAGATACAGGGTGCCTTCCAGACCGTACTTGGGGATCAGCACTTGCAGAGCGTTCTTGCGCACAAAAAGCACATATCTGGGAATGGATCATTTTTAATAAGAAAGAGTTCCATTAAAGATTTCGTTGACTTACCCTTCCTCATCCTCCTCCTTGCCACGGAAGAAGAGATGAGTGTTGAGGGCCACCGATGCGCGACCCGCGTACTGAGCCATCTTGTGGCGGTAGTTCAGGTTGTGGCAGATCTCCTCGTTTGCTTTCCGCTCCAACAGCTGGGCATAGGTGCCATCCGCGCCAATCGAGGCAGCCAGCAGGCGGTGAACCATGATGTCCGAGTAACGACGGATGGGCGAGGTGAAGTGTGTGTAGATGGGAGCGGCCAGGCCGTAGTGGAAGAACTCCTCTTTCTGCAGACTGCCGCTGATAAAGTACACCGCCTGCATCATGCAGCGTGTGGTGAGGATGCGGATCATAGTGTTGAAGTAGGGATTATCCGCCTTAACACACCTGTCCAGCGAGTGAGCCAACTCCAGGCCAGATTCGGTGTCCACCTGGAAACCCTGGTAGCGGGCGGCCTTGACCAGCGGATCGAAGTTGGAGGGCGGTGGTCGGGGATGTCGACGCAAAACTGCACACTCGGAGAATTCGTTCGCTATGTGCTGGGCCACTGTGATGTTGGCGAGCAACATGAACTCCTCCACCATGGAGTTGGTCTCACGCATCTGCTTGACCTCCACCTCAAGCGGTTCGTGTGTCTCGCTGTCCACCTGGAAGCGAATCTCCGGCGAGGCCAGGACCAGGGCACTGCAAGATTGGGATTGAGTGAAATTCGTGCGATAGAAGACTGGAGTATATGAACTTACCCACTATCCATGCGTCGCTTTTTCAGTATCTTGGCCAGCTTGTTAAGATTTCTTAAGGACTTTGCTAGTTCATTCTGTTGCGTGGAGTCGTCGATTATAACTTGTGCCTCCTCGTAAGTCATGGCTCGTTTGGACTTGATGACGCTCTTGTGGAAGCGTTTGGCCAGCACATTCGCCTCCTTGTCCAACTCCCATACGCATGAGAAGGCGAAGCGCTCGACGCCGCCGACCAGCGAACACAGGTTCGAGCTGAGTAACTCTGGCACCATGTCAATTCGTTTGCCTACCAGGTAAACAGTGGTTCCCCTGGCGCCTGCCTCCTTGTCCAGAGCGTTTCCTGGCCGGATGAAGTGACTTACATCGGCAATGTGGACACCCACTTCCAGGTTGCCATTGGGCAGCTCCCTGCAGTGCAGAGCATCATCGATATCCGTGCAGCCAGGCGGATCCACGGAACAGATGTAAAGGTCCCTCAGATCCACACGCTTGGCGTAGTCCTCCTCGGTAATTGTCCAAGGCATTTTCGGCAAGAAGCTGAGAACCTCGTCTGAGAACTTGCAGTGCGGCACATCGTGCTCCAGCAGAATCACCTCGTTCTCGGTGGCCATGTCCCCAAGCGGTCCCAGGGAGCGCACAAAGTGTCCATGTGGATAGCGCGAGTTCCGCGGCCAAGTGTCGATGGTCACGATGATGCGCTGGTTCTGCAGTTTGGCCGCCTGCCTTGTTTCGATGCGGATGCGAGGGATCTTCCGGTCGGCGGGCACAAAGATGTGCCGATTGGTGTCCTCTATCAAACTGGGCTGCAGAATGCCGCAGTACTGCCGCCACTTGCGACGCACAATGCCAACAATTCGTCCCGTGGGCGTGCGTTCAGCAGATGAGACTGCGGCCCGAACCTGCTTCAACATGTCCTTTTCATCCTCAGCCCTTTCCTCACTGGGCACTTCGTCTGCGTAGACGTTCTTCTCCTCCAGCACAATTTCACTTGGCGCAGACCACTCCTCCTCGGGCAGCAGCTCCACGGCTACCAAGTCGCCATCTACCGCTCGGTTGAGGGATTCGCGGCCTTGGATTAAGATCTATCAATTAGGGAGGTAAGTGCTTATAAGATGTACAATAGAAATATTTCTTTAACTTACGCCCTTTTCGTACTGCTCTACATTGACGCTGCCCTCTAAGTAATTTTCCCTGGAGGCCTGGAAGGCGCCCTGCAGCAGCTTCTTTTGGCGCAGTCCCTCGAGTAGCTCCTTCATGCTAAGATGCGCCGGATACTGGGGCAGACCCTTCTTCTCGTTCTCGAACGTTTTGTGCGACAGTTTGTCCAACAGAAGAGGGAAATCGTCGAGGGATTTCACATACTCCGCGGCAGAGGTCACCAGAATGCCCTCGGCCTCGGCCTTGGCGCGATTCCCAGCATCATCGGTGAGCAGGACAACCCGGGTGACAGCTTTCCCACTGCGATCGAACTCTTTGGAGGATTGCGAGGCTTGGAGATGATTGTCATACCACTTAGTGGCCAGGCGGATGGCCCGATCATTGCGATCGTTGGCGGTCTCATCCGGTTCGCGATCTGCATAGGTGTCCCTGGGGAAGAAAGGAATACATATTGTAGGACTATACTCTCTTCAAACTCCATAAACCTACTTGTGGTGCTCGTTGACGAACACATAGAAGTTCCTGGTGCGATCGTGGACGATCTCATTGAACCGCTTGTAGATGGAGGAGCTCTTGTGCTTGACCTCGTTCAGCACGGTGGTCAGGACGACCACGTTGCGCAGCACATCCTCCTCCAGCACGTCGATCTGGTCCAGAACCACATTGGTGTCCAAAACGAGGTAGTGCGGAAACTTGAAGAGACTGCTCTGGATCTCGTGCCGCGAGTCCAGGTGGTAGACCTCGTTCTGGAAGCACTGCCGGCACAGGTCGGAGCCACAGGCGATGTCGTCGCGCAGGTAGTGCTCCCGCACGATCTTCAGGATATTGCCGCGCTTGGTTTTACGCGTAAATTCACGTAAAGTTTGCATTTTGAAGAGAGTCGCTTTTGAATTGAATGCAGCTCCACATGTGTGCCGGAATTGGAATTGGGGGGCCTGTGCACGTTTAAAATACCCTAAGGCCTGTTCACACTGTAACCGCAAAAGCAACAGTCGCTATACAAAGAAACAAATTATAAATGTTTTATTAACTTCTAGCTCAGCTTACCTTCGATTATATTAGCCGTATGAATATTAAATTGCTGTACTTCTTAAACAAAACTCGTAAAAAACTCAGTGACTTGGTAATATTTTGACATCACAGAGCAGATCCAACACATGGATTCCAGTGTGAACGCTACGAAACAATACTCTCCCTGATTCCAAACCCGTGTGTAAACAAGTGCTTAGTGGTTTGAAACTTTGATGGTAGTAAATTTGACCATTTCTTCAGTGCTTTATTAGTACATTTTCACAACTGATTTTCTATATCGGCGCTTAGCACGTGTAGTACGCACGTTGCGGAATTTTGTTATTTAAAACGCTAGATTACACAGCTCCCCGATGGTGCCGAACGAGAAAAGCTTCCCCCGAGGCGGGACAATCCACACCGAGGCCAAAACCACCGACATCAGCTCAAATATCGTGAGTTTGGCCAGTGAAATTGCCGAGATCTGTGTACATACTTTTCTGCCCCACAGGTTTTTGGAGCCTCACAGAAGAAGGTGAAAAAGGCCCCAAAAGTGAAGGATAACCTTTTGAGCGATCCAAGCGATGAGCAAAATGACCAACTGGAGGCCTTCTCCGCGGAAACCCTTAACATGGACACGCTGCAGGAGGACATGCTGGTCATGGGAGTGGTCAAGGAGGCCAGCGCCACCGCCCTGCAGATTGCCCTGCCCGGGCGGCTGTTCGCTCGCACCATGGTGGCGGACATCTCAGAGGCCTACAGCCGCGTGGCCCAGGCGGCCATGTCGGGAGACACCAGCGAATACCACGATCTCGCCGAGCTCTTCCAGGTGGGCCGCATCGTCTACGGCAAGGCCATCAAAACAGAAAAGCTGGGAAGCGGCCGAATCAGCCTGTTGCTCTCCTTGAAGCCCGCCGATGTCCATGGCAGTCTGCATCACAAGAGCATCAAGAAGGGATTCATCTTCTCAGGCGCCGTGGCGGAAATCCAGGAGCACGGCTATGTCATCGAGTCCGGAGTGCAGGGACTACAGGCCTTTGTGCCTTGCGAGGAGCCGGCACAAACGCTTCACGTCGGCCAACTGGCCTTTCTGAAGGTCAAAAAGATCCAGCATGACACCCACCAGAGCACCTGCACTTGTGTTCAGGTGGAGCAGGACCAGCTGCGCATCAAAAGCCAAAACGAGACGAATCTCGACTACATCCTGCCAGGCAGCATAGTCAGGTTTAAGGTGGCCAAGCACTTGAAGGATGGACTAAAAGGCAGCATCATGAACGAATCCTTCAGCGCCTACATCAACGAGCACCACCTGGCTAGCCCATTAGACACCTTGGATGCCTACGAACTGAATGAGGACTACAATGCCAGGGTGCTGTACGTGATGCCCCTCACCAAACTGGTGTACTTAACCCTCAATCTGGATATAAAGGCAGGAGATGAAGTGGGTAAGGATCAGGATGAGGAGGGGCAGGAGGAAGAGCCCCTCAAGGTGGGCTCCGTGGTGGAAAAGGCCAAAGTCCTGCGCCTGGGCAGCGGAGGAGTGGTGCTGCTGCTCAACAAGAAGCTCAAGGGCCTCATATCGTATGGTTCCATTAGATCCAACTTTAAGGGCAACTATGACAAGGACGAAGTGCTGTCCAAATATGGACGAAAAACCAAGCACAAAGTGCGCATCCTGGGCTACGATGTCATCGAGTCCTTGTACTACTGCTCCGACGATCCCAACGTGGTCAACGAGAAGCTCTACTGCCTGGAGGACATTAAAGCCGGAGACGTGGTCACAGCGAAGATTTTCAAGAAGGACGACAAGATCAAGGGCTGGTCGGTGAAGATCGGCAAGGTCAACGGAATACTGGAGCAGCTTTACCTGGCACCGAATGTCCGCTACGATGTGGGTCTCTCGGTGAGGTGCCGCGTCCTGGAGGTCAATGAGGAGCGCAAGGTCTGCTACCTGAGCAATCGGAGCGAGTACTTGGGCAAGGGAATTAAGCTGCTCACCGATTATTCAGCCGCCCATGCTGGAAATGTATATACTGGCACTGTGGTGCGATGTGAGGACAATTACGTGCTCGTTAAGTTCGGCAATGGCATCAAGGGAGTCCTGCACAGGCAGAATCTAAAGGAGCAGAGCTCCTTCTTCGAGGGACAGACCACAAAGTTCCGTATTCTGAACCGCACCAAGGATCAAATCACTTTGACCCTGCCGGAGGACAAGTTCCAGCTGGGCGAGATCTGCCCGGTTGAGATAACCAACGCCTTGGACGCTGGACTGGAAATAAAAATCAGCTTGGCTGCCGATGATGATGAAGAGGACGAAGATGGCAATACTAAGGTGGAGGAGTACGTTGGCTTAATACCACTGCGCTTGCTTTCGGATCATCTGGAGTTGCTGCACGCTCACATGCGGATCCACCCCGCGGGTTCCCACACCGAGGCAGCCTGCATTATGCAGAACATCTTCAGCTTGCGCGATGTGGCCTACTTTAGTGGCCAGCTCACCAAGGACTGGCAATCGGTTCAAGTGGGAGACATAATCCGTTCCTATGTGAAGCATGCCACCGAGCAGGTGGTGGACCTAATGGTGTCCGTTCGCAACTACAACAAGCCGGTGAAGGTTCATGTTAAGATGCTTCGTCTGAATGCCGTGAAAAATGCGCCCGTGGAGCTGGTTCCAGAACAGCTGCTGCTGGTAAAAGTTCTCAGCAAGGAGGTGGAAACCAAAACGCTGACAGTGTCTGCCAAACTGACAGATGTTTGGAGCGGGGACCTTGGTGATACTGCCAAACTGGTCGAGAGGTATGTAAACTATTCCTTCTTCATAGTTTTTAAAAATTTAAATCCTTTAAATTCCGTTACAGCTACCTAGATGAAGTGGCTCAGATAAAATCAGCGCTGGAGGAAACCTCTGCTCCCATTGCCAAATACTCTGTTGGTGAAAAAATCGACGTGGGTTTCAAGGGCATCGATCCGACATCCCATGACTGGGTATACACAGTGGATGGCAATGCCAAGGTGTCCGCCCTGCTGCTCTCCAGTCTGGCAGGAACTGCAACAGCTCCCGAGGCGGGCAGCAAGCACCAGGCTGTAATTTTGTGGATCGACTATTCCAGCGATGTGCTGCTCATTAGCAACAAGAAGCATGACATTGCTCATATTTCGCCAAGCGGAGATCTACCCACAAATCTGGTCGGCAAGGCCGGCATGAAGGCCAAGGTTCTGTTGAAACTGGAGACCGTGGTAGTGTGCTCACTGAAGAAGGGCACAAATCCGTTGGTCATCTGTCCCGTTCGCTTACACCCCAACGATGTGGAGAACTCTGGAAGTGCGGGCCTGCGTCAAGGAGATTTCTGCAACATAGCATTTATTCACGACAAACTGCCAATCGCAGTGCCAGAGACTGTTTGGCGCATCTGGAGGGGAGTGAAAAGAACAGCGGAGTCTGAGGATACCCCTGTGAAAGGCAAGAAGTTAAAAATTGAAGAGACGCCCAAACAGAAGAAGGTAACATTTAAGGAACCACTGGAACAGAAGGAGACTCCGACGAAAAAGAAAGCCAAAGCAGAGGCCACACCCACCAAGAGAAAGGCTGAAGAGGCAGAAATTCTAACCAATGGCAAAAAGAAGACTCAGCCCTTGATTAATGGCATTTTAAAGGAGTCACCCAAGCAGAATGGCAAGCTATTCTTCGAGGATAAAAGTCCAGCCAAGAATGCAAAGTCAGAAACACCAAAAACCAATGGATCTGAAACCAAGACGCGGTTGCCCGGTGTATCCAGTTTCTGGGAGAGCGATCTGAACCAATCAAAGGAAGCTTCCAGCGACGAAGAAGAGGAGGAGGATGCAGCGGAAACCCAGCAGAACGCAGCCAAGAAGAAACGTCTCAGCGCCAAGGAGAAAGCAAAGGCGGAGGTCAAGGAGGAGCAGCGACTGCGGGAGATCGAGGAGCGCAATGCTGATCCCAACGCACGTCTGGAATCAATCGATCAGTACGAGCGTCTAGTGATTGCCCAACCCAACAACAGCATATCCTGGCTGAAGTACATCGCCTTCCTGCTGTCCAACACAGAGATTGAAAAGGCTCGCGACTTGGCGCTTAGAGCCATATCAACAATTTCCTTCCGGGAAACCCAGGAGCTGAGGAACATATGGAGCGCCTTGCTCAACATGGAGCTCGTCTACAGCGACAATTTCGATGAAGTACTCAAGGAAGCTCTGAATTGTAACGATCCTTTGGAAATCTACATAAGTGTTGTAGAAATCCTTAAGCAAAACAAGAAAAAGGAGCGTCTCTCATCCGTGCTGACTACAATCCTTAACAAGTTTAAGGCGGAGCTAAGAGTATGGCCCTTGGCTGCCGAGGCCTACTTCTGGCTGGGAAAGTCCGACCAAGTCCACAATCTGCTCCAGCGCGCTCTGCGAGGTCTGCCAAATCAAGAGCGTAAGTTTGTTGATTAGTAATTATTTCTTTATTGTATTTAAACTGGGAATTACTATTTCAGACATCCCCTGCATTGTGTCCTTTTCCAAGCTTTATGCGAAACACGATAATAATGACATGGCGCAGACATTGCTCGACGGTGTGGTCACTTCCTATCCCAAGAGAATAGATATTTGGTCCGTGTATGTGGACATGCTGATCAAGGCGGGACAAATCGATTCAGCGAGGTGAGTCTGGTACCCCTGGGTATTCAATACTTCATAGTAATGATTTGATCCTAACCATTTTTGTTTTTTTAGAAATGTTCTGGAGCGTGCCGTGCTGCAAAAACTGAAGCCAACCAAAATGCAAGTTATATATAAGAAGTATCTGCAATTGGAGGAGAACCACGGCACGGAGGCCACTGCGGCCAAAGTCAAGCACCAGGCCGAGCAGTGGGTTAATAACTACGAAAAGTCCATCAAGTAGTTACGTCCCAGCCCCCCATTATAGATCATAATTTAGAATTAACTTCAGAACGTTACATTCAGTGTTTTTTTCATGATACTTTATTCTAAAACTATTTTAAATGAAGTGTGATTCCGAGTGCTACCTTTTAAATATATATGTATGATAGTACCTATATATTATAGAAATACATATGAAACGTTGCTTTGGCCTTGCTCCCTACACATAGGATGTAGGGCTGATGCCATTAAACAACTTAAGACTTGAACACTAATCGAACATATTTTGCCACTGTGTATAATGGATGTGGGATGTGAACACTAGGGATGTGACGGATTGGGGTTGGTTGGTTTTGGGACAATGACCGTGGCGGAGACACAGACGGTTACAATGACAAGTGTGACGTGTGTACTCTTACATATTAATCAATAATAAGAAATAAGACGCTAGCAAATGTTACAATGGTTTCTTGATTTAGCAATTAGATTTAATTTATACATAAAACAGTCTGCGGTCACTCCTTGAAGATGCCGCGCACCTTGGCAGAAGGTTTGCGCACCCTGCCCCGGCTGCTCACGTTCACCAGCTGCTCATCCGAGTCCACCGAACTGGCCTCCTCATCTTCCGCCTGATCCCGCTCGGTAGAGGCCTGCGATCGATCCTGGGAGCTGGCATGGGCATCGCCGTTACGGATTCTTTTACTCCGGTGGGAATAGCCGGCCGCCGCCTCTTCCTCCTCAGACTGTTCATTATAGCGCGGCCTCTTCTGATTCCTACCGGCACGCTGGTTCCCACTCCGATTGCTGCGACGACTGCGCGGTCCCACATAGTCATCATCATCGTCGTTGTCGTTCACGAAGGAGTTATTGGATGGCGGGCGGCGGGTGCGCCGCAGCGGACGCTCCTGCGTTGCCGCCGAGGAGGAGGAGGTTTTCGCCTTGCGCCTCGTGCGTCCATTGCTGGGCGAGACGTAGCTGGTCAGTGGCTGGTTGTCCTCCGAATCGGAGTCCTCTTCATCCTCATCGGCGTAACTTTGAGAGCTGGAGCCGCCGTCGGTGCCCTCATCCGAGGCGGCCGCCTCCTCATCATGATCCTCATCGTGGGAGTTCGCCTGACTGGCTCGTCCACGCAGGCGTCTTGTTACAACGTTGCTAGTACTGTTGCTGGTGCTATTCGTGGTGGAGGTGGGTCGCCGGTGATTGGCTATGGCAGAGAGCAGACGTGAGTTTTCCAGCACATCCAGACTGGTGTCCAACTCATCGGCGTTTCGTTGATGGCGAGACAGAATGCGTCGGGGAGCCCTCGATGAATTGACATTGCCCAGGTAGTTGTGGTCATGTGTGGACACCGCCGGCTGCTGTTCTGTCCGGGAGCCTGCGGCCGAGGACGTCGTAGAGGTGGCATGCGAACGGGTCATGTGGGTATTCCGTTCTGGCGGCGAGGCCAAACGACGCCGCAGGCTGAGCGGATGAGGTGCTGCTGTTGTTGCCGTTGAGCTTGCTTTTGCAGTTGATTGGTAATTTTCTGTGGGGAAGAAGAGTAAGCCACAATTTTTATTTGTGATAAGCGTTTAAACTTACTTTGCTGATTGTTGGCCAGCGGCTCGTTGTCACTGTCGTCGTCATCGTCGTCACTCTGGGCTGGGCGGACGACGGTGTTTCGATTTGTACGCAATTGACGGACAGGACCAGCAGCGGCCTGAGCCAAAGCGGCTCGACTGGTAGAGGGCACATCGTCCTTTGTGGGTGTGGGCAGGATCTAAGGTTTGATAGTGATATCAACATTATTTTTACTTTTTTACCAACTAATAGTGGCCGACAACTAACCTCTTCGGCTTCTTCGCTTTCTTCCTCCTCCTCCTCCTCCTCTTCGATGTCGCTGCCACGACCCCAATCCATCAGAGCCCGCTTGGCGCTCTGGCGCGTTGGTCTCGTAACAGGAGAGTCCGTGTCGGATTCGATGATGCGTCCGTTGCGCACTGGCAGGTGGTAGCTGTGATCATTCTCGGCGGCAATATGGGATGAGGTTCTGCTCCCGTTTGCTCGAGTGTTTCGCGAAGGACTCTCCAGGCTGGAGTTGGCAGCTGCTGCGGCACTGGTACTCGGTCCATTGCCAATGGGATGGGATCTGCTGCTCGCCGAGCGGCCCTTTCGCCGACCCACCTGGCTATCCTGGGTGCTCTCGTCGTGCTGCGAATGGGAGGCTGCCTCCTCGGCGGAACTGCCTGCCATGCGTCGCGTTCGGCGGGGTGAACCAGCGGCAGCAACAGCCGCTGTCGGTGGACTCTTGTTCAACCGCCGCCGCTTGCCGGAGTGCCCGTTTTTCTGTCGGTTGCTGGATGGTCGCTTAGCTCCCGATCGACGGCGACTGCTGCGTCCCTCATTGGGATTGTAGCTATCCTCGGAATCGTTGACATTGGAATCATCGCTGAGCCGTTGCCTCTGCCTGGCCCTGCGCGTTCGTGTCTGCTGGGGCGAACTATCATTGGACTGGGCTCTTTCCTCCTCATCGCTGCTGGCATCCGAAGTGGCCTGCGCACTGGTTTCCTCCTCCTCTTCCTCCTCGCTACTGCTCTCCTTGATTCGGCGCTGTTGGGCAGCGGATGAGGAAGTCACGCGGTTGGAGCCAGACGAACTAGCACTAACGGCCACACCATTTCGTCGACGCGAGCGCCCTCTTGCGGTTTCCGCCTCCTCGTCATCATCATCGTCGTCGTCATCATCCTCGTCCTCATCCTCACTAGAGTTGGGCAGTGGCAATCGTCTGGCAGCCGCCGTCGGTTTTGGATTTCGACGAGTGGAGCGCTCCTTGTTGGCGCGCTTGTTTGGACTACTGCTGGAACCACCGCGACCTCCTCCGCCACTGCTGCCCGACTTATTTTTATTAGCACGCCTGCAAGCCGCCTTCCAGCTGGTGATCACTGTCTTGATATGTGACTCAAAGAGGGCACTGAGTCGCAAGGTCATGGAATAAATCTGAAACACAAACAAATGAATAAATACAAAAATGCACTGTTTGTTGAAAGGATAATTCATTCTTGGTGAAATATGTTAGTACCCCGGGCTGGGAGATGAAAAACCTTACCGCTAGATTATCCTACATTAGATGATAGTCACGTAGATCGTCATTCATTTGGTTAGACATTGTATCAAAATGTTTTTATGGGTTATTTTTCATAAGATTTTTTTTTTACATTTTTGATGGTCATGAGTTGGGGTGGTTAATTTGAAGATCGAGATTGAAGGCATGTTCACGGAAGGCAAAAGAAACGTAAAGAATAGATGGATGAGCTTGCATATGTGTCTACGTGAGTGAGTGAGGGATGGGGGTCGCAACTTAAACAAAAAGGCAACAGCTGAGAAGGAGGATGGAGATCTCAGTCTTGAAGTGCAATAAATGACGATCTGCAACCGATCTTCAAATCTGCGATCCACTCACCCGCGAGCGTTTATTGGTGTTGTAGTTCTTCGAGTTCTGAAAGATCAATCGCACATCCTTGGCAAAGTCCAATGGATCATCGTAGTTGCCGCCCAGAAGATCCTCCTTCACGGTGCGCAGATCCATGGGCGTGGCTATGATTTCCAAGTAGTCAGGGAAGTCGATGGTGTCCACGGGCTCACGGAACGGCTCTGAATCCGTTCGTGCCCACATCAGATCGAGCAGTTGGCGGCAGTCGGCGCGCCAATCGCCTTCCGAGTGAATTCGAGTGGAGCTACAAAATGCAATGATTAGTTAGTAATTATATTATAAATTATTATAATTATTCTCACCGTCGGGCAGAGGATACTCTTTGTCTTGCTGCTGCTGCGGCTGCCGAAGTGGTTGGCCCTGTGCTGGTCGATGGCACCACATCCGAATCTGCCTCGTTCTCCGACTCGGACGAGTGGTACACATCTGCTAGCTGATGATAAACAGCAGCCACATCTATCTCATCCGGTTCCCTAAAATATATAAAATCTATTTTAGAAATAAGCCCTCATGTACCTTTCGAATTCCTCTACTAACCTAATGATCCTCAGACAGAGATCTGTTACAATCCGTGAATGCTTGACAATGATTGCGTGCCGGCGGTTGTACTGCTCCGCATTGGTGGCCAGGTAGCGCACATCGAACTGGGCTGAGGTGATGCGGCGGTAGAAGTGATTCTCAAAGCGAGACTTTACCGTGGTCAGATCGATGGGGTATTCGATCAAATAAGCGTAGTCCGGATAAATGTTCAGGTCGACGGGGGCCAGAAAATGTTCCGCTATGGAGAGACGCATTACCTGTAGAACAAAAAAAAGAGTAATGGTTACCAACTAAATTACAAATAAAGAAGCTTAATCCTCACTTGCTCCAATCCATTGATTATACGCCTGCAGGTACCATCGCGATCCCCACGATGCCATTCCTCCGACTTAGGCTGGTACAGGGTGGCGCGTATCTCTTCCGGCAGAACCTCAACAGCGCCTCCCACTTCCGCCGGCACCCTGGCCTGGTCGATTGGCTCCATGTCCCAGGGACTCATGAACTCGTATTCGCCGTTGTCCCAGCGCACTCGGAAACACATAAAGGAGGAATCAGGGAAGTCGGCGGAGAGGGCGTGGCGCGATTCAATCTGGCCCATCCACCAGCCGTCGACAATCATGCAGCGGAACCGATCGCCAATGCTCCAGTTGCGTTGCACAGCAAGATCGAAGGTCTGACGCAGCACTAGGAAATCCAGGACGTCTGGCATGTCGTGGTACTTAATCTTAAACGTCGTCCCCGTCATGTTTCCTTCCTCATCGATGATGGCCAGCTTCAGGCAACACAGTCGTGGTGGGCGGATTTCGTATTTGATTCCAATCACTCGGACCAGCTCGTGGTCGCGCAGTGTGTGAAAGTTCCACGGCTCCGAGCTATGCGTCAGCTTATAAACCTTCTTCAGGCGCACTGCATCCAAGTACTTGGCGTGTCCCTGCCGGAAATATACCACTTCATCGCCCATCTGGGGGTAGTAGGGCGCCTTGCGAGGGATCACCTCCGACAGCCATTCAGCCGGACGATACAGCTCCGGTATTTCTCCATTAGCATCTGTGGGCGGAAACAAAACGGTCTTGCGTCCCACCTTCCGGGCCGTGACCTGTCCACCTCTGGCTCTGCCCGCCCGCTCATCATCGCTGCTGTCATCGCTACTGCGAGGGCGCCGAGATAGCGGCTTTCGCTTGGAGCGCTTTGGTGGCTCCAGATTCGGGCCGGGAGTATCCGCCACCCAATCGGAGTAATCCGAACTGTCGGTGTCCGACTCGTCGCTGCTGTCCTCTAGGTTTTCCTCTACATTCGAGTAGCTGGTGTCGCCGGACGAGTTGCTGGACACATCTTCCTCCTCTTCCTCGGGCGGCGGCGCCACCTCATCAAAGCGCTCCGGCTCCTGATCTCGCACAGCGCGAGTGCGATACGCAGGTTGTTGCTGTCCGGCTACAGGCTGGGCACCACGTCTTCTTCCAGCTCTTGGGCCGCCGCCGCCATTGGCTCGAGTGTTCCTTGGCCTTCCCACACTGCCCGCCTGCTGCGAAGATGCTGCACTGGCTGTGTTTATCATGATCGGTCGGCGACGCATCTCGCGTTTGTACTCCTGCTTCTCAAACTGGCCGGCAGCGTAGATGGTCTGCTTGAGGTTCTGCAACTGGGGGTACTTCATGGGACGCACATAGGTGCGGCGGATGAACTTAACAGGAAGTGCCTGCTGCGGTTGTGCCTGCCCAGGTTCAGCTGCCTGCTCTGGTCCTGCTGCCGCCTCTGCGGGTGGTTGAGACGGTCCCGCTTGGTCCTCAGCTGGCGCAGCACCTGCCGCACCCCATCCTTGGCGAGGTGTGCTTAGTCGACTGCCCAGGACGTTGCCACGAGAGGATTGCCTGCCATTGGAGTCGGGCAGTTGACGATTGGTCAAGCGCTCAAAAGACGGGTTGCCATTGCTCGGATTAGCATCGTTGGCATTGACACCGACCGACTGCCGATTGGCCAGGGCTGCAATCATGCGGTCTATGTGGGAGTAGTTAGCTCCCGCTGCTCCTCCAGCAGCAGCTGGGACCACTGCTACGGGTGGGGCTTCAACGGGAGCGGCGACCACGGGAACATCCCCTCCTGCGCCTCTATCGTCGATCACTACGCCATCCACGCCAACCGTGAGATTTGGTATCAACTGATCTAAGCTGCAGCTCTCACGGCCGGGCACAAAGCGTTGAAACCTTGACGGATGCGGGTTGCCATCTGCATCGACCAGGAAGGGTGGAGGCATCAGATGAGGCATTATCTGCGTCTGCTCGTCCACAACATGGTGCTGGGCATCTCGCAGCAAAGGCCGGAAATCCGTGTGAAAGAACAGCTCCGTGGGCAGCTAAAACGAATTCACATTTTTAACATCTTAAACATCACATTCTTTTTAGATCAACATACCATTTTGTACTTTTCAATGCACACGCCCAAACCAAAGATCAGGATGTGTCCATGCGAATCGGTGGCAGCTATCATCGTCCCATCCGGTGACCACTTGGCATCGAACACACTGCCATGACCCTGGCCATCGATGTCGTTCAGAAAGTTGGCCACACAAACGCCCTGTTCAATGTCCCATAGAAACACTTGTCCATCGTGGCCGGCGGACAGCAGGACATGCTCATCTCTTGGGTTCGACTCAAGCACATACAGCTCATCCTTGTGACCACGCAGGACACGATGCAGCTTGGCTGACTTCGAGTCCCAGATTTTTATCTGTTTAAGGAGATAACCAGTTGTTAGTGGAGTTTTGAGATTAGGATGCACCATACTCACAGTAAAATCGTTTACAGCTGTGATGACATAGCGATCCGAGGCATCCCAGGCCACCATGGTTACCTTTAGCCTCTTTCCCTCCTCCGGTTCCGGACAGCTGAAATGTATAATTATATTTTTTGGATGATTAAAATCCTTCCTAAGCTATTATAATATACTTATATTTATAAGTCACAACTTTTAGTATTTTCAAAGATATTCTACAAGTTAGCTAATGCATACTATCGTATCTCACCTGGCCAGACGCTCCGTCATGCACAGCTTGGCGCTCTTCCACTGCTGTGACTCAAACGTCCAGATGTGTGCGGTGCCATCTTTGCTGCCCGAGATGAATCTCAGGCCACGGTGCGACCACTGCACTGAATCTACCGCATCCGTGTAGGCCTCTGTCTCCAGTATCCGCTTCGGACCGTCCTCGCCCATCATGTAGACGCGCACATGGTGATCCGCGGAGCCAGCGGCCAGAAAGATGCCGCCCGGTGAGAAGGTGGTGCACATCATCTGGGCCTGCCCGGGCCGCAGTTTCTCGTGGTACTGCGTTGGTTTCGGGGCAAAGGTGATCTTTTGTCCGCGCGGCGTTGAGTACTGCCAAAAGGCGATGGATCCGTCCGTGCTGGTGGTCACCAAATACTTCAGATCGCTGCACGGCGATGGGCAAAAGTTCACAGACGTTATCATGCCCGTGTGGGCGGAGAGGACGGCGATGGGCGAGGTGGTTTGCATGTCCCACACCCTCAGGATGTGATCCAAAGAGCCGGCAGCCAGCATTGTGTTGTCCAAGTTTATGGCTATGTCCGTAATCTCGGAGGATGCGCCTCGCAGAGTGGCCAGCAGACGGCCATCTGCCGCGGACCAGATCTTGATGAGCAGATCATCGGCTCCAGTGATGATGTAGCGGCCGGTGCGGTCGAAGAGCACACAGTACACCGAGGACAGGTGACCCACGGTGCGACGGAGCAGCTTGGTTCGGCGGTACAGATCCGTCGGGACCAGCAACTTGCGACGCACATCTCCGCCATGCTCTCGTCCAATGAGAACTCGGTCTAAGGAAATAAATATATGAAATATAGAAAACCACAACGAGATGTAATCTATCAACACTCACCCAAATTGTGTGTGGGCTTAGTCAGGCGCGAATCCGGCAGCGAGACTCCATGGAGGCGGGTGCAGTAATCCTTTAGGGAGCGGTGGCAGTAGACGGTGTCCTTGGTGCGCAGGAGGTTCTGGCGCCCGGTGCCCAGTAGTGAGTTGATGCCCGGCACACTGGGGGGCAGATCGCGATCCACCAGCGGACCCAAGCGGCCACATATCTCGAGTAGATGGTTGGCGCCAATGTGCTTGTACTTTCGTTCCTGCGGATTCAAATTTAAGAGTTAACGTCTTTCTATCGACTATCGATAAAAGGGGCGATAGTCGTAGCGATAACAGCAGTGCATATAGTTGTCTCGCTCTCTCGCGACTAGCCAAGGCAAAGTGGTGGTTGCTCGCCCATGTGTGTGCGCATGGGATGTGCATGTGTGCGAAAGCAAAATGTCGGCTGGCTGCAACTAATTGTTATAACAAAAATTACAACGCATTTGTTTAAAAAATTCTAGTTTTTCAAAATTGTTAATTTTCTCGGGGGTTTGGGAATTTTTGCTTTCGTTTTACAGGTTTTAAAAAATTTTCATTTTTTTCACCCCTAAATAAATTAATAAATGCTTAGTAATATGTTAATTTAACAGTTACAATGATTAATGTCTTTAGTTTTAATGTTTTTCTTTTTTAAGCAAAAACTAATTTTTTATGGGCAACTTTTTTCTCTATCCCCTCGATGACGTCACAAAGGCGCATGCAGAAAAGAGAGGGAAAAGCGAGAGGCAGACACACACTTACGCAACACTTATTCGCCGATCAAAAGGCATCAAGCGATAACTTTAAAAGCCTAATTGATTAATTATGAAAACACTCACCAATTCCTCAAAGGTCTGTTCATGCTCATTTCCCAGCCAATCGAGACGACGCGGCAAAACCTGGGAATCGAAAGGTGTATTATATATATAGACGGGTGTACATATGTATGTATGTGGCGGGCTCTTATCACTAGTGCACTCCGTGACGTCGACGATGACGTCGCGGGGGCATCCCTATGATTTCTGCTTTTTTTTTTGTCTCTTTTTGGACGGACTATGACTATATCCCGTGGCCCCAACAAGCCCACAATTCAGTCTGATTTCCAACTCTGAGACAAGCGGACGTCGTCGTTCGCTGCCGGCAGCAGAAACAACAAAAACAACCAAAACAAAGCGTATAAACAAACGCGGTTTTCTTTTTTTACCCCCACCCACCCGTCCACCCGGGAACTATATAATACATCTAAAAAAAAAAAAATAAGAACCAAAACTTACCTTCTTCTCCTCGAGTTCCCGGATCAAGACCTACAAAAGCATTGGGATAGACATGGAATTGGATCGAAAAATTAGTAAAAATGTTTGTAAACAAAGCGGGTCGCGAAATTGCGCTCTTTTTTGGATTCCGATTCCATTGCGATCTCGAGAGCGTTGCTTTAACCCACCTTCGCCGTCTCCTCCAGCGGCCCCTCAGCCAGGAACTTGGAGATGAGGAAGTACAGCTCTGCAAGATAGGGAATTTCACGGGTTTTAGTGCAACAAGTTGTTGGAAACGCACTCGCCAGGAGTCGCCAAAATGGCATAAATATCTTGTAAAAGGGGCCCGTGCAATTCGTTTGGCCAAACGCAGGCGAAAAAACGCAGCCATTCGTATTCGAAGGGCGAGAGAGGCACAGACACACATTTCACAAAGTCAGGGGGGCTGCCTTTTGGGGGCCCCCTTTCGGCACCCACGCGGCTCCCTCGGGCGGTACGCACCTGGCCTTATCGCATCACCGGAACTGGGCTGTCTAGTTTCCATTATTCATTGCGAATTGAGGCTCCGATTATGACAAAATTGCAGTTGCTTTCTTCTAAAATTCTTTTCGCAGCTTCTTCTTCCCTTGTGACACTCGAGTGCCATTCGCCCCGAACGGCTCGCGCAGGCGTATCGATAGTTTGGTACTGGGAGCTCACGAGCCGACTATCGATTCTCGGTGGCCTGGGCCAATTGTGGATTTAAATTTCCGGGGAGAAAACACTTCAAATGGTTCTTTTCTAGTCTGTTTGAATATAATTTGTCATTCTAAACTAAAGGTGATAGGTTTTTATTTAATAAACGAAATTATATAAGAAAGCACATGTTTTTTTTTTATTCAACATTTATAAAGACGATGAGACTTCAAAAGCTATGTAGACAATTTGCCTTTAGCAAAGCATTTAGCGTTTCACATTTAACAAATAGAAAACTAAACAAAAAAATCCTTGTTGACCTTTGTTTTTATTTTTCTGCTCTCTATCTATTTTTATCAATTAATTTTTATTTACTGCATTTCCTTAATTTATGCCTACATTTTAACCAAAAAGGTCTAAAAATGTTGATATCCAAAACGGTTTAAACAAAGGAAACAGCTTATTACGTACAAGTTTCATGATCTTAAATTAATTAAAGGAATAAATATGAATAATTTTTTCAATTTTTAAATTTGCCCCAATGGTATATCGATTATTCTTGACCACTATAGTCATCCCTTCGAGGCGAATGGCAAGGACTATTTTCAAAACTTGAAATTTTGTATTAAAATCTGCTTGCGTGCTTTACAAATTTGGCGAAAAAAGAAAATTAAATGAACTAGATTCAATTTAAACTACCCAAACAAGCTGCTAAAAAAGTACTAATAAACATTTTGAACTCCAATTAGAATACCCCATATGAGGACCGCCCACCACTAGTTTTGGATATCGGAGCAGCTGCGATAATTATTTTTTGGGAGATTTTGCCATTTTCGCATGTTACAAAAAAAGTCGAATTGGCCAACAAATAGACGTCAATAGATAAATGCCCCGAAGAACCGACTGCTACAACGGATAGAGAATCAAGCGAACATGGAGTGCAATCTGGGGAGCGAGATTGGTCAGAAGATGCGCGTAAGTGATTTGGGAAAATCAATGAACTCGTAATGCCCGTTGAAGGATTACCCCTTAAAATAAATGTTTTTATATCCCTTTAATAGAGTGCCGTCAAGGCGAAGCTGCTGGAACTGGGAACAGGAGGATCATCTGGTTTCATAGACGACGAACTGCCGGACTACGTGATGGTCATGGTGGCCAACAAACGCACGAAACAACAGATGAACGCGGAGCTGAATCTTTTTCTGGGTGATCAGACCGATCTCTTCGTCACATGGCTGCACGAGGTACTGCAGAAGCTCCAGGAGGTCACACTGCCCACATCCAGTGGTAAAGGAATATCCTCTTCTTCGTAGTTCATCCATTAACTCCCATTTATTTCAGCTTCCGGCAAGAAGCGAAAGTCTCGTGGCCAAGGAGAGCCTACCAAATCCAAGGAGAAAGAAAAGGAAAAGGACAAAAAGGGATCCAGAAAAGATAAGAGGACAAGAGGAGAGCTGTCGGAGCCACAGCCTAGTTCCACGGACGCAATGCCCGTCATCACCTCCATCACAGATGTCTTTGCCGAAGAGTTACTGGAAAAGGCGAAGAAAACCATGGACATCGATCTTAGTGCCAAAGACGAGATACTGCACAAAAAGAAGAAGCGCGCATCCATCGAAAATGTGGAGACATCGGCTAGCAAAGAGCAGGACTTGCCCGCCGTATCCGAGATCAGCTCCACGACCAGCGGTGTCAATCGGCAGAAGGATCTCGCCGAGCTGGCCGAAATCCAAAAGAAGATTCATGCCGCCAAGAAGCATTTACGTCAGATTGGCGAAATCGGGGACGAGAGCGACGAAGACGACGAGGATCTTTTGAACCTGAGTGCCCAGGACGAGTCGGTGGATCAGGAGCCCGAGGATGAGCCGCCGCAGACGGAGCCGCCACCAAGAAAAGCCAAGAGTCCCATTGTATTTAACAGACGCGAGAAGACACCCGAAAGGCGTCCAGAGGCTGAGCCAGAGATTGATTCCCGTCAGGAAGCGGCGTCGCAGGAGACAAGCCCTAAAAGGGATATGGCGACTGAGAAATCTAAGGAAGACCGCTCTGAGCGAAAATCCGTGCACGATCGTCTGGGTTCCAAGGGCCAGCAGCCGGCAGAGCGCCCGCAGCGCAGCCAAAAGGAGCTCTATGTACCGGCCCATCGACGACGCAGTGAGCCTGAGGCCAGCAAGGAGCGGAGTCAGCGGGAGCGCTCCCGGGAACGACGTTCTAGCCGTGATACCTCGAGGGACACCAACCGGAATCAACGCCAGCGTCGTTCGCCCAGTCAAGAGGCTCCCAGTACCAAACAACGCATTGGTTCCCGGGTAATTGTGGCCGTGAACAAGCCGCCAGAGCCGTCGGACGATGAGGACATGGCCGATAAGCCAGTGAACTCCGTTATCAAGATCAAGCCCAGGCCGCAAGTTTCTCCCAGACGGCAGGCCTGTAAGAACCTCCTGCTGCGAGCTGTGGCCGATGCCCAGCGATCCACAATTCTGGCTAAGACATCATCGAAAAAGGAGACTGAAGAAGTGGGTAAGATAAGCAGCTCTCTAGGCAAGCGCAAATCAATGGATAAGAATGATAGGGTCCCGGATCGCGATCGGGAAAGGGAACGAGGCAAGCGGAGTGCACCGGGCAACGAACTCTTTCGGCGCACCACCCGGGAGTTGGTGGTCAATGTGACGCAGAGGGATGGCAAGCGTACACGGAGATCCAACGAGAGTCGCGCCGAGATCAAGGTGGTGGAGGAAGAATATACGCCTACTTCGATGACTGAGCCAATCGAATCGTATGTGCCGCAGCTGCTGGCCAATGTGGATGAATTGGATTTGCACATCAGCTCCCATGACGAGCCAAGTCCCAGTTCCGGAGCCCTCAAGACCCAGTTTGTGGTCACGTTAAACGGCGACAAAGCACTCGGAGGAAACAACAGCAAGGGAGGCTCCTATCGCAATAGGCCGAGCAACTCACGAAGACGCTCCTCCTCGCCAGTGTCCACGCCACAAGTGTCCTCATCCAGCGCTGAACCGACGTCCACGACGGCGGACAAGCGACGCCGATCGAATCGGGACAGGAGCTTCTCGCGCTCGCCAACACAGAACAGTGGGTCGCCCTCCCTGCAAACGACACGGAGTCTCAATCGCAGCGAGGTGCTCCGGCAGCCACAGGAGATCAAAAAGATCATCATTAAGAATGACACCGATGAGGATGATGAAATGCACGGTTCACCGAAAAAACGATCGCCCAATAAACGCCAACAAGCGGCGCCAGCTACCACCTCGGCCAATGGCCACAAGGACAATAAGGATAAAGCTCCAATTGAGGATGGCTCCACTACTCCCCCACTGCCGGCCAAACCAAAGCAGCGGGCGGAGAAGAGACCTTCCAGCAAGGAGAAACACATAAGATCTAGTTCAGTGGAGGCGCCAGCGGTAGCCACGTCCGCCGGCGCCTCAATTAGCACTTCCACAGCTACCAAAGCCAAGCACACGCCCATACGCTTCACACTAAAGAACGAGGACGAGCCGAGTGCAAATAAAAAGCGACGTTCCGGCAGCCGAGAACGCGTTGCAGTGGGTCCGGAGAAACGCAGAGTACCCATACGTAATGCGGAGGACAGGAAGTACGACAACCTGCCGGCATGTAAGTATAAATCATATTTAATTGAAACTATTACTGAAGTCACTATTTTTACTCTATTTAGTAAGCGCGGTTAGCGTGGATTCCACCGTGCTGAAGGTGAACAAACCTAAGGAGCGCTGCAAGTACCATCCTAACTGCACGAAGCAGTTCTGCGAATACTACCATCCGACGGCGCCCTGCAAGTCCTTCCCCAACTGCAAGTTCGCGGACAAGTGCATGTACTCGCATCCCAAGTGCAAGTTCGATTTGGCCTGCATGAGCATCGACTGCAACTACGCCCACAGCGGTCAAAGGGATCTTAGTCATGTTCAGCTGGCGGCGCCTCCTCTATGTAAGTTATAACTATTATATTTCCTATGCACATTTATTAACTCCTGCCTCTGTATCCATTTGACAGCCTCTCACGTCATACCCGTGCAGAACTACAAGTCGATATCGGCTCCTGTGACCTCCACGACAGCGACTACGATGTGCAAGTACTACCCCAACTGTTCCAAGTTGGGCTGCACCTTTTATCACCCAAAACCCTGCCGGTTTGGCAAGAACTGCGTGAACAAGCTGGAGTGCATTTTCTACCATCCGGAGATGCAGAGCAAATTCAAGTGGGTGGCATCTTTGGGCTGAGCTAACCAATATACTATGCGTTGAAACGATATTTAGCAAATGTACTCTGGACTCTCTGAAATCGGCCTCTATTCGATACCAATGTCTTTCAATTGTATGATTAGGAAAGCATGGAGTCTTTTCTTTCTATATACACGGAGTTGTATACCTATTTAATCTTGATTTTTATTTGCATTCATCCTATTGCTTATAATTATTAACTTTTATATTAGTCATTAGCAGCTCTCTCACTGAAATGATAAACAAAACTAAAGTTTGTTGTTCATGCGGATTTGTTTGCATTCAAACCATAAAGTACACGTCATGCTAAAGTTGACGAATAAATTTAGCAATAGCTGCTACAAATTGGAAAAAGGATGGATTAGTTTTTATTGCTATCTACGGCGTGGCTTTAACTGGGTAAGCCAGATATTCTAATGCCAAATAACTGGACAATCAATTGGAAAAAGTCGAAATATTTAATATTTATTATATAGTACAGTCTCTTAAGTTTACGCTTAGAAATTCTAGAGCAAAATATGTCTTTCATTTGATTTACTTAATCAATAGTTTCTCAAGTTCTTTCTGGTTGTCATTGCTTTTCGTTACTATGCATTTTTTTTGTTATAAGGCCACATTTACTGATATATATACTAGCGTATATATAGGCATATAGGATTTTCGGTTTTTTTGATATCGTATATAGCTCAGCTAATTTAGTTTAAGAGTCGGCAAACAATCCTATTTACAAAAATACTCGTACAATACATATTTGAAGGGCTTCCCTGCGGAATGTGGAGGGGGTGAATCGGTGTCGGAGCTCAACTTTGTTCGCAGCTTTAGGATTACATATACGAGAAATCGAATACTGAATCTAAACTATCGGAACGTAACTACATAACGACTATAGGGCGGTACGTCTGTCATCTAAACTACTAGAATAAATAGACAACGGCATTATTAACTAACTAAAGCGTAGGCAGGGATTCGGGGGCGAGTCGAGGTGGAAGCCTGGCTGCTGCTGTTGCTTTGAGCACCTTAAGATGTAAACCGTAACTAGGGGCGAACTTAGTACAAAACATTGCGTTACTCCTACAGCTAGGTGTATATGGGCGGATTTAAAAATATCTTTTGTTTGCTTTGCTAATCGTCGCTCTTGCTCAAAACTCAAAACTGAAAACTAAATAAGTCGCTCTTCCGGCGGTGGCTTCAGCACGTTGTCCATTTCCAGCCTCGGGTTGCAGTACTCCTGGGCGCTGGGGCTGTAGGTGCCCCTGGTGGCCCGCTTGTTCCTGGCCATTACCAGGAAGGTGCCCAGCAGGGCTCCCGCGATGAGCAGCAGTACCACCACCACGGGAATAACAATGATTGCGATGTCTGTCGTCGAGGGTCCATCTTCCTTGGCCGTGATCTAAAGTGGACATATGATATTATCTTCTGTTTAAAAATCTATCTGATATCTAACTCACCGGTGCCGTGCAGTTCTTGCCCGCGAATCCTTCCGTGCACTCGCAGTAGTAGTCTGGCTTGGCGCCACAGGACTCCACGCAGCGACCGCCGTTGGAGCAGAGATCCGTGGCGTTACAGGGATCCGTGAAGTTGCAGTAGGCGCCGCAATAGGGCTTCTGGCAGATGCACTGGAAGGAACCGGGCTTGTTGAAGCACCGACCCAATCCGCCGCAATAATCGCGGTCCAAGCTGCACTCGTCGATGTCGTTTTCACAGCGAACGCCCTCGAATCCGGTGCCTTGACATTCGCACTCGTACCTGCCAACGAGATCCTTGCACTGGCCTCCGTTCTGGCAGGGATTCGATTCGCACTCGTTGATGTCCTGCTCGCACAGACGACCCGTGTAGCCCAGGCTGCACTTGCACATGGGAGCCTGAGAAGGGGAATGTGTTTGGTTAAGTAAATACTCCACAATGCTTTCTAGTTCTAAGGTACTTACCACTCCTGTAGTCAGACAGAGGCCACCATTATCGCAGGGCGTCAGTTCACAGAAGGGAATGTCACAAAGTGGGCCCTCGAAACCGGGAAAGCAGGTGCAGGTGAAGTTGTTGCCAGTCGAAGCATCTGTACGAAGATAAGATATAAGAGTTAGTAATCTTTAATCATGACAATTTAGTAACTTATACTTACTAAATCCATTCTGGCAGGTGGATCCGTTCCTGCACGGCTCGTTCTCGCAAGTCATCTGCTTGAGCACGTCGCACTGGGGACCAGTGTAATCCTCCGGACAGTCGCACAAGTAAGCGGCGATCAGATCCGTGCAGTTGCCACCATTGTGGCACGGCTGATCCGCACACTCGTCTATGTTCTGCTCGCAGTGCTGACCCTCGAATCCTGGCTGGCACTCGCAGTAGAAGGCCGCCACCTGGTTGATGCAGGTTCCATTATTCATGCACTCTGTATTCAGGCACTCGTCGATGTCCGTGCCGCAATCATCGCCCTCGAATCCAGCCTGGCAGGTGCAGGCGTACTCATCGGATGGAGCTTGGCAGAAGCCGGCATTCTTGCAGTCCGCCTGGAAGCACAGTATGCAGCCCTCCTCCGGACGCGTGGTGTTCAGTCGGAATTGGGCCTTTAGCTGCACTGAAACATTTTCGGTGCGCGGATATAGCTCGGCATTGGAGAAGTAGGGCAGCAGAAGATCACCCACCCTCGCCTCGCCCACACAGCCCTTGAACTGGGAGCCCTGCTGGGCAGACAGAGTTGAACCTCGAGCTTGCCGGGATTCCGGCATGCCACCCAGATAAACCTGAGTGCTGGAGGCGATCACTGACTGAAAGGCGGCTTGGTCAATATCCGTGGAGAAGGCTGGCGCCGGATCCACCATCGATTCCCAGCCCTTCCAGCCGCCCTCTAGTTTGCCATTGTGGGCCCTTAGGTAAATGCGACTCCACTCTCCATCCGTGTTCTCCTTCTCGAAGCGAGCGGACTCGCCGAAGTGTAAAGCGCTGAGCTTCCAGGTGATGGTCACTCGACCTCCGTTTACACCAATCTCAAAGAATCCGTCCACATTGTCGATGTACAGAAGAGTTCCGCCAGCACGAGTGCGGAAGGCTATATCGATGACCGGCTTAAGAGTCTGCTTGGGAGCCGCTTCACCCACGATCTCCTCTGGCGGTGGCTCTTGGAAGTAGAAGAAGGCTAGCGGGGAGCGTTCCTGACCCGTAAACGTGATGTTGGTCAGACACTCGTAACCATCGTCCAGATTTTGGCACACGCTCTGGCCCGGACAGGTGACCAGTTGGCAGAACTCGATCTCCTGGCAATCCTTGCCCTTGTAGCCATTGGGACACTTGCAGCTGTAGTCGTTCCATGTGTTCCTGCACTCAGCATTGTGGCGGCAGGGATTCTTCCGGCACAGGTCATCGGACACCTCGCCGGGCAACACAGAGGCGCGATCGATGGTCACAGCGCCTAGTGGCTTCGCATTCACTTGGACGTCCGTGACGTTCAGCGAATACATCTCCACAATCAAGTTGAGTGAGCCATTGCTCACCTTCACGTCCTGAATAATGCCCTTAAAGTAGTCCCTGCTGTCATCCGCTTCCTTGGGCACCGTGGTGTCCTCGATGGGTACTCCTGCTCCCGGAACTGCCGAAAAACCCGGCTCCGTGGTCGCTCCCAGAAGGGACTCGCGTGTGGGGGCAGGTCCGCCCAAATAGAGCACCTGTGCGTCCAGCAGACCCGTCGTCGACAGCGTCTTGCGGAAGTACTCGGTACCATTGAGCTTGACCTGCACGAGCGTCTGGTTGCGCACCACCTCGATCAGGTGGTTGTAGCCGTTGTCCAGCTTCTGGCCACCGACGGTGTAGGCCTCCGGTGTGCCACTAAATTGCATCTTCACCAGCAGCTCGCCGCCATGCAGTTTGGCAGCCACATAAGAGTCGCCAATATCTGTGGAAGTATAATAAGAGATTTAAATATGATCCTAATTATGCTGAAATCTTTCTAGCTTTACTAACTTTTAGTGGGGGCCTTGCGAGGATCGGTGCCCAAGTAGAAGACTTGACCAGTGGGCTCACGGGTTCGGATGAACATGGAAATGTCCAGGATAGATCGAATGGCCCGCCTGGCGACATCCGTTGTCTCCACAATCACAGCCGAGTGCGTAGTGTTCTCGTGGCCAAAAGTGGCTGCAGTCATATCTGAAATTAGTGAATTTTAAATGTTTTAGGATCAGGATAACATTTTAACTTAATTCCAGACTGCTTACTATGCTGACAGGTGTGCCCGAAGAAGGGTCTTGGACAATGGCATGCGAAGGTGTGCCACAGATCCGTGCACTCCCCATTCGAATGGCAGGGGTTCGGTTTGCATTGCTCCGTGCGTGGACATCCGCTCTGGACATTCTCCAGCTTGGTATAGCTAACATTAGCACTCTGCTCATCGGGAAAGATCCATTTCCCATTGACCATAATGTCCTGCATGCAGCCCACAAAGGCTGACGGCTGGTGGGTGAGGTGGCGCAGATAGGACTTCAGATTGGGAATGGTGCCGCCCAGATAGGTTCGTGGGAACGAGGGCTGACTGTTGTTGGCAGTCTCGTAGGAGCCCACCGGAAAGATGGCCTGCTCGTCGTTGGCCGAAAGCACTAAATGCGAAGTGTTGATGGCCACAAACACCTTGTGCCAGTTGCTGTCGTTCAGCTTTGAGCCAATGAAGACTCCCTCCCACTTGTTCAGCAGCGATGAATGGAGATTCAGTCGTCCGTTGATCAGTTCCAGAATATAACTAACTGGCTCATTCTTCTCGCCCGTTGTTCCAAAGGCCAAAACTCCATTTGGTAGAGTGGTCCTGAATTGCAGATTAATGTCGTAGCCCTCCTCGCGTTCCGTGGTCACCGAAATCAAACTGGTAGCCACCATGGAAAGGGTTGTGGTCTTCTCGCATTTATCACCCTGGAAACCGTTCTCACAGGTGCAGTTGTACAGGTGGGTTACCTCGTTGACCAGGTAGGGCAAGCAGGCGCCGCCATTTAAACAAGGCTGCAAAGAAAAATTTGATAAAGATTATCTATTAAGATAAAATAAGTCTAAGTTAACATACATTTTCTTCACAACCCTTAAGAAGAACAGAACAGTTCTTTCCTCCATAGTTCGCATCACAGTCGCAGTCGTAATCATCTATCTGGTCATAACAAGTGCCTCTTTGGCAAGGATTATAGCGATCGCACTCATCTATGTTGATCTCGCAGTGGGTGCCCTCGAATCCAGGTTCACACTCGCAGGTATAGGTGCCAATCTGTAGAGAAAAACAAGGTGAAGATTATATCTCAAGGTTCATTTTAGATCTAACCCATCACTTACCCCATCGTTACAGCTTCCATGTTTGCTGCAGGGATTGCTATCGCATTCGTTTATGTTGATCTCACAGTTTTTACCAATAATGCCTGGCACACAGACGCACTCATATCTAGGAATTAAATAAGATTAGTCTATGAATCGGCTTGGATTAAGCTGTATATAACTCACCCGCTGGCATTCTCAAAAGTGAAGGGCTGACTAAACACCTTAGGCAGATCCATGATCCGGTTCATCTGGTAGATCGTCATATTGGACCGCTCCAGACAATTTCCATTGTACTGACAGGGATTACTCTCGCACTCGTTAATGTCCTCTTCACAATTCTTGCCCTTGTAGCCCCTGTGGCAATCGCAGAAGTAGTCCTTCACCTTATCCAGACACTTGGCTCCATTTGTGCACGGATTTGAGAGGCATTCGTCGATGTTCAGCTCACAATTCTCTCCCTCGTAACCTGTGCCACTGCAATCGCACCGGAAGCCACCCAACTGGTCGATGCATTGGCCCCCATTCAGACAGGGATCTCCCACACAGTCGTCTATGTCGATGTCACAGATGCGACCCGTCATTCCCGGGATGCAGTTGCAGGTGAAATTGTTGATCTTGTCGATGCATGTGGACCCGTTCGAGCAGGGATTACTGCCGCACTCATCGATATCCACTTCGCAGTTCTCGCCCTCGTATCCTGGCTGGCAAACACATTCGTAGGCATTGATCTGGGTGGAAATATTTATGAAGGTTTTTTTTAAATGGGCTTATCAAAGTAATACTAAATTAAATTTTGTCATATATTTATTATCTAAAGCTAAGGGGTTGCTCTATTACGTAGGCATTTTATAGGGACGTTAGTTCTTTTGAATAAAATGTGTATACTAGGATCTTGCTATTTAACTTTTTCATCGAGCAATCTACATATTATTTGGGAGAGACTAGCTTTTTCATATCATTAGGTATCTAATCATGGTGTCTGGAATACAGAAAGATCTGAATATCCATCAATAGCCATCACTCACTTGTCTCAATATCCGATGCTTTCCGAATTTAAAGAAAAACAACTAATTACACTTTAGTAACAGACAAACGTTCATTTACCAAAAGGCAGATTCGGATCCGAATCCGACTGCCCTCTACCTACCTTGTTGTGGCACGTGGCGCCGTTGAGGCAGGGAAAACTGAGACACTCGTCCACGTCCGAATCGCAGTGGACTCCGGTGAATCCGGGTGTGCAATAGCACTTGTACGATCCCTTCTCGTTCTTGCAGATGCCATTGCCGCAGATCTTCGGATGCAGGGTGCATTCGTCGACGTCGTTGCCACAAGTTCGTCCAGTCCATCCTCGCGTGCACTTGCACTCGTAATCTCCATTTGGTAGATCCACGCATTCTCCTCCATTCTGGCAGGGTTGGGTGGCGCACTGGTTGCACACCTTGTTCTCCGGACAGAGGCACTGGTTCTGGACACATACCATCGGCTCCTGGCAGTTGAGTGGGGAGCAGCTTTCGGCCTTCTCGCAACGATCTCCGGAGTAGCCTACGGCACAGTAGCAATGGGTTCCGTTCATGGAGCAGGTGCCTCCATTCAGGCACTTGCCATTGGTGGCATTACAGTTGATGGGGGTCAGGGCCAAAGCAGACGCTCCATCGCCCGTGCTCGTTTGACAGTTGTAACCTGGGAATATTTATAATGATTAGTTTACATAGAACATTTAATAAGTTAAATGTTAAAATCCTTTACTATTAAAAAAAATATATATTTGATTATTGTAAAGATATTTTCAAGTGTTTACCAAATATCAATTGTTTTACTAAATCTACTTTTCTACATATTTACAGTTAGTCTATCAGGGGTTGCACTAAAAGTTTATACAATACATTAGATTTAAACTAGAGTCTTGGGTGAATCCGTAGTATACATAATAAATAACTATTTAAAAAGACCCAAATAAAATAAGTCAAGTACTCGCAAGAGTCATCAAATTGAGATTATCAATATTATTTTAGATTAGATTAAAATTATATTATTTTTATAAACGCTTAAAGTTTATATGTCTGTTTATATTTGTCAAATAAAATCATATCTTAAATATATATCTTTGTATGTATTAAAGCAAAGATTCTGGGCACAAAAATAAAGATAAGTGCAGAATAAATACATTTATCTGAATTTGTTGGCGTCAACGCTTTTGTTAACTGTTACTGACCACATATATATATATCATTTGACCTATTTTGTTTAACTACATAACAAAAATTCATATCTATATCCCTACTTATAAAGTGGATTCAGGCAGGACTCTAGTCTCAATCAATATCAATTTAAATCCAACAACTTCAAGGGCCATTAACCGCATGCAAATAAAACTCATTTAAGTGGATCTCATCGTCATCATCGGCATGCACACTTTTAGGACAACCCCGGACCACGGATATGTATGCCAAACCTGTGTATCCACTAGCACAAGTACAGGTATAATTGCCACTATAGCCCAGGCAGGTGCCACCGTTCAAGCAGTTTTCTTGGGGACATGCATTCAGGGAGGCCGAGCGTTGGGTGTTCGGATTGGATTGCAGTTGATGTTGTTGTTGTTGTTGTTGTGGTCTTTTGCTAGCCGTGGTTGTTGCCACCGTTGCTCGAACTGTTGTTATTGGTGGTATCTTGGTGGTGGTTGTTGTTGTTAGGGTGTTTGGACTAGCTGGGATAGGGATTGCTGTGGTTCTTGTCGTTGTTGTTGGCTCTTGTTCTGGTGTCGGTGTGGTTGTTGTTGGCAGGCAATGACCAATGGGTCCTACGTTTATTACCCATTGTACAATATAAGATTGAGGCATTAGGTTATAGCCATTAAATAGGATACTATATATACAGTTAGTGTGGATAATGACAGTGTATTTTTAAATAAGCAGATGGTACTATTTTTGTAACCCTCTTTTTAGCTAGGTACTCCTCAATTCCGACGACCTACTTAGTTTTAGCTCACAACGCTTGCGTTTGAGCCACTCGGGCGATATGTAGCGCTTCTTCTTTTCGCTGGGGCACAGCGTGGAGTCGAGTAGGTCCAGCTCCAGAGGAGTCAGCGGCTCCAAGTCGGAAGCTTATGTTTCCCAATTAGTTTAAAATTAAATATAAAGGAAACCAAGACCATTAAACCCAAAGTAAGCGTATAAAAAATAATGCGTAAATGTCATGCAATGTCCATGCTATCCCGTAAACCATAAAATATTGGAACTGCAACTCACCCGATGAGCCTGGCTTACACACGCACTTGCCGCCGACGCACTCCGAGTCGATGGGACACTGCTGGGCGCAGCTGGGTGCAATTTGGCACAGTTCCCCAGTGTACTCCGGCGGACAGAGGCACTGGAAGCCGATGGCCTTGTCCAGGCAGGTTCCTCCGTTCAGACACTGCTGCGTCTGACAGGTCATGGGTCGATCGCAAATCTCACCGCCCCAGCCATCCAGACACTGGCAGGTGTACCATCCATAGGTATCGAAGCATCTGCCGCCATTCAGGCACGGATTCTTGTCGCACTCATCCACGTTCGTCTGGCAAAAGGCACCCGAGTAGCCGGTGCCACTGCAGTCGCAGCTGAATCCATTGATCCTATCGATGCAGCTCCCATTATTCTGGCACGGCTGCGAGGCACACTCATCCGTGTCCACCTCGCACCTGGCACCCGCATATCCCTTGGGACACTCGCAGGCCAACGCTCCACTTCCTCCAAGGACCACGCAGGCTCCATTGTTCAGGCAGGGATTGGTCTGGCAGAGTGGATGAATATTCACCTCCGTCTCGCAGTGCTGACCACTGTGGTTGGGATCACAGAAGCACTGGTAATCTCCGCGAGAGTTCTCCAGGCAGGAGCCACCGTTCTCACACGGATTCTTGGCACACGGTGATCCATTGTCCTTCTGGCAATTCTTTCCCGAATAACGGGCCGTGCACCGACATTCGTAGCCCTCGGGACTGGACGAGCAGGTTCCATGGCCCATGCAGGGATCATTCAGGCAATAGTTGTCCGGCAGTCGGGTGAACAGGTCGTGATCGCTGCAGGGACCCGGAGTCAGTGGGCAGACGCCAAAGACCACATTCTGCACCGTGGAGTTGTTCACGAACTGCAGACCAGGTCCGTCCAGGAGACAGCCAGAGAAGGAGTTGCCCAGTATCAAGATGGCATCCTTGTAGCCGATGTCCTGGTTCGTCAGGAACTGACTGTTGTACGTGGAGTTGGCTGGGGAGGAAATTCGGAAAAAAATATTTATAAGTTTTAAAAACATTTTAAAAGTTTTATTAATTTTAAAAGAAGAAGTTACTACTTTGGGATCAAAATTTTAATACATTTTTGTTTGAAAAATACACGTTTTTCTTTCGCTGTGAATAACTTTTTTCATTGTTAGTTTTTTTTGTGGAAATTTGTCTTAAGAAGCTTTTGTCTCTTAATTAATTTTTAATTTATTCTTTTGGAACTAACTTCTTTTGTTTCCGTTAGCTAAATTACTGATGATACTTATCCCATTGTTGTGCCCTCCGCGTTAAGTCCTCTTTAAATATAGATGAGGCTTTTAAAACAAGTAGGCTATTTTCTAATTTAACGCTAAGTGAATTTATTGTATTCTGGTAATGACTTAATTCGATTAAATTACTTCCCTGGTTTATCTTTTCAGAACCTATTTCCTCTAATTATAAGCTCTCCGCACGTATTCTTCACCATTGTTTAATTGGTTTTCCGAATGAGTTCATCATTACCCATTCCCCTTTCCTTTTAGCCGACACAATTGCATTGCTTAACCCTCGTGATGTGATTCACTCCCAAGTGCTTTGCCTCATTTCACGATTGTCCACGGTTGACCCGATTGGGTGGATTCTAGGGGTTCTCATTCCGCTAGGAATCCAAATGGGGACACTCTGTGTTAGGGCAGTGGGATGGTAACTCACCAAATATGCTTGCCGCACGATCCACATGCAGGTAGAGATTTCCGTACTCGTATTTGAACTGCAGCGTGTGCCAGCGGTTGTCCAGCAGTTGGTAGGGCAACTTGACATCCAGCCGGTTGTTGGGCCCATGGACCGCCGGTCCCGCCAGGGAAATTTGCAGAAAGTCATTGAGCACTGAGATTACGATGGAGTTCTTGTTGTACTGCTGGGCGAGGATCTCCCCTCCGCGGCACGAGCGGAAACTAATCGCCGAGTGGTCCCAAATGGGCATCGGCGTGGTCAGGCGGAGGTAAGTGGAGCCATTAAAGTACGCCTCCTTCGTTGGCACCGCCACTGAGGCGACATCTGCAGGAGAAGATCAAGATTGTCAGGGTTAGTGGGATTAAGACTTGCACTTGAAGAAAATGTAGGGATAATCCCAAGGAAAAAGTTTATAAAAATCGAGAAATAATAATAAATATACTGAAAAATAGCAAAAAATTGATATATACACATAAAGTTATCCTCCCCTTACTAAGAAATAAAGCACAGAGAAATTCACATTAAATAATTATATTAACCTTTTAAAAATAAGTTCCTTAATAATCCTACAAAAGCGTATTACTCCTAATTTATAAAATTATCTTATAAACATTTTCTATTTTCCAAAACCTAAAATGAAAGTTTAATAAAACCGGAAACTTGAAGTAATCCAGTGTAATTTTTCGCTGAATGCAACAGACTGATGGGTGAAATGAATGAAATAAAAGCATGACAAGGCCAGGTCGGTTCGGGCCAAGTCGGGCTCTCATTTAACTAATCGCATTTCATTCGCATTTGGCCAACGCATTTGTAACCGTAGTAGACTTCCTCATTTCGCGTATTTGGCACACGGCAAATGGCCAATTGGTTTACTTTGGCTTACATTTTCCCAGCGCTGTTCGTTTCAGCATTTTCATTTTCGCCGCCTCTTTGTCCATTGCTCTCCAGCTAAGAAAGTGTTTTGTCTTTCGAGTAGCATTGACCAAATTAGACGAGTTGCCGTGGCACATGCCACTTAAATGGTAATCAGTTAAAAGGCCCCCATCTCTTCAACTTTCATTTGCGCTGATCACCAAAGCGCAGAATCAATTCCCGAAGCAAAAGTAGAAAAAACAGCAGCCGCAGACCAAAAGACTCCATAACTCCATGACTTCAAGTGGTTTTCTTCAACGTTTTCAAAACAAAAACGAAAAGATCGCAAAGCGAAATTAACTAGCTTTCTTGGACTGATTAAAGTGCACAAGGCGTTAAGATTTGCAAAAACCCAACTGTGAATGTACCATATGTACATAAAAAATAAACAGACTTGCATGTTCATAAGCTGGTTTTCATCAATAGTCTACAGATCAAACAAAAAAAACCCAACAAAAATCTAAAAACGGAAAGAAAGTGGCACAGGAAAAAGTTATTAGCGAAAGGAAATGGGAATAAAAAATAGGGAAACTTGGATTTTTGCACATTAATCCAATTTATGTACAATATTCATGTAAATTAGATAATTGATGGATGTAAAATGAGGAAGGTGTTTACAGGAAATGAATATCCTTGTTTTATCATCGTTACTTTTCTTATACCATTCGTATTATTTCTTAATGTCGGTATAAGATATTTTTAGCATTTAAACGCCCATTTTGGTTAATAATATTATTGCACATGTCATTTGTATTGGTTATGCCGATTTAACAAGTGGGTGTCTTTCAAAAACATATAAGACCATTGTCGTTTCAATGGCACTGTCCAACTTAAGGTTTATTGCCAAAAACAAAATGTACGTATCTGTTTTCTCGTCAATAAAGTTGGCACATGTGTACTTATTTTTGCACTTCCCCACACAGAGAAGAGATCGTTTTAGCACCTCCTAACTCCGGTGAACCCGTCCGTGGTCCGCTGTGCCCTTTGGGCTGCCCTGACCCATGGCTGCCACGAGCTTAGAAAGCGCTTGGGGGACCTCGACGGAACCCGAACGATGTTAAAACAACGGACAGCAAAATACAATACTTTATGAGGCCATCGATTTTGCCGCCTCTGTTTTTAAGCGGTCTTCTCAAACATTTTATTTCGTATTTAAAGGCGATTTGCTATTTGCATTGACAGTACGGTTTGCTTGTCATTTCTGTGATTATGTGTGCCAGGTGAGAAAGGGGAGTGGCCGGGGGCAGCCAAGGTGTAGTCAGTGAGCAAGTAAATAAGTCGCCAGCCAAGTAGCTCATAATTATATTATACTCACGTACGAAACTATGCAGAAAAGTATTCAAAAGTTAAACGGCAGAAATGCTATTAAAAACAACACACACGTACACAGAGAAAAACTAACATTTTCCAGATTTAAAGGAATCAAACGACTTTTGTATACTATTATTCGTTCTCTTACAAAAATAAAATATTATAATATTAAAATAATACTATCTATTTAAAATTAAAGAATCCTAAGAGTGGTACATTTTTTAGACATCCCTAATAAAATTGATTTTTTATTCTGCACCACCATATAAATACCTACAGAACCTGATTTATTGGCTTGCCATGCGCTTTTATATAATCTTAGCATGGACTTCTGAGATTGGTCGTAAGCAAACGGAACGGAAATTTCATAATCATAAGCACCGACAAGAATTCTATTTTTCTCATTTATGTATTTTTGCCGTTTGTTCGGTTTTCTGTTTATTATTTTTATTTCAGTCATGAATGACTCGACTTTGGCTTCGAACTGGAACTGCAAAACTCTGGTTTAATTCTCCTCCAGAGAGCTGGAGAATTCTTTTTAGCGGTGCCATAAACAGTTTAATAGTTTCTTTCGTCTTTTGTCAAAAGTGAGCGTTCTGCTGGAAATGCTTTTTAAGCTTTTAATGATGTCGCGCTTGGAGTTTTTTGGGGACAAAGATTGTTTTGTGCCGGTTCTTAGGCAGGGGCGTGGCCAATGGCCAAGACCTAAGATGATCTTTAGAGTATTATTGTGTCAGCTTTGGGATCCTAAACAGTTTTTGGAAATTTAAGTACACAGAAAAAAAAATTGATATGATATGATGGTCAATTTGATGAAATCCAGTATCAATTTGGCCTTGATACGGCACATATCAATTTGATATGTTCGAAATGGTAAAAACGATATTTCGGTAATATCATTTTTACATTAGGCGGTATCAATTTTTTGAAATATTTTTGTTGTAAATTTGATATTATAATTTCAAATGTACATTGTAGTAGATTGGATATTTAAAATACCCAATTTAAATAAAAAATACTATACCAATTTTTTGTATTATTTATTTTATTTTCATATACCTTTTATTACCTATTTACAGTTTGTACTAAATATTTACAGTATTTCTTATTTACATATTATTTTAGATATTTACATTGTGTTTTGTATACTTATTTACTAAAATTTCTTAATTGTGATTCACTTATAATTATAGTTTATATACAATCGTATAAGATTCCAGTTCGGCATCCACCACATAAGCTTGAAAGTGCTCGCTAAAATTTAAAACCTTAATTAATTGAGTAATAACAACAAATTTGCGAAAGACATTCAAGAATATGCAAAATTTTATGAAAAGCAAAAAATAATTAATAGGCATGTAAAAACATCTAAATATAAATTTAAGCGTATTTTAAAATATGTTTATGTTTAAATGCAATTATGTTTATTGTTAGATGTACATACTTATTAATTTTGTTTTTACGCTGACACAGCCTCTACACATACACACGCTTACGCATACGTATGTATGTACATACATAGTTGCACGTGCTTTTGAAAATCGCACACGATTTTATTTTTTTGCACTTATTATGTTTCTATGTTATTATAACACTAGACATATACTCATTATATATGAAGTTTACTCACCTTTTCCTTGTTCTTCGCTAAGTGAAAAACTGAAAATTTACGTCTGACCGGCTTCACGATAAAACTCAAGTGTCAAAAAATCCACTAAAACGTATGTAAGTGCAAGCGAGACAACATGGTCGAAGTAGGCCAATTCGAGTTTCGAATATATCTTTTTCGCTTCCACTCACGTGGTTGATGTCGCCGTATTGATATATCCTCTCTTTTTCGATGTCAAACACTTTTCGAAAAGAGAGAAATCGACAACTTGACATTTTTTGGTATCAATTTGACATTATTTAATGGTAAAAATGATATGTGTCTAAAAAACACAAATTTACCATGCGCATATCAAATTGATCCTGGCTCATTTTTTTTTCTGTGTATTAAGGAAAATTTCTTTTGTACCCAATTTTCTAACTTATTCTAAGTTTTAAATTTTTCTTAATAATATTCTAATGGGTTTTTTACTTTAACAATTCCTTGGATACGAAATATTCATATAACTAAACACGGCAGTTTGAGTAAAGGGAGATGTATAAAAAATATTTGTTTTTTTCCTAATTAAATAGTGTCAGTATCAGTTTTTGTAAAAATTTCACTATTTCCCTTTTACTTACTAAATGGGAAGTTATTTAATTATCTTTTTTGAAAGAGTTTCCTCAAAAACTGTTAGGCCCCTATACTTTGGTAAATCTTCCAATTTAAAAGAGAAAACGCTCTGGATCTTCAATCCTCTGCCAAGATAATCACTCATTTTAAGTTCGCCCATTTCAGATTTCCCATGTTATTTACCACTGGTAAGAAAAAAGTGATTTATGCAAAAGGCAGTGCGCGAAATACACGCAAAGTTTTGCGGAAACGGGTAAGAAAGTACAACCCCAATGCGAATTCCTGTCCCGCCCACACTCACACGTCAAGTTGGCCAAAACGAGAGGCTCTCACTCGTAGACCCAGTTAGCAAAAACATTCAACTCATTGCAACACTTGCCTGCAGTGTAAAACACAACATAAGTAGATGTATGCAAATTGGCTCAGCTCGCTTTGCATCGGTTTTACCTCTGGCTTTGCCCGTGCATTTTGCATTTCGAATTTTGCACTGCATTCTGTTGGTATGACTAATCAGCAGCAGCATATGCAAAAAACCCAACACCAAGTGCAATACCAACGTGGAGTGTCTACGCACAGCTGAGGTCAGAATGGTAGCAGCGATAATAAGGTCCCATAGAGAAAAAAAAACATTTAGGAATAAAAAATATAATAACATATCATTTGGTCATTATAGATAATAGCATATTAACACTGAATAATTCATATGATCCAACTTTGTAGAGTCTTAATTAAACATTTGGTTGTCAATATAAAAATCTTGTACATTATTTGTGTATTCTCTAGCAACTTGTATTATTATTTCCATGCCAGCTGTGTACACTGTTCATATTTACATCGTTAACCAATGTCACCATTTATAAAATTGTAGCTCATGTGAATAAAGCTCGATTTTTTCAAATCTTTTTTAATCTTTTCCCATATGGTTTTTTGATGGTAGAGCTCTTGTTATTTGGTGCGGAATACCTCCCCCTTTTCTCTGAGGTCCAACCCTTATCCCGAGTTGCAGTTCCAATGTTTGGCCACAACAAAACAGGTTGCACGTTGCCAACTGGGCTAACTTGAGCGGTTGCCGGAGATTGTTTTTTGCTTTCCTCACCCACACAGAACAAAAATTTAATAATAATTTTGAAAATTGGTGTGACAATAAATATCACACCATTCAGAAAATAAAGAGAAATGTAGTTTAAAAGAAACTATCGAACAATGATTTTTCTATTTTTTTTAAATATATAGAAAAAATATATTTTCCTCTGTGCAACTATTCTGTTTTTTCGTTGATGCGGGCAACTCTCTGCTTTTGGTCATACTTCAATTGTTTTAAGTCAGTTAAAAGTGTATATGTATGTGTCCATGTTGCCTCACTTGCCAACCCACACGAAAACACGTTAGTATTGTTGAATTAAATTTTTGCTCTAAATACTTTTTACTTTTTTCATAGCTTTTGTGTAACAAAACGCCCACGAAAAATTTCATTTTGCACTCGATTGTTTTGTTGTTTTCTTTTCGCTTATCGGATGTTCAGAAGTTGCATAAATTACTTTTGACCGATTTTACTTTTTTCCGTTACTGTATTTCATTTGTTTGCTGCAACAACAATATTTATTTTGTCTAATTAAATTCGAAATTTTTTAATTGCACTTTAATTGTTGCGTTTTCGTTTTCAGTTTTCGGTGGCTGTTCGTTTTTCTCTATTAATGGAAAAGTGAAAACGTGTCGCGATTAAAATTTAATTATAGCTTGTTGATAATGCGATTATCGGAAGGGCTTAATTACCCTTGATGTTCAATGAACATGAGAGTTGGAGATATATGATATATGGTTAAATTATCTTGAAGAAGAAGAAGATCTTGAACAATGATTGGCGCCAAAATTATTAAACCGGGTTTTTAACAAGGTGTTTAAGGTTTTTGTTTTATTTTTAGTTTGTCTAGTTAATTTTAGGAAATTAAAAAAGTTAAACTAATTTACATATGGCGGGAAACCATATTTAATTACTGAACACCAAATATGGAAATTAATTATCGAGATCCGCTATGAACATTTATATTTTGGAAGAATTCTAAGTGGGTTTTTGATATTTCATTATGTTTTCATAATGGTTCGTCTTTGATATACATATGTGTATATCCATTTATTATAGCAAATAACAATATATTTGTCTAAGAATCTTTTGTTTAACAAAGATAGGGCTCTCTCTTTGGTATAATACTAGTTCCCCTATAGGTTATGCCAGCACTTCTCAGGTGGTTAAATCCCTGTTGAAAATGATTTATTGTTGCGCTCCCTGAATGCGTTTCTTCACAAGATTAGTTAGTTCCCATGTCCATCGCTCCATTCTAAAACTAACACATTTTCAGCTCTTTCATGTCTGACTGCACTTTAGACCCGAAGAATATTTAGCTCTGAGCGATCATTTGTTCCAACACCTTGTTGGCGGGAAGAAAGAATCAAACGAAACTGAGATACAAATGCGTTCCCACACTAATTTCCGCTTTGGCTTCCAGGAATTGTGGTGAGGAAATATTTTTAAATATTTAAATAAAACCTCTTCTATTATACAATATGGTAACAATACATGCGGTCAGAAGCTAATTAGTTTTCATAAATAAACGTTTCCCATGAAAGCTGCAGCTTAACGGACACAAAAAAGCCCGCACCCACTAAAAAATTCGAGTGCGTCGGTTGCGCTCAGGTTGCTCTCATGAAATTGGCACGAAAAGAAAAAAGAAGCTAATGAAATTAAATTGGCACGAACTCCATATAAATAATGATAATGATATCTAAGCATATATCAAGGTTTGATATCAGTGTGAAAATGAATGGGAAAAGTTAGAAGACAAAGATATAAAAGTTGCAACGAGAAGAGCTTTAAATCAGTTCATGATCTAATTGAACTTCTCATAGTTACTTAAGATATAGTTGTTGCCTAACTATAATAAATGTTTTATAAAACCAAAAAAATATTAAGAAATTTTAAAGTTTCTGTTAAAACCTCAAAATTGTAATATCTTGACGGTTTTTCACCGTGTGATTCACCTTCACGTACAAACAGTTAACGTTTATTCATTAAAATCTTGGTTCTGGGAACAGCAAAATGGCTCTTAAGTGAGAAGACTCCCAAAAATAAATGCCTAGAATGGAGCACACTCAAAATTAGAGTCGCTCTTTCTCTCCCCCGCCTGGCGCCGCTGTTTTTCATTTTTTTAAGCCGCTTCTGCGCAGGCGCGCCTGGGAACCAGTTTTGTGGCAGTCAGTGTGTTGTTGTTCCGCCGCTTTCTGTGTGTTGCCAACAAGGCGGCCCTTGTACAAATTCTGTGGGCCTGGAAAAAGGGGCGGCCCAGACCAGTTCACAAACTGGCACAAAGCAATGAACTGTTGAATAAAACAAAACCGAAAACACGCCTGAGAATCTTTTCCGGTGCGTCCCGTCCCCAAAGAGCAGCACCACCACCAGAACGAACCTCCAGAACCTACAGCCTGAGCAAACACAGACTTTGGGAGAATAAACGCAGTATGTGGGCGTTGCACTATGGTAAGGTTTTTAAAGCAAATTAAGGGCTATGAGTAATTATGAAAATATTTACGGAATCATATAAGGAAGTGACTATGCACTTTAAGGAGGTGCAGTAAAATGCAAATGAAGAATTAACCTTTGAAGGTACAAGAACCTGAAACTTCCTAATACAAAATCTGAACTCATAACACATTATTTTTTATTTACTTCAAATATATGTATATTGTATACAATTAGTTCAGAGACTTTTTTGGTTGTTTGGGCCACAACACCATGCTTTTAATATTGTCACAAACAAATATTAAAACCACTCATTCTGAGCCCATTAATTGCCTTCAGAACCCATCCGTTCGTAACTTCCCACCTCAATTACCAAACAATTTGTGTCCGAATTCAGTGCGTTACAGCCCATGGTATCGTTGTTGGTGTGACTCAATGCTAACAATGAATTTTGTTGTTGCTGGCAGTACGCTGCGTATGCAAATAGCGACAGATAAAACGGCTCTACGTGATCACCCCGATAAAGACAATCCAACAGACAGCATTGAACAACGCCCACAAATTTTAAACATTTGTTTGCATCGAAATTTTTTTAAAACCATTTCAAGTAAAAGCGAAAGTTGCAATGTCTTTTGAGTTTGATATTTTTTCTCCCTCATTTTCTCATATTTGTGGTTTTTTGTACTTCGGTAAATTCCCAAGGTGTCTGGCTAATCGATGCAGCCGTTGAAAACAGGCAACGTTGCAACTAAAAAATTGCAAGAACCATACAAAAGACTCGACTTAAATTAACCCTTTCATTTCAGATTTTTCTTGGTGTATAAGGGCATAGCCAAAAATTTAAAGGCTCTTGACTTAGGGGACAATTAGAAAAGTCTATATACCAAATGTTCTAGTTTTATCTGTAAAAGGTCCTGAGATCCAGGGCCTTAAATCATCCTGTCATTTATTACCACTTCTCTCGCTGCTCCTCTTCCCATAAAGTAATGAGTATTAAAGACCCCCTAACCTATAGGGACTGGGGAAAATCAGTTCTTTTTTAGTTATTCTGTGGCTATTTTTATAGGGCTAGCTAACGACTTGCACTAATGGCCAACGTCAGGCAATGGTCGCGGCCGGTTGCGTAGACCCTCGGAACATGGCCCACGGCCCATGTCACGGACGATTGCACTTTAACACTTGACCAGGCCAAAGCACCGGACACCGGAGAACGCGGGTGTGTCCCGCACACAATTTCCATTCTCGATTTCCATCTATGTACTGGTATATTTCCATAAACTCGCGGGGTCACGTGTTGTTATCGTTAACGCAATGCAGGTAGTTTTGGTTCATTTGTGTTTTCCCTCCACTTTTCCTGCGTGCAGAGTACCTGCGCCGCGATTTTTCCCCTGAAAATGATGGATTATATCTGTTTAGGGCGGAAATTCAAAGGAAAGCCAGACAGAAACCACTCTCGAGGTGAAGATGACGCTGATGATCGTCTCGGTCGGTGTCTGGATTATATGTTGGAAGCTGCTATAAACCAGTTGCTGTGATGCCTTTTAGGGATTTCCCAACATGGAGATGGAAAAATTTCATTGTTTCTTTCTTTTGTGGGTTTTCCCTGTCAATCATAAACCAAAGTCATTTGATGAATACAACGATAAAGATGGCACCCATTAATTATTTCCCCTTAAATACCAATATTCCATCAATAAATGAATTTTCAATATAATGTAATCTCTTTCCAAACCCCATGATCTTATCTATCTGGTTATTACAGTAATTCAAAGAAAATGTTCTATCTTAGTATAAGGAAAACCCCAAAAACTTTGAATGTATATCAGAATACTGCATTTCATGATGGAAGCTGCTGTAAAACCAGTTTCTTAAATGCATATCAGGGTTTTTTCTCACTAAGATGGAAAACCTTTCTCTTTACCTGCATTTTATGGGTTCCCCGCATCATTCATGGGAATACAATTTTAGACAAATCTTAAAATAGAATGTAAAGTTAATTATTTACTAGAGCAATCTACAACTTTGATTTAAAACTAAAAATTCTTTACTTTTACCTGGAAGCTGTTTAAAAACTGGTTTCCGAAGAGCATTGCAGGGCTTTCCCTGCTATGGGTGCTGGAAAGGCTTTCCCTATCTCTGGCCCCTTTTTGTGTGTGTTTCCTTATCAACCTATCAACGGAATTGCGGTATTGCTGACGTTAAGTTGGCCGCGCTTTTGCAACTGTTGTACTTCACTTTCCGGCCAAAAGATAAGATTGCGAGCAACAACAGGCGGATGGTTGGCCGGTTGGAGGGTTGGAACTCGGATTGTAAATAAATAAACCAAAATTTTGAGGTCGTTTTTGCACAATCCGATGAAAAAAGGGGCCAGACCATGCTAAGCCCCGGACAATATGTAACAGATAATTACACATAATGAGTCAGCAAGAGTTGTGAATCAATTATTATGATCATTATGCGATAAGTCTCACAGATTGCAAAGAAAATGCAGACAAACAAGCTGTTATTACCGAAAATTCATACCGCAATCAAGAAATGCATACTTGGAAATTTGTTATGTTTCCGGCATTATTTATTTTAGAAACTTTATTTCAGTGCCTAAGCTAAAAATGCGAAATAATACTGGTCACGTTATTAAAAAATCTCTAAACAGTCATCTGTATTAAATTCTTAAATTCTTAAAAAATAAGGTGGTTAAGTCACATTAATTTGATTAACTACCAGCGACTAAAAAGTATACATAGGTACCATATTACTAAATATAAATTTATACGTAACCGGTGCTAATACATTTCTAAGCATTCCTTTTGTTTGCAAGATAAGACCGAACACACATCATCAAAAGTGAGAAATGAGTGGATAATTAACACAATCCAACTTCAGGTATGCCAGCTTCATGAGTCACTTCTTGAAGGAAAACCCGTTGAACGAGTTTTTCGGATGCCCAAAATCAATGGAAATGTAAATTCCTTTTAGCCAACATGACTTTTCCTTTGGAAATATCCCCAAAAACACCAATGCCCCTACTCACACACATGTGACCTGTTGCTCTTGTTTCTGGCTATGAGATTTTGAAACATCAGCAAATGTTTAATTTTCAAACTAATGAATGCATGTGGCTCAGCAAATAACCAAATTACAGTCATACTTCTTCAATGTAAACTTTTCTAATAAGGTTGTTTCGTTTATATCAGATGGAAAATTGAATTTAAAATATATCGAAAAAAGTTTAAAAAGTTATTTAGTTCTACACTTTATGATTTAAGGCCCAACATTATTATTAAGTATTTTTAATTACCAACAACAAATATACTTTTTTTGAAGGGTACCAAAGTCAACTATTTTTACTAACTTTAAAACAAATTCGAAAATTGAAAGTTTGGGTACTGTAAGTTATTACATTTTGTAAAATTAAAATTAAAGTTCAATGCGTGGGAGCTCCACTGTAATTTGAGAGTCATGTAAACATGATATTGCTCCCATGTCCCCGGCTATTGTTCTCTCACTGCGGAGCACAGAATGTCCTCGGCTCTGTGTCGCATCTCTCTCCCTCTCTCTGGGTTCTCTCACCTGTTGCTAAGTAAATAAGTATGAAGAGCGTTATCCATTGAGGCGACGAATAAACTGAAATGGCGCGCTTGAGCAAATGCGACGTAATTTGAGCTGCGCTTTTCGTGCGGTCTCGACTTCTAGCTGTTGTTGTTGTTTCTGCTGACGCCGCTGTTGTTGTGGCCGCTGCTGCCTTTGTTGTTGTTGTTGTTAGCCGCTGTTTTTGTTGCTGCCTTGGCTGTTGTTGCTGTTGTGGCGGTGACGCATTCGCGATTATAGCCATGATCGTTGATTTGTTGGCTCAAATCGTGGCTTCGTATTGGAAAGGGCTTCGTTTGGCTTTTTCAACTATACTTTTCTATTCAAATAATACTCATTGAGCTTGTTGTTGTTAATTGCATTCTCCCTTTTCTCTCTCCTTTTCTTCTTTTCTGCTCCACACAAACATCCACACACACACTCGCGCGTGCAATCGGCACTTGGCTTAGAACAGGTTTTTTTTAAAGTTTTATCTCTATTTTCGCTAGCTGTATTATTTGCACACTTTCGCACGCGACACTTTCTAGCCTGAATTTGAATATTGAGCACAGAGATTCCGCTTTGAGCCAACTAATTTGCCATTTCTTCCCAGGCCACGATTCTAAATCACGCTCACAAGCACACACACACACTCTCGCGCGCTCAGAAGACCTGGCTTAAAAGAGAGGTGTGCTGTTGTTGTTGCTGCCCTTTTGAACTGCAAGCAGCACACACACGCGCGCGCGCTCACACATTGGCCAAAACGGGGGAAAAAAGCGTTACGAGCGGGAGCGACCAAAAAAAACACGTCCGACCGGCAAGATAAATTTTCGACCGTTTGAATCGCCGATTTCCGTTTCGCCCGTTTATATATAGTCTAGTGTGACCAGTTCTTACGACGCCAATTAGCCATGTTCTTTTTGGACGCCAGTGCGGTCACATTGCTCGCCTCACGCAAATTTACAGTAGGACGACTTGGTTGATTTTATCCATACAAATTATACTGAATTAAAACATTAATGTAAAAAATAAACCTTGATCCGGAAAAATGTTCTCAAATATTTAATATATTTTTTTATATATTTGTGCAACATCATTTTGTTCAAGTTTTTCTCCGTCATTAATAAGGAAATTATTTTATTTTTATCATAAATAAATGAAGTTTATCTTATTTTATTTTGTCATAACTATTTTAAATATCTTTTTCAAAATAATGTTTTTCATAGCGCGGACACAAGCCGTATATGTTTATCTCACTTAAGTGATGACAAGAACCGAGGTAAGATTCAAAGATTGAAACCGTGGTGAAAGTCTGAATATGAACAATGCCGACAGTAAGTTGTAATTGTTTTTGAAAATTAACCAAAGAAACAAAAAATATTTATCAGCACTGACCTAATTTTATTTTTGTGTATATTTGTTTTTTAGTTTAGAAACAAAATGCTTGTAAGAAATCAGCAAATTTTAGCTTGCAAAAATTCCGCATTCCATTTACAAAGTCGAGTGCATAAATGAGTCCATAAATCAAGAAGCACGCGGATAACTAGTGCGTACTTAATGTAAATGTAAACGCCTACAAAGCGCCGACTTATCGTTTCAAAAAGAACCCTGCATAAACAGAAACACATAAGTGAAACAAAATCGGCGACAACATGTTTGGAGGTCTAGGTGGGACTATATAATGTCAGTAAGCCTGGTTGGTAATCACAGCAGTAGGAGAATTGGCCGAAATGGAGAACTCGCAAAGTAAATCCGCTTTGTTCTGGCTTGTAGTCATTCTAGTCGTTTCTTTGGGAGATTTTATGCCCCTGGAGGATATGGACTCTCAGGAAATGATTGACTTGACGGATCTGGGCGATACTGTCTTCGGAAATCCAGATGTGAAAACCACAGGCGCTTTGGTCGAGGCTCACAATGAGGAGTCCCCGCAGAACCCCGAGGAATTGGGCACATACCACGAAGGTGACATATTGATCCCATTGAGCTACAGGAATGCCCGATCCAACGGTACCCGCAATGGCATTTTGGCGCTGAGTTCCCGCTGGCCGGGCGGCGTTGTGCCTTACGAGATCAAAGGACCCTTTACAAGCCAGGAATTGGAAAATATCAATCATGCTTTTAATGTAAGGTTTAAAAACAAGAAATATTATGACGTAGTTAATAAAAAAAATGTTATTTTTTAACATCATCTTATATTTTCCAGGAATACCACACCAGAACCTGTGTGCGTTTTAAGCCCAGGACCACCGAAAAGGACTACATTTCGATTGGAAGCGGCAAGTCTGGATGTTGGAGCAGCATCGGACGCTTGGGTGGTCGCCAGGAGGTGAACCTGCAGTCGCCCACCTGCCTGCGAACCTACGGCACTCCGATCCACGAGCTGATGCACGCCCTGGGCTTCTTCCACGAGCAGAATCGCCATGAGCGCGATTCCTATGTCCAGGTGATGAGTGCCAACATTAAGCCCGCGATGATGGCCAACTTTGAGAAGTCCAGCTCCAAAAAACAGTCCGGATTCGGCGTGGAGTACGACTATGGCAGTGTGATGCACTACTCGGCCACCAGCTTCACCCGGAATGGCCAGCCCACACTGAAGGCGCTGCGATCCTCCTCCGATGCCAGCCAGATGGGTCAACGACGAGGATTCTCCGCCGGAGATGTGCGCAAGATCAACGCCATGTACAAGTGCAAGGTTTAGATAAAAAGGAACATTCTACCGGTTTGCTTCACAAACATCGAGGTTTCATAGACTATCAGAATATGGAATATCAGAATAAATATCCAAGTTTGAAAGAAAATGCATCCTATATCAGCCAGAACCATGTCAAGATCATTGAATATTCAATTATAATTTACTGAAAGTATAATATTATAATAATCTGTATTTATTTATATAAAGCTGTTTTATGACTAGAGCGCTGGCAACTAAGGCTTTCGGCTCGTCTGGGTTTGAACAATATATTTTATTATTTAAAGACGACTTTCTAAATATATTGCTTAAATATTAATTATAGTGTTGCTATCTTCGTCCGGCAGAAATATGTAGTTTTCTTAATAACGTGGCTAAATTTAAAAAACCAATTACAAAACACAAATCTTAACTCGAGAAATTCCTTCTTGCAAAACGAAATGCAAAAGTGCTTCTATTAATAAAGTAGAACGCTAGATGGGACTGCCTATATAATGCCAGCAAGCCAGGTTAGTAATCACAGTAGTAAAAGAACTTGACAAAATGGAAAAGTCGCAAAGTAAACCAAGTTTGTTCATGCTCCTAGTTATTTTGGGCATTACTCTTGGACATTTTAAGCCAATGGACTTAAATAAGAAATCCCATAGCACCGAGGACAAATACTTCGAAGGTGACATAGTGCTCCCAGACTGGAATGCCCGATCCAACGGTATCAATATCCGTAATGGCGTGTTGGCCCTGAGTCGTCGCTGGCCAGGAGGCGTTGTGCCCTACGAAATCAATGGCACATTTTTACCCAACCACACGAAAATAATCGAAGATGCTTTTAAGGTAAGGACTTAAAAAAAATCCATATTAAGGGGTTGCATTGGATTTTTGTCCCAAAAACAAACACTTTTTCATGATTTTTTTTTAAATATTTCGAATGATACCTTATGCTGAACATATGGTGCTGAATATATGACAGACAAATTTAAAAAAAGCCTAGACAACTATTAACAATAAAAAAATTTTAAAAATCGATTTTTTATAATCCTATTTAACTAGATCTACATAATTATCATGTACTTTTTAAAATATTAACATAATTTTTTGAATTAAAAAATAACTTATTGATTATTTTAAATTGTACAATCTCTTTAAGGAGTTCCATACCAGGACCTGCGTGCGTTTTAAGCCTAGGACCACCGAAAAGGACTACATTTCGATTGAAAGTGCCAATAGTGGATGTTGGAGCTTCGTCGGACGGTGGGGTGGTCGCCAGGAGGTGAACCTGGAGGTGAGCCTGGAACTCGACTGTCTGTATAAAGTCGGTGTTCCGATCCACGAGCTGATGCACGCATTGGGCTTCTGGCATGAACAATCTCGCCGCGACCGTGATTTATATGTCACACTGAAAAACAAAACCGAAATTAATAATGATAATTACGTTACGCTTAAACCCGGCGTTTCGACCGATTTCGGCGAGAAGTACGACTACGCCAGTGTGATGCACTACTCGAGCGACGTTTTGATCGCATTGAAAGACACTCCCGATGCCAGCCAGATGGGTCAACGACGAGGATTCTCCGCCGGAGATGTGCGCAAGATCAACGCCATGTACAACTGCAATGCTTGAAGAAATGAGAACAATTTGTAAAACAAAATCGGTGATTAATGAATTTCTTTATAGACCGACAAATGCTATCAGAATAAATATCAATACAGTAAAAATATTATTATTTTCACAATTTATTCCCGTTCACTGAAGTAAATTAATTCGGTGGTACCCCACAAAATCCCTAGGGTGTTAATTTTTAGGTGTCTAAAAGTATGCTGTGAATAATGGATAGTGACTTTCTGAATGAATTAATTGTACTTATGAGTTTAAACTATATCGTTGCATATTTTTAGACAGCTAAAATGACTTTTCAGAGTGCTTTCAAAACCTTAATGATTTGTATAACACTATGCAAAATATCTGTATGTAACAATATTAGAAGTGTTCTTTTGAGCCAAAAAAACCACGTTTCGCCTCACTATCCGGCTATAATTAAAAACTAATTACGAAATTCCAAATCTTAACTGTAAAAGCTCCAACTTACAACGCGGAATTCTTAAGTGTTTCTATAAATAAAGAACGCAGCTAGCTGAATGTATATGTGAGACTATGTAATACCTGTAGACCAGCTAGTAACCACATCAGTAGAACAATTGGCTAGCATGGGAAAGTTAAAAAGAAAACTCAGTCTGCTCTTTTTCCTAGTTCTACTTAGTATTTCTCGGGGAGATTCCATGCCCCTGGGAGCTATAGACTCTCTGGAAATTATTGACTTGTCAGATCTAGGAGACAACATATTTGGTAACCCGGATGTGAAAACCCCAGAAGATTTGGTCGAGACTTACAATAAGGAATCTCAGCAGAACCCCGAGGAATTGGGTGCCTACTTTGAAGGTGATATATTGATTCCATTGAGATACAGGAATGGAATTTTAGAGCTGAGCTACCGCTGGCCGGGAGGCGTTGTGCCATACGAGATCCAAGGTGCCTTCACAGACCAGGAGCTAAGACAAATAAATCATGCGATTCAGGTAAGGATTTAAAAAAGTCATTAGTGTGCCTACAACTTTCTTTTAGGAATTCCACACAAGGACCTGTGTACGTTTTAAGCTCAGGACCACCGAGGAGGACTACATCGTGATTGGAAGTGAAAACTCTGGTTGTTGGAGCGCCGTCGGTCGTTTGGGCGGCCGTCAGGAGTTGAATCTGCAGTCGCCCAACTGCCTGCGAATGATCGGCACCTCCATCCACGAGCTGATGCACGCCCTGGGCTTTTTCCACGAGCAAAATCGCCACGAGCGCGATTCCTATGTCCGTGTGATAAGTGACAACGTAAAGCCTGGGAAGATAAAGAACTTCAGGAAGTACAGTTCCAATCAAGAGTCAGGTTTCGGCGTGGAGTACGACTACGGCAGTGTGATGCACTACTCGACCACCAGCTTCACCCGGAATGGCCAGCCCACAATGGAGGCCTTACGCGACACTTCCGATTCCAGGAAGATGGGTCAACGAATGGGTTTCTCTGCCGGAGATGTACGCAAGATCAACGCCATGTACAAGTGCCAGGTTTAGATGAAAATGTTTCATGCTCTCGATCTGTTACATAAAAATCGTAAGTTCATGCATATCAGTATTGACAATTTAACGCTTTTAAAATAAATATCAGAACAGTAAAAGCACATTCAATTTAAGTTTACTAAAAGTAAAATACCTTATAAGTAGCTATACCTGTGCGCCCAAATATTACATTTCTTAACATAACCCATACAAACTAAGAATCCTTAAAGATTTACTGGAAAGCAAAACAAAACTGACTTTATTAGTAGCCATATAAGGCAGATCTATATAATAACACCAAGTTCGGCGAGTAACCACATCAGTAGAAGACTTTGACAACACAGAAAAGTCGCAATATACACCCAGGTTGCTCATGTTCGTAGTTCTATTGTGCATTTCTTTAGGTCATGCCCTACCTATGGGGGATGTGGAAACCACAGGAGCTTTGGTCGCGGCTTACAGTGAGAAATCCCAGCAGAACCCCGAGGAACTGGGTAACTACTTCGAAGGTGATATATTGATCCCAATGGGCTTCAAGAATGCCCGCAATGGCGTAGCTGCGCCGACTTCCCGCTGGCCGGGAGGCGTTGTGCCCTACGAGATTGAAGGTGACTTTACAACCCACGAATTGGACAAATTAAATAGAGCATTTATGGTAAGTCATAACAATATACATACAACTTTTTAAAATACCTATGTGCGTACTTAGAGTCATTTTAAGAATTAACATATATAATAACATATTGTTATGCTACACCTGAATTAGATTATATTGTCAAAATGAACTATTAGTTTACATTATCAAATCGCTTCCAGGCATACCACAAATATACCTGCGTGCGTTTTATGCCTAGGATCGCTGAAAAGGATTACGTAGCGTTTACATCGCGAAAGTTGGGATGTTATAGCTATGTCGGACGTTTGGGTGGTCGCCAGGAATTGAATCTGCATTCACCCTTCTGCCTGGTAAAAGTCGGTGTTACGCTCCACGAGATGATGCACACTCTGGGCTTCCTTCACGAACAGAACCGTCACGAGCGCAATTCCTATGTCCAGGTGATAAGTGACAACATTATCCCAGAGAATATGCAAAACTTCGTGGTATACAAACCCGGCTTACTGTCCGGATTCGGCGTAAAGTACGACTACAGCAGCGTGATGCACTACTCGTCCGTAAGCTTCTCCCGGAATGGCAAGCCCACGCTTGTGGCATTGCATGACACTCCCGAGGCCAGGGTAATGGGTCAACGAGAAGGTTTCAGTGCCGGAGATTTGCGTAAGATCAACGCCATGTACAAATGCAAGGTTCGAGCTACGAAGAAGATTCGAAGACCATGAGATGTTCACTCAAAATTCAATTCTCGTTTACTGAAAAAATATGTCTATGGGTACAATAATTGATAACAAATTTAACATTCGCTTATGTGCGCCGTGTCTTGTACTGCTTCGGGAACTCTTAAGCCATCTCCATCATCTAGTGGTGCGGAAGATTCTTGTTGGTCTCGAAGAAGAAGTTGCCCTGCATGTTGAGCTCCTTGCAGAGCGTGGAGAACCTTCGGATGGCGTTGTAGGTGCCCAGGTGACTCTCGCTTCCATCTTTCACAGAGAAACACAAAGCATAACAGAAGATACTATATATACACAGCAGAGCAAGTGCCCGATCGCATGCAGGGGGGTTGATTAGTAATCCGAATGATCCGCTCCAGTCAGCGGATGGTTAGTGGGGACGCGCCTTTTGGATGCTGGCCTTACCTGGGCCCGCGAAACCGGCACCCGATGCATTCAAATCCAGATTCATGTAGAGCGCCATATTTCCGGTGGATCCGTGGCGAGATCGATTGTTCAGAAAATCGCGGATGTGCTGGACAATCAAATCGATGGCCACTGAAAGGAAGAGAGAGTGCCATTAGTGGACAGCCAATAATAATAGTATCAAATCGTAATGCTGCACCTTCGTAAGCATTGCAACTCAACGTGAAACAATCCACTTACCTCGCTGCTCCTCTGGAGCTCCCCCGATCCAAGCGGTCTAGTCTAAGCCAAGGACTTACTCTAGCTCTAGTTAGTAGGGTCTATTACCTAATCGCATCTAAGCTGGGCGGCATTTTCTGTTAATTGTTTCTCTATTGTGTCTTGTGACTCGAGTAATTGTGTGCTTTACAATCTGCTGGTCGTGTACTTACAAAATGAAACACCGATTTATCATCACGCCTTGTTAGGCAATTATCTGTCTTGCATTTGTATATTTGAGACTTCATTAAAGTGTTCATAGGAGACACGATTTGATAATACTAAAGTCGCAAGCTACGACTTTTTAGATGCCCGGTACTCACAAGAAATTTAAAAAATTAAATCAAAATAGGATGGTCATAGTTCAATTGACTATTTTTTTTTATGAATATCTATATTGCTTATGAATCGATTGCTTATTCGGATATATTGTAGTGATACATTTAAGTTCTAAAAGTTAATCGAACTGCAAGCTCTAAATTATATGATGTTTTTCTTTGTAACATAGATTGATATTATATATAGTGTTTCTAGGACATCTACAAACAAATAAATAATAATTATTGAATAGTCGAGATTAAGGAATGAGTTATTTATAGTCCGTTTATAATATAATCAATATGTAAGTTTTGAACAACTACGTAGGAAAAAGTAATATAAAATCCGCAAAAACTATTAAGGTCCTACTTATTTTCAAGTAGGCAACTGCTAGTTACTATTATTTACAAAATATTTTTAAATACAAAAATAATTCAGCTTCTTATAAAAGTTTATAAAGGAGCCCCTTGTTATATTAGCATCCACAAACAGAATTTAATAAGAGTGGTTAACAAAGTATCGGGCATCGGAACATAGATACAATAGTTAGATGTGTAACATGTGTGGTTTGGTGAGTAGAGTGCTTAAATCCTCGAAAGGAAGTCAAATCGGGGTTGGGCACCAGGTTAGACCAAGGGATATCATTAAACTGTAACATTTTGCTATAGGTAACTTATGTCCAGAGTTAGACTGGGATCGCAATCGCAGGTTGGGTTATCTTGATGAACAGAAACGAGCTTACATACACACTACCATGTATTGTTGAACATATGCAAGAGTAGATACTAAAGATACTTTTTAATCTTAGGACTACGTTAATCGGTTACGATGAGGAGACCAAATGAGAAGCGATGTCGGCGCTCATTAATGGACATTTGTCATAGTGTGCTGCGCCGCCTCGGTTTTCTTTATCTTTCTTTTTAAGTTTTGGACTTTAGTTTTTGGCAATTAGTACAAGCTCAAGACGCGGCGTTAGGACGAGGAAGTGGCCGCCCCAGAAGCGAGTTTACATTGGCGTTTAGTGATCTCGCTTCATGCTAGACGCCGCCACCCTGACTGTGTTGCTGTGCTGTGCGCTGTTGGTGGTGGCGAGAATCTCCCCGATATGGTGTACAATAAGATCAATGGCAACTGCAAGAAATACAATAAAACAACAGGAACAAAACGAAAACAACCGAAAATCATAATGCAAAAGATACAATTAACAGAGATGAAGGAGAAACAAAGAGAGGGTAGAAATGTTGATAGTAGGCATATAGTACTCATATGTATGTAAACATCAAGCAGTCTATGTGATAGGGATTTCTTGTCATCAGAGGGGTTAATAGAACCAGAAACAAAAGAACCATTGCTATAACTATGGTTATTGGGGGGCAACCAACTCAACGAAACACTACAAACGCTTAGAGTGTAAGAGTGTGTTTTGTGTGGGCATAGAAAGTAAACAGAAGTGGACAGGTGTCTGGGTGCTGCTGCCTCACCTGTGTTGTCGGCGCCTCGTGGTATGATAACGTCAGCAAACTTTTTCGTCTAAAAAAGGTAGGGTTTATAAATTACTGTTTATGGAAAATTCGAAAATGGCGAAACTTACAGGCGAGCAGAATTCCTCGAAAGCGGGCTTTACGAAGGTCATATACTGGGTGAGAACGGCGTCCAAGTCCCGACCACGTTCGTTGATATCGCGTGGCACTAATAGGATTTTTATTATATTGTTTACTTGGATTGATGAGAAATCACCACTCACCTCTCCTGGCCAATCTGGTATCGGAGTCTGTGTCCACGAATAGCTTCATGTGGAAAAGGTCGCGTATCTTGGGAAAGTAAAAGACCAGAATGCCCTCGAATAAGACCACATCGGCTGGGTAGATAACCAGCACGTTTTCAAAGTCCCTGAGGGGTTAGTCAAAGTAAGAAAGTGAGAATAAATTAATAAAGTAATGGAATAAAATAGTCTATGACTAATTTGGTTCCACTTATTACTCTTAATGGGCACAATAACTGATTACCATGGCAGTTTTAATGGGGGTGACTGGAAACGAGTACTAGGGAATCATTGAAGGTGTATTTAACATTAATTATTCATTCTTCAGAGCATGCTCTTTCCATATGTTTTTAGGATCTACATTTAGAAACTAAGTTTTACTCATAGTATAATGGATCTAGTAAGCTGATAAACTGCGATAAAATATACTAAGCACATTTCCCTACAATTGGATTGGATATGTATTGGGACTTACAGCGAATTGGTGCGGTAGTCGTAGCTGGGGATCTCCACCTTGTGGCCCTTCAGGATGTTCTGCAGCGTGCTGAACATGAGTTCCTCGTTGAAGGCATCCGGATGGTCAAAGTTGAAGAGGCCCTTCTGGGCCTTGGCCTTCTCGGCGGGGGTGAGCTCACGGTAGAAGCTGTCCTGGCTGATGGAGACCACCTGGCGCTGCGTGTGATCCATTTCCGCCTGGCCCAGCTGCTCCATGATCTTCTTGCAGACCGTCGACTTGCCGCTGGCCGTTCCGCCGGCCACGCCGATCAAAAACGGGGACTTGACCTCATCGTTGCCAGCGGCTCCGTCGCCATTCGGCAGTCGCAGCGAGTCGACTCTCCGTAAATCCTGCATTTTCCCGTGAAAATTGTAAAATAAAATATAATTTCACACAACAAAACAGCTGATTAGCTTAGAGATGGGCTGACCACGATAGTATCGGTATGTATGAGCATCATATCGCAACTCTTGTTATCGGTATTCCGGAAGTGCAGTGTTGCCACTTGGTACAAGAAGAGACAAATAGCCGTTATTTCAAATTAAACCGTGATATTTTGTAAGAAAGTAAGAAATATGAATCATTATACAACTATTAGCCAAATTACATACATATATAGAAGACCACGCTAAAACTACATGTACGTTACTCTTGCTGACGCCGGCGCGTTGAGATTTGAAAACAATTTACCAACGCATTGGAGTTGGAAATATTTGCACAGCTTGGCTTTTTGTTTGGATGAACGAGAATGCTTTTTTTGTACTTTTATTTGCATAGTAACTGTTTCTCTATTAGCAACCTGCTGACGGTCATATGTCAGTGTCTTTTCAAAGCCCAACCATGAAGGCTGCTTTAGATCTCAGCCCCTGGAAAAGGTTTTACTGGCTGCTCCTCAGTGTCTTGCTAAATTCTGGACTTAAATCCTGTCGGGCAGTTCCCATTGTTGGTGGTCGGATCGTGTCAACCGTGGGCAGTACATCATTAAATTCCCTAACTTGGACGACTAACTGAATGCTCTTGAATTCCATTTAAAGGCAGCACAAGTAAATATCCCTTTATGGTCTCATTGCAAGATGTTATCAAGGGAAATACCACGAAAAGAGTCTCCTATCAACACTTTTGCGGTGGCAGCCTGATAAGCGATCGTTGGATTCTGTCCGCAGCTCACTGCATTTGGAGAAAGTTGGTATTGAGCCTCTAAGAAATTTCTCATTTCGAGCTTCTGGGTATTCTTAGGAACATTCACAATATTGCTGCCTTCATTGGCTATGAGAATATTGAAAACATTGGGCAGCTGGAACCATATGGTCTGGAAAGCGCCGAGTATATTTACTTCCAACCGTGAGTAATCAGTTGAGTCAAGTTTAATACTCCCCTCCTAAAGAGATTTGGAGATTACCACAAAGGGAAATTGACTCAGCAAGTGATTTGCTCTGTATCAAAAAGAGAAAAGACTTCTTGAACATTTGTTTAAGAAGATTAAGTGTTTCTTGTGTAAATATTAAATGTTTTACTAAATCGAATGATATTTTTTAATGCAGATCAAACTTTCGGAATGATATAGCTTTGCTTTACATGAGACGTCGCTACTGGAGTCTTTCGAGCAATGGCCTACAATTTGCCCAACTGCCTCCCCAAGGAATGAAACCAGACCAAAATGGTATAATTCAACCGCATACAAATTTATCATAATATCTAATTCTTTAATCTCCTAGAATCCTGTCGCATTATTGGGTATGGAGCCACACAGCATGCTGGACCATGCCAAAAGAAACTTTTCGAGGCCGATGTTCGGGTGATCGATAATCAAAAGTGTCGGGATATTATAGGACATATCTGGGCGCCACAGAATGGAGCGAATACGGTGTGTGCTCTGGGCAACAATCAGGACTCTTGTCAGGGAGATTCGGGGTAAAAACAAGTACAGAAGTTGTACATTTTAATTGCTAAATGAATATTTCGATCTTTTAGCGGTCCCCTAATCTGTCCTTATGGAGGCAAGGACTATATCTATGGCCTGGTGTCCCACGGACTCACCTGCGGCATCCAGGGAATGCCCAGCATCTACACAGTGACCAGACCCTATTACGATTGGGTCCAACTGCTGATGCAGTCCTAGATCTCTGCTGATCACGTATAAATAGAATATTTATTATGCGATATCAAACAGAAAAACAGTTATGAATATACATACTTAAACAATGCAGGAATAGCACGGATTATCAACGAACTTAGGCTAAAGTACTGTAGGTATATATAATATTACATAAGACTAACTAAAATAACCGTTTTCACGATGCGATTTATCAGTCTGTCTTTTGTTTTTCTTTTTTTTTAAGTAGTCATAAAAAACTGTGCTTAAGTGTAGAGAAAAATTTCATTTTCACTTTAAATTGCTTTGGCTATAATCAGATACTACAAGTTTGTTATAAGGTAGTTTCATAAACAGGAATATGAAATAGCAACAAACAGCCTGAGGTGTATACGATTACTAGACCCCGTTTTAGGTATTGGTTTAATAATTAAAAATGGTTTGATCTGAGTTCTGAACTGATAAATCATGTCGTGAAAATGGGACTTAGCCTAGATGCGAGGCCGTCTCCTTCAATCACGGTTTCTCGGGCTGCTCTGCCGGAGCGGAGACCTGGGTGTTCTCCACCTTGTCGGAGAGCTTCCCCGTTCCCGTTTCCGGAAGTGTGAGGGTCAGGAGGCCAGCTACTAGAACGCAGCAGCCGCAGATCGTTGTTGGAATGTACCAGCCGAGGGCTCCCAGGCAATCGACCACATAGGGGGCCGAAATGGAGCCCACGTGGGCGAAGGTGGAGCAGGTTCCCAGAGCAGAGTTGCGAATCTCGGTGGGATACAGCTCGGCTGTGTATAGAGTAACCACGGAGTAGGTGGCGCTAATGCCAAATCGACCCAGCATGGCAAATCCCACGATCCAGGTGGTGCTTCCAGCGGGTACGGAGAGGACGAGCAGCAGGGATACACCTGTCCAGAGGAACAGGAACATGGTGGTGAGCCGACGACCGGTGAAACGAAGCATTACAACTGGCACCAAATAGGACGGTATATCCACCAGCCCAGTGCCTATGATGTACAGATACCTCGACACCGACAGATTGGCAGCATTGAGAGCTGAAGGATTGGATATATTATTAGTATTATAAATATTAGATACCCTTCCTCATGGACAACTCACCCGTCACATAGTAACTCAGCGAAGAAACGCAGAACATGAAGTACGACGCAAATATCATCTTGCGCACCCTGGGATTGGCATACAGCTCAATGATGGACTTAAGAGGACCGTTCTTAAGTTTATCCCCCCAGGAGAAACCCACTTTCGGTTCCAGCTGCAATGGTAACATATATATATTCCATAAGTTCTCTGCTTGGCAACTAGAATTATATATTCTTATGGAACTTTGCACTCACCGACTTCTTATCGGTGACGATTGGAGAGGAGGCTGCACCGGCGGGCTGAATTTGGTAGTGGCTGGGCTGTCTGAAGAGAATCTTGTAGACGCGATCGTATCTTTGGTTTGCAATCAGCCAACGGGGTGATTCATTCATCAGGCTAAAAATTGGGAATATTTATATAACATAAGATATCACATAACTTTGATAAACGTACTAGCAGTTTAGGATGAGCAGCACAGAGGGAACGGTGAGGGCCAATTGCAGATGCCTCCAGGGTTGGATGATGTAGCCCATCACTGCCAGGATGATCATGCCCACGGGATAGGAGGCCGAGAAGGCAATCGACATCCAGGAACGATGCTTCAAGCAGATGTTCTCCACGACTAAAAAAATAAAATAAATATGTGTTACTAATGATACAATAAGTATTGGCAGTTAACACTGCTATGAGGTATTTCGTAAGTAAGCGATAAATGTAATCTTCCTTTAGGAATAAATTTGCCCTAGTTACTTATAACTTAGATTGTCACAATAGTTTAGAAACTTACTCATGGTAAAGGCGGGGTAGAAAATACCAGATGAAGCTGCTCCCAGTGCGAAACGTCCTGCCAGGAAGATACTATACCAGGGCGAGAAAGTGCAGAAGATACTACCCACTACAAAGAAGACAGCTCCGAGGGTAAAAGAGGTTTTGCGACCAAATCTGCAAAAAACCATTTATCAGTAACTAAGATATCATAGAAAAGTACATTTTTCAACCCACTTGTCGGCCAGTATGCCAAAGGAAAAGGATCCACAAAACTTTCCCAACGATAATGAAACCTGGGCAGAGGTCCGTTGGATGCTCCTGTCGCAGGTGAGATCCCAGTCCGAAACGAAGGTGCTCTCCGGATTGGCGAACTCATGGCGACCCTTGACCTTGCAGGATACCTCAACGGGCAGGGAAATTTCATTCAAGTGACTGGTGTAGTTAAGGGCCGCCTCGTAGGACATCTTTGCCAAATGACCATAGTTCCAGTCCCACACGGTGCATCCACCCGATTCCAAACCCTTCCCGGCAATCTCCCGCTTTTGGGCCAATGTCCAGTTGGTGTCCTGCAGATCCGTAATACCACACCACTGATCATCGGGCAGGTGACCCAACAATGTGTAGGAGGACACATGGAATCCATTCAATATATTCGGAGTTACACACAGAAAGAAAATGGCCCTGATGGGAGAAATAGAACATTACAATAAGTTATTTGCCAGTTAGGTAAATTTCACTTTACTGCTAATTGGGATTTTGTTTTCGCAGATAAAATATATTTCGTATCCGGACAAATTGTTTACAGCACGCAACTCCAATTGGTCGCACATTGACACCGCTTGGCTAACTGATCGTTGGAATGCAAATAATAACGTTGATCAAAACATCGGAGTAAAAACAAAGCTGTGAAGGCTGTAATTTGTGGGTGATATATAATATTATGGTTATGTATGCTGCTCACATAATCACCTAATGGCAGTTAAAGATTCGGCAGAGCAGTGTCGTTAATCATCAAACAAATCGGGTAACCGGAACGCAGTGCGCAATATTTACATATCCGACTTTTTCACGTGACTCCCCCACCCACAAAGCACGTAGATCGTAAAAATTCAAGTCACTGTATATGATTTCGGGGGTAAGTGCTTTAGTGTAGGACTTCCTCCAGTGACTCAGTTGAATGACTTTCAGTGCACATGTCCTCCAGCCAGAGATCGTATCAGATAGGAATCATTACAATCCCGATCTGGGTAATGGAACCGGTACTCGTACCGATTTCACGATCCCACATCGCCCGATCTTAATTCACAAGTCTTATCACTTACGATTAAGCCTAATGGAATCGTATGTATTACTACACATATATATGCGCTGATATGCCAGATTTGCATTCTATATTTAAATCCTATACCGGGCGATCGCCCATATGACCGTTGCCCCTCGATTGGAACCCAACTGGGTGAGTCTTCGATCCCGGCCTAAAATTACCATCAGGAAGCCCCTCTGCAATTAGCTTACTTTTAAAAACATACCTTATCGAACTGTGGCAAAAAGTTAATTGATCTTAGGTCTTGAATTTAATTGTGGTGAGTGGTTCGCGGTTAAAATAGGGTTTTAGCTCATACTGACGCCCAATCAAGCGGAAAAACTAATTAAATCAATCAAATTACGAGGAGAAAAGTGCACCACCCTGAGTAATGTCAACAATTTCTAAAAACTCAACCTTTCAAAGCTAGCACACTGCGTTCACTATGAAGTGGGTCAAGTGGAACGTGATTCGAGTCGAGCTAAAAAGCGACTTCCTCAACTTTGAGCGAATTATGGCAGAAATATGATTCCTACTTTTCGCACTGAGACAGTGATCTGAATAGAATCGCCAAAAACTAGATTACAGGCTGAGCCCATTGAGCCCCAATGTTGAGTAAAGGCATAACAATCTTAATCCAAAATCTACATAACTTTTAAGAAAGGATTATTTTTCAAATCGCCTAGTAATATCTTGGCATTTAATTCTCAAATTTGTTGAAAACTAAAGAAGAGCAAATAATAATATCCTATGCAATCTAAAAGATTTTTAAAATTTTAAAGGAATTTCAAGTAGAAAAAGGACAATTATATCCTTATTTGAAACTATATTTTATTTAATCCCCAAGTCCTTACCACACAAAGGCTCCTCCACTGCCCACGATTTCCAGCTGCTTGGTAAGCAAATCCTTCATGCTTTCCTCGCTGATCGTTTCGCGACTCTTCTCCGGATTCTCCTTCGATTGAGTCATGTTGGAAAATGCAATATCACAGCTACTCGCGGTACTCAAAATTCGAAATCACGCCTTCGAAGATGATAAAGATGATGTGGATGTGGATGTGGATGATGATGATGATGATGTTATGTGCGGCAGACGACTGACCCCACGCAGACGAATCTTGCAGATTGCAGTGAGGTTCGCGTTTCTGACACTGAACTTGGATTCCTTGGCTGTGCAATCTATTTTTGATCTTATGCAAAAACAGTGTATTCCGAATTTGTTTCGGATCTTAGCTTAGGAACCTTAATCGAGGATCCGTTGGGTGCATTCACTCCAAGCGATGGAGATAAGACCCGCCTTCAGATAAATATTCACTTTCACTTTCGCCCTCGTAATATTTTCGGGGGATCTGTTGTCGTTCCTTCGGTGGCTGTTTATCTATCGGCTGGTTCTATTTTCTGTTTATGTTTTCTCAATTGGTAATGCAACACATGGGAGCTTTGACGGACAGCGACACGTTTTTTTTTTTGTATTTTGTTTTTAGTATTCCGTTGTTGTTTTCGGTTTAAAAATTTCCCTCAAGTTAAAATAAACATGAAAATGAAATAAAATTTTTTTTATTTTGTGGGATTCTCTTTATTTTTTGGGTGCTGCAACGCGTGCAGTTGCGTTTTCCTCCGGTTTTCACCGATGTTGCTATCAACTACTTGTCGCTTCGGAAGCGTCTCACAAACTAAGCCCACGGGAGGCCGATCGCAGCGTTTTGTATGCCGTTCCATTGGGGCATTGGGGGGCTTTAAAAGGGGGTGGGGGGGGGCGGCGTTGGGAGGAGGAGCAGCGGTACTAACATCGCACTCGGTCAGTGCCTCAGTACCGCCGCCTCTGTGATTCACTCGCTCGGGATCGCTCGGCTCTTCCCGATCCAAATACTCGGGGCACATTTATGTTGATTCTTTTTTGGATTCGAGTGCAAGCATTAACAAAAAATTTAAAAAAGCAAAATTAAAACACATTCATAGAGCGTCTGAAGAGCGATTCGATTCTTAGCGAGTGTCAAAAAGCGAGCACTCTACAAATAACCAAGGAAAGCTCTGATTTTTCGACTATGCTTCGACTAATTTAATAATTTGAAATCAAAAAAATTACCCTAAATTTGTGTATTTGTCAGCAGCTGCTGTTGTCAAATTTCTGGAATAAGTATAAACGTATAATTAGACTTAAAATTATGGTATTTATTTTTCCTGACAGATTACTTTTCATTGCACAGATCACTTGGGATTATAGCATTGGTAACGAATAATAGGGGGTTGCTACCTCATTATAATTTGTAATTTCAAGGATACTTCTTGTGAATCTCCCTTGAAAACTAAAAAATAATTATTTTTTTACCTATAGGCCTAACATATTTTTGACCTTCAAAAGGAAACTTTTTAAAATTTGTTAGGAGCGTTCATAAGCTATTTACCAAACGGCTTTGGTACTCCTCGAACGAGAGTACAAACAAAGAGTTCCTCATTATAAATGCGTCGAACAACATGAAAACATTTAAATACGCTTTCGAGCACTTGAACATATGGCCGTGTGGTCGTACCCTCGCCCAAATCCCTTACATTCCATTACACTCGCGGTACCCGAACCTCATGACATATTTACATTAACAGGCCGTTTAATTCTGTTGTCTCTGAATTTCATTACAATTTTCCCATTCGCTTTGGTGATATTCGAGAGTCGGGTATTGTTTACATTTTTGTTTTCGAGTTGCGCTATTCGAAATTCCCAAAGAGCAATCGGTTAGAAAATGAAAGAGCGCACTTTTGAATGGCACTGTTGTATACAATGTAGAAAAATTGCTTTCTCATAATTTGATATTCTCTTGGCGAACTTGTGAATGAATCCAGAAATAGAGTTTCGTGTTCAAAACCAACTTGAACCAGAAGTCTGAATCGGGAGGATGAAATAGAACCAGATTTCTACGCAGTGACCGAATCAAGTGATTCGATTAAGGTTAACCTGCGTTATCGGCGAACATCGAGAGTCCTCAACTCTGGCCAAGATCAATTGAACTCAATGAATCGATCGTCGTCAATATCTTAACTACTAACCCTGCGGGAAAAGATAGAGATTGGCCTTGAAGGGTGGGCTGGTATGGGATAGTATGGGATGGGATTGCGGCATATGTATATTCCCTATATTCCATTTATGAATCTCTTTGTTATCGCAATCTAATTTTAGCCTTGCCGCAATTGTTGTTCACTTGTTCGGCTTTATTCGCTTCCCAGGCGCATTCTGTTCAACTGTGAAAATCGCCCGAGAGTTAGCCGTTCTAACGGTTCTAGTTCTACCTGGTATTATTCTAGTACTCTAGCTGTAATTAGAGCTTTATGTACAGTGGTCGGCATATGTATTTTGACAAAATAAAAGTTAAGTATACTCATAACTTGAATTTACTTCTTGTAAACTATAGGCATCAATGGAAAGGTAATTTCAATGCCGTTTGAATGATACAATACATTTCTTTACCCATTCAGTACTTATTGAAAAGGACAAATTTGTGTAAATCAACTTTTAAATTTTTTTTAAAAACTTTTTTCTTCGACTTGAAAACTTAAACTTTTTGATGCAAAAAGTTTCTTCAAACAAAAATAATAGTAACTGCAAAAAGAATTTTTCAAAAATCATTTTTCTTATATTTTTTATGAATTTTTGAAAATGCTTAAAAACAGGCATTTGAGCCATATTTTTCTCTTTTTCATACAAATTTATTCCGACATTGTCACCTTCAAAAAATCATAAAAAATATAAGGAAAATGATTTTTGAAAAATTCTTTTTGCAGTTACTATTATTTTTGTTTGAAGAAACTTTTTGCATCAAAAAGTTTAAGTTTTCAAGTCGAGGAAAAAAGTTTGAAAAAAAAATTTAAAAGTTGATTTACACAAATTTGTCCTTTTCAATAAGTACTGAATGGGTAAAGAAATGTATTGTATCATTCAAACGGCATTGAAATTACCTTTCCATTGATGCCTATAGTTTACAAGAAGTAAATTCAAGTTATGAGTATACTTAACTTTTATTTTGTCAAAATACATATGCCGACCAGTGTATGTATGTTCATGCACTTGGGCGTGCCTCCATTAGAAATTCAATTGTCGGTAGTTTGGGTTGGACCCCCGTATTAGATTTTGATTAGGCTTCTATTGTTTACCGACCGCACGTGCAGTTTCCTACGGATATGTATTATTCGTCAACGGGGTGGTGACTTAAAGAACTATGGGTTGTCACAGTTCCGATTTACTTTATCCATGCCCGCAGTTTCGCTTGCAGGCCACTTGGGTCAATCCATTCAGTGCTAATCTAATAATAGCCACCTCATCTGCATAATCGCCAAGAATTCTTTATAATGTGATAAGCTTTGTCATAAAAAGATATATGGCAATTTAAGGAGATGTCAGGCCTAATTTAGAAACAGCTCAGAGAAAAATGCACACAGAAGAAAAATGGCAAGCATAAACACTTTTTTAATGGTTATAACATTGTAAATTTTCATTGTAAGACTTAGAGAATGAATACTACTCAAAAGGCGGGCCCCAATAGAAAATATTTATGGGACTTTGTAGTTATTTGACAGCACAGCTTTTATGTCGATGTGGCTAAAAAAAGTGAAGTTCCACAACACATAAAATTTAAATAGAATTTTCTCGCTGAATTGACTTATGTTAATTTTAATAAAACCAAAACTGTCTAAATAATTGAAGGATTTTTTCCGAGGCCAACCAAATAAACATGATCTACATTATAATGTATTCTAAACTACTTAATTGTGCCACTAAATTCCTCTCGATACCTTACCCCCCACATATGAAAACCTTTGAGATGATAATTCCTACTTATAACGACAGCACAATTTAGCCAGTCAGGCGTTGGCGATGCTTAAGTGAATGATTGCCGACGAAACGAGACGGGAATTGTGCACAAATTCGTAGAAATCTAGGCGTTGCAAAACTCACTAAATTCAATGAGGGCATTTAAGACATGCTTTAAGAGCCACTCGACCTGAGATTCGAGACTAAGCCCCAGACGAATGGCGTGGGTGACAAGGTCGTCTTCGAAAACAGAAACTTTAATTTCTATAGAGACATGGGTAATCCCTATGAGGTCGACCTGGCGTAGCCAAAGTTCAGCAGCCAGATGAGTCCGAGAACAAAGAGGCTGTAGAAGGTCACGTTGTAGAGATTGAGACGGCTGAGGAGTCCCCTGATTCTGCCCGAGGTGCGGGCACCTTCCTGGGTATTCTTCGGCCTCTCATCCAGCATATCCTTCCAGCTGACCACCTGGGGTCGGACCACAAAGAGGGCATTCACCGCCGCCCGGAAGCCACTCTGCACAGCTCCACCCATCAGACTGCGATAGCTGGTGCCCACAGCGGAGGAACTTGACCAGATGACCCGGTGCCAGGGCTTCGTTTGCGGCTTGTGGAGCGCCTCGTTGAGCTCATCGGTGGAGCATTGACTCTCCAAAGGCTCTCGCATCTCCTCGCCAAAATGGCTGGCCAGCAGATCCATCACCTCCTCCAGAACCTCGTCCTGATCCTCTGGTGAGTGCAGCATGTAGCCGCAAAAAGTGGCCATCCGGCACTCGTGTCCACTGACCAGCGGCTGGGAGCTGAGAAAGTTCCCAGAGTAACCAAGATCTGACCAAAAGGATTTGGCATATCTAAACTGGAACTGACTGATCAGGCGGCGGGGTGGATTTTTCAATTTGGTGGCCACAGGTGGAAGAAAGGCCCTCGGAATGCGGGGCTCGAACTCCAATTTCTGCACTTTATTCCAGGGTAAAGCTAGGATCACAGCCTGGGCCGTGTGACTATTCCCCAGATTATCCGTCACCTGGGCATAGTTCTTGAAGTGTTCCACTTTCTCTGCTTTGCAGTTTAGCATAATCTTAGTGAACTGCATCTGCTCCAAGATGTTCTCTATAAGTAATTGCGTTGGGACCTCATAGAAACTGCTCGGGTAGGTAAAGTAGCTAGAGATGAGGCGAGTAATTAGAATTTTATAGGGTTCATTAAGTTCAGTAATGAAAAACTAACTAAGGGGTGGGAAAATGAATGTTTGATGGGGTACATTAATTGCACTGATGTAAAGATCTTTGCCAGCTAATCAATCAAAGCCAGGTTATAAGTGATCTATAAACAATTTATGGGAATTCTAAGTCTGTAGTAACTGAGAAAAGTGACACATACGTGATCTATAAAAGTTAACTAATTCAAACTGGGTAATCAATCATTTTCGAGGGGTTGTTTTTCATGTGGGCTAATTACTAGACGTGCTCTATTATTTAAATTTTGTGTTGGCAAGTGTTCTTTATTCAAAAAAGAGCTGCTTTACTTTTTATTACTAGCTTTTAAATAATCTTAATGCGGTCATCACACCTTTGTTTCGTAAAGCTATGACATGAATATTACAATGTGTTTATCAGGTTCTAAATTATACAAAAAACTGGAAGTGTATGACTGCTGGTATTCACAGCTAAAAGTAGATTATGGGAAATCATTTATCGCATTACATAAAACTAAAAATTATTATGATGATTAAGTACCACTGGAAATCGAATATTATTAAAATAAATCAAATTTCTGAAATACTATCATCTACTTTTAACGTATTAATAACTAAACTGATCTTGAGTGAACAATATGTTTTTTCCTTACAAGTCGATAAGCATTTTAAGACCTCCACAAGAGCTGCAGACGGACATGAAGACATCGTAGTCCACCTCATTGGCAGGAACCCCGCAAACCAGTTCCACCAGGTTGAGCATGAAGTTCCGTGATTTGTTGAAGAACAAATGATGGCGGATATGCTGATCCATGTTGGAGACCCGCTCCCGAAGGCTAAGAAATAGATCGTAACTTAGTGTAGACTTAATATGATGATTTACCTCAACGCACTTGAACCGTTTCGAGCGAAACTTGGACATCCGCAGGTCCAGCATTTCGATATATCGTCCCAGCTCGAATTTGGCCGGCAGAGCGGTGAGTCCTCGATCCAGATCCCAGCACCTTCGCATCTTGCCATTGTCGTACCTTCTCCGCCGGGGCGACAACTGGATGAGGGTCAGAAAGGAGAGCATATCCTGCTGGGCGGCATCCACCAGTCGTGTGTTATTCTGTCCCAACTGGCCACCCAAAACCCCGCTCGCCTCGATGATCCTCACCTTCAGGGTGCTCTCCATGGAAAGGATCTTGAGGGCGGATGCCAGACCCGAGAGACCCGCACCCACAATCAGTACGTCCAGTTCCGGAGTCTGTGTGCCGAAGGGCAAGTCCATTGCCGGTGAAAAATGTAAATTGTCATTTTATGTACCCAAATTTAAGGTGAATACTCCAGCCAAGATAGTTTGACATGTTCGGAACAGTTTGAGAAGGTTGCTCGGTGAAATGAGGCATACTTTTGGGCTTTACGTTCTTGTTATTGTTTAAAACCGATCTTATAAAACCAATCGATCACCCCATTTCTTGGCATTCTAGATAAGTTTAATCAAAATCAAAACTCTTTATCTGAATATCAGTCTAGAGGAATCATATAGATAGAGATATTTATAGGATCGTTTATGAGTTTTAAAGTTATATTACCATATTAACCATAGTATTGTTTTCAAAATGTAACTACAAAATAATAATTGATTTCAGCACCTGAATATTATCTTTCATTAATGCTAAGTAATGCAAATAACATTTCAAATTGAATTTTTCAAGGTGATCTGTTTATAACTACGTTTGTTTTAATTATTCTTTGAGAAGTCATTAAATTAGAATAGCAAAACATAGGGAAACCCTAGGGTATTCTGTAGTCTTTATTTATTGCTCACAAGCAATGTTGGGGTAAATATCAATATACATATACGAATTCCGGAACCATATGTCGATAATACTTTATTTATTCTATATAATTACAAAATACTTGATCTACTTGATCAGTTCATTGAATTCAACCTAAATGAAATTATTTCCATGTGGGTGCGGGGCCTTGATTTTCCTATCAACGACACCGTTGACAGTATTCACTTTTATCATCGCCAGTGATATGTGAAGGGCACTTCGTTAGCTATAATTAGAACAAAATTATAACGGAAACATATGGAAAAAACCACTTTCTCCGGTGAGCAAGTGCATTAGGAGATTGCACCCGATGAGATGGGACTTTTTTTCTTATCAGCCGCGACCATTTAGACCTAATTCTTATAATGAGCGAATTATAATCGCCTCGGCGACTTAACGACCCGCCTCAATAAAAAAACTTTTCATAAAGTTCGTTGAACAGACTGAAAATACAAGTCGCAATTACCATTTATATTTACATTTCTTTTATTAAAACGCTTCTAAAGGTAAACAAATAGAGTTGAGTTCAGTTTAGAATGGAATGAATTGGAATGTCTCTAGAGAAATGGAAATGCGCGGAATGCTTAAATTCGTTGAAATGACCAGGGCGCGAGCCAATTAAGGCCATTAGTTTAGATTGAGTAAAGTGCCTGTCTCGCAATCCAGCTCCAATTAGCTGGACTTTCCATTGAGCATCCCGGTTAGCTCTTGAGCTTCTTGTGGCGCCGAAGACTTCTTCCCGAAATTCTCCCCATCCTCAATGGTCTCCGGCATGGGTTTGTTCAGGGTCTCTGGGAGAAGAAGGGACAGCAGGCCAGCAGTGAGGGACAAAGCTCCGCAGATGATCAGCGGCAGTGGTCGCCAGATCTCGCCCAGCATCTTGAGGTAGGGTGCCAGAATGCCACCCACTCGGGCCACCATGGAGGAGGCTCCCAGACCCACATTCCTCACCACCGTGGGGAACTGTTCCGCCGAGAAGATGTAGATGGTACCATAGGACGAGGTGATGGCCAGTTTCCCAATCATGGCGCAGGCGATGATCAGCCAGTTCATGTCACTGGGCACGAAGATGGTGGCCAGGAGACTAACCCCAGCTATCATCATGGTTCCACACAAGATGGAGCGACGACCCCAGCGATTGAGGGTGAACAAGAGCAGCACATAGCCAGGAATCTCGACGGCGCCAGAGATCATAAAGTTAACCAGTTGGTTGCCACCCAGGTTATTTGTGTTCCACGAGAGACCATAGTAGACACCACTGTTTACAAACCAATCAAAGAAGATTAGGAGAGTCTTCCGGCGGAGATTGGGAAACCGGAGGAGATCAAAAACGGTGGCCGCCGGCTGGTTTGCCGTCAGCTCATCCTGTTTCTTCTTTTCGGCCACCTCGTCCACCAGCTGATCATAGATCTGATTGGGAATCTGCACTCGGTTCTCCTTGGCCGCCTTCTTGATGATCACAAAGGCCTCCTCCTGGCGACCCTTGAGCAAAAGCCAGCGGGCAGACTCCGGAATGATCCAATAGTAGCAGATGAAGAGGAGTCCCGGCAAGGTCAAGGCAATCTGCAGCCATCTCCAGTCGTGGATGAAGTAGGCAAATCCCGCTGTGAGCATAAATCCCACCGAGAAGAACATCTGCATGGCCACTCCGGCAAAAAGGCGATACGAAGAGCCCACCATCTCCAGGGCAATCACATAGGCCACGAGGAAAACTCCCGACGTGGTGGCACCCACAATCATTCGCGAAATGGTGTAGCTGAAGTACTCGGGCGACACGGCGGCCAGGACACCAAAGATCATCTGAAGAACCAGCGAGGTGAAGAAGGTGGGCTTGCGTCCCAGCTTGTCGGACATCTGGCCAAAGATGAAGCTCCCAAGGAGCACGCCCAGCATGAAGATGGAATCACTGGTGGCTGCCAGGAAAGCCCGGTTACAAACCAGGTTCCATTCGGTCACAGCACTATTGAGGAACTTGCTCTGGTCATAAACATAGCGGGAACAGCTCTTGGTTTCATTACTAGTCCTGGGCTGACTGCCATTTAGGTACTCCCCACTGTAATCCACATCGTAGTAGGCACACCTTTCCCCCACGGGAAACGAGAGGTTCCACAGGTGGGTGGGTAGCTCATAGGTGGCACTGCCATTCTCGTAGGGCAACTCACATCGAAAGTCGGGCTTGGCCAGCAGGAATACACCGGCCAACTTGTGGAATGCACAAACGATGGCCGGCAGGCAGAGAAGGTAGTAAATGCGCTTCTGATACGGTCCAAATTCACCCAGGTGGGTGATGACGTCGTCGTAGCCCATGGTTAGATTATAGTTAAGGGCCAAACAGGTGTCACACGTGAGATTTGCGCGTTGTCAACCGTCGAGTGTCGTACGATAACTGGCCAGCGGTTCAATATTCGCGGCACCGTGACGTATGCGCAACTTATTATCGCAGCGCGTTGCGTATGCGCCCCGTGAACCCGTTCGATTGTGCAACAATCTTTGAATCTGGTTGGAAAACGGAACCAGGTTGCAGCTGCAGTAGGAGCAGCAGCTGACCTCCAGCCAGCGAATCTCGGACTTGGAATTGATCTTGGAGTGCGCGATCGACCGCTCGCCAGCTGCCTCAGTCTCAGACTGAAATCAGAAAAAACAAAGAGCTCCGGCGAACCCAGAACGCCCGCCTATCAGCGTGTCTGTGTGAGCGGTCTCAGGCTGTGAGTGTATGCGTGCAGAGCAGCGTTCTCCGTTCCGTTCCACCCTGTGACCAATTTATTGATCAGCGATCGAGGCAAGAAAATCGAAATAGGTTTAATAGTTCCCATTTCCCAAAACAGGGATGAAAACGGGGGACGGGTAGATAGGATGACCAGCTGCCTCACTGATTTGGACATCGTACGATGTCAATTAGAGCCCTCAGGAACATCTCCTGACCAAGGAAAGAGTCCACCGATTGTGGCCTGATTCCAAACTTTCTGCCGGCAAAAGATAAATTCTTTATCTCGCGAACAGTTGGGGTCAGATTCACTTAATCGATTAACTCAAAAATGATGCTTTAATAACATATAATAACATATAAACAAAGTCTTATACCCATTCCTTAACTCAACAAAAATGAAAAATTCTAAGAACTGAATATATATTTTCGAGTTTTTAATAAAAAACAACGCAATTTTTTTGTAAGCTCCGATATCTAAACAAAAAATATTGGAATGAAATAATGAAAACTTAATATTCTAATTAAAAAAATGCTGTTTAAATTTGAAATATATTCAATGTAAAATCAAATTATTTGCTATATTAAAGAAAACATATCTTTATTACCTCGTCTGTATATTGATATACACATATGTGTTCACGTTATGGGTTTTACTTGTGTGTGCATATAGATAATAAACACTCTTCTAAAACCCTGCTCTTTCAATCGAATCGGGACTCTCTCTTTTCGGTTGACTTCTCTTTGCCCCAGTATGTTTCCATTTGTTATCTCAAACATTAGCATGCTTGTTCGAAAATATTAATTTGAAAATGCAGAGAACATGTTGTGGTGCACTCTAAAATTGTAGCTAACGATCCACTTTCCGAACAGCCACGTATGAAATAAGTTCAAGGGCAAGTATTTATGCGAATATTATGTAGTCACCCTGAGGAATCGTATGATTATGACTCGCATTCCAAATATTTCTTTTTCCACAAGTATAACTAAGCATTTTGTAATCTCGTGATACGAATTAAGTGCGGTTCCATTTCTCAAACGACAGTCTCGTGTTTTTGGGGGGCTGATAAGAAAATAAACAGCTACGAAAATAAACACTATAAACGGAAACACGTTTCAAGTGACTTTTTGTCCGGGTTTACGAGGGGTCAATAAAGAGGCGGGGAAATAGATTTAATCTCTAGGAAAAATACAATTTATTTCAAAATCATGTCCATGGACTTCATACATGTAATTGGTAAACTAAAGTTAAATAGATTTAGGAATAAATTAAATACGGGGTTTCCATGTGATTTCCCCTGGAAAAACCCCTTCTTTTATAAGACTAAATTCTAACATGATCATGATCCATTTGATGCTAGCCAATCTTTTAGTTTCTCCTGTCTTCTCTTTTTTGGTTGCTTGTGAGATTTCAGAAATGATATAATACTTGGTCTATTCTTTAATAGGTAAATGCCTCGCCTTTGGCCTGGCCGAAATCTATAGATGCCCTGTAACCTCTGGAGAAGTTTAAGTTAGTTCCGTTCTTGAGATTTCCTAGTACTTGTGGCCATTGGTCTTAAGTCCATTTGCGTCAGTTGATCCCCTCAGGGGCTGCGTTTCTGGGGTCTGCTGGAGTTCCTGGCCCGTCTCCAGGTAGACATCGCCCTTGGTCTTCTTACCAAACCGCTCGCCATCCGCAATGGTCTCCAGCATGGGCTTGTTGTGCGTCTCCGGCAGCAGAAGTGATAGTAATCCCGCTGTCAAGGAGAGGGATCCGCAGATGAGTAGTGGCAGTGGTCGCCAGATGGTGGCCAAAAAGTTAAGGTAGGGTGCCATCATTCCACTGATACGGGCCACCATGGAAGCGGCTCCCAAGGCCACATTCCTAACCACAGTTGGGAACTGCTCGGCGGAGAATATGTAAACGGTTCCGTAGGAGGCAGTGATGGCCAGTTTACCCAACATGGCGCAGGCCACAATCAGGGTGTTCATCTTCTCCGGAATGATGCCGGTGGCCAAAAGGCTGACTCCCGCCAGAACTAAGCAGCCACACAGAATGGATCTTCTACCCCAGCGGTTCAGTGTGAGGAGCAGGAATATATAGGCTGGTATCTCCACAGCTCCCGAGATGAGGAAATTGAGGAGCACGTTGGCACCCAGATTATTGGTGTTCCAGGAAAGTCCGTAGTACACGCCGCTCGTCACAAGCCAGTCCAGGAAGATGAGCAACGTCTTTCGGCGGAGATTGGGGTAGCAGAAGAGATCCCACACAGAGGGCGGTGGTCCCCCATCCTCCTGATCCTCCAGCTTTTGCTTGGCCTTCTCTTCGGAAGGTTCTCCCTCATCCAGCAGATCACTCAAGGTCTCATCACTTATTTCCACCTTATTAAATCTCGCTGCCTTTTGCATATTGGCAATGGCGCAATCTTTTCGCCCCTTTGAGAGCAACCAGCGGGCGGATTCTGGAATGATCCAGTAGTAGCACATAAAGATGATTCCCGGCAAGGTCAGGGCAATCTGTAGCCATCTCCAATCGTGGACAAAGTAGGCAAAGCCCGCTGTGAGCATGAATCCCACGGAGAAGAACATCATCACGAAGATGCCGGCGTAGAGGCGCTTGTCGGGTCCCACCATCTCCATGGCCACCACATAGGCCACCAGGAATACTCCGGATGTAGTGGCGCCCACTATCAAACGGGCGAATGTATAGGTGATGTACTCCGGAGCCACTCCGGCCAGAACTCCGAACAGCACCTGGATGACCAGCGAGGCGAAGAGGATGGGCTTCCGTCCATATTTGTCACTCAGTTGGCCAAAGACAATGCTGCCCAGGAGGACGCCCAGCATGAAGAAGGAATCGCTGGTGGCTGCCAGGAAGTCCCGGCCACAAACCAGGTTCCATTCGGTCACCGCACTATTGAGGTACTTGCTCTTGTCGTAAACGTATCTGGAACAGGCCTTAGTTTCATTGCTACTCCTGGGAATGCTGCCATTTAGGTACTCCACACTGTATTCCACATCGTAGTAGGCACACTTTTCCCCCCGGGGAAACGAGAGGTTCCACAGGTGGGTGGGCAACTCATAGGTGCTACTGCCGTTCTCGTAAGGTAACTCACATCTAAAGTCGGGTTTGGCTAGCAGAAAGACACCCGCAAACTTGTGGAAGGCCACTGGAATGGAGGTCAAACAGATAAGGAAGTAGATTATCTTCTGGTAGCGTCCAAAATCGCCCACATGAACGATGGCCTCGTCGTATCCCATGTTTTTGTTAGAAACCTGAAGAAAATCTAAATTTTAGATTCCTTTTCGCGTAGCAGCTGACTTCGTCGAGCGGTGGCGGTACAATGAATCACTAACTCGGAACCGCTATGCTTTTGGGCTTTATCTCGTGATGTCGAAGCAGTCGGCGGTTCCTGAGAAACAGAGCCCGAATGTTTCGCCACTCGGTTCTCTGCTCCGTTGACGTGTACTTTGCTCCTCCCCCCCCAAAAAAAAAAAGAAAAGAGAGAGAACTCGAGTACAATTCTCCGTTCCGGCAATTATCGGACAACACGTGTTGCCAAAATATTATATGTTGGCCTGGTCAGAACGGAAAACCACAGACGAGAGAGGAAGTACAAAAACGGAGCGGAACTGGACAAAGAAACCGGCACCCGATGCGTCACCTTAGGCCAACGAAACCGAACTAAGCACCAAAAACCAAAACCCAATGCAATAGCTCAGGCAGACCGACAGGGCCAACAAACGCTTATGGACTGAGTGTATACCCGAACCGCTCTGATACTCGGATACCATATATATTATATCCCCGAGTGTTTATGTTGGCGAAAAAAAAAAGAAGACGGGCAAACAAACGCCGGCTGCATGCGCACTCTCTGTGGAATCGGGAGAGTGGTTCTCTAATACCACGATAATGCCGATACCGCGGCACTCCAGTTCCTGGTTATAGGACGGGAGGATGGGAAGTGACTGGTATCGAGCCACCCCTAGTCGTGTTGGTAGCAAATTACAGCGATCCCAGCCGTTTACATGAAAATGCTTTACCAATTTCCATTTGCACAGCCGTTCGAAGTCAGGTAAGTGGAAACTCGAACGCCACATTGTATGTATGGTCGTTCGTCAATCAGGCGATCACTCAAGAGCTCTTGTGCTCTCTCCTCTTCCAATTGAGCCGCGCTCCGACTCCGACAGAAAATTAAGTGAATCTCACAGAAAAACCGAACAAACTCTGGAGTTCAGGGTCTCAACTTTAAGATACTTACTAGTGGTCTATATAAAAATTTCCCCCAGCTTGCAGATTTTATTTCTCATTGTATATATTATGGTCTGGTAAAAACACTTAAGCAACATAAGTTAAGTACTAAAAACAATTGTTAAAAATACTACAACCAAGAGTTCTTTAGAAAAATGTATATTTAAAAATGTATTAAATGTATTTAAACTTTTGGCTAAAATTTATTAAAACCGAATTTATTATAATTATTATTAGCATCAGGGGATAACATAAGATTTTCTTATATTTAAAGACAGTCAATATACCCCTAGAACCTACCAGTACCGGCTATAGAAACCCCTCTCAATTGAGCTCAATTAGTAAGCGTGGCACTGTCCCATTATGAGGGCGCAAAATCAAAGGCGGAAAATCGTACGATACAATGGGTCCTCCTCTTTCACCCTCATCTCTTTCTTCCGCCGGCTTACTAGTATTAGTATTCCTCAAGATCTTCAAATGAATCATCATCGTTATCATATTGCAGAGCGCAGGGTAAGTGGAACATTTGATCCGCAGAATATATCCAGGTGGCGGAAACTATTAAAGTTAAACACAGACAATGTATTAGGGAACTCACTAGTAAGCTGAGTAAACTACCCCATTTGGAACCAATTAAAACGGGACAGGCGCTGTGTGCAGAGTATTTGTCCTTTTGAAGGGTTTTGGGGTTCAGGTTATAGAACAGTAAAGCGGTTCCTTTTTGGGGAGTGTGGCTGATCCGGAGATGGGGGAAAACTGTCAAGCCACCTTGCTCCACGTCACTTAGCTGCAAAGAATCAGGAAATAATTGGATACTTATGCCATTTCGACAAACCAAAGTACACCCAACTTACGTAGAATATCACGGTAGCTAGTCTATCGCCCTCCGAGATAAATATTGTACTCTGAATAAACAATTTTAAAATAAGAATGTTTTTTAAGATAACTACTATGCCTCACATTTGCGCCAAGAGTATCGTAATGGGGCAAATACTGCCCGCCCAAACCGTAGTTGAGCACCAAGAGACTATCGCCGGTTTTCTTGGATCGAAGACCAAATCCCGTAATTTGGCTAATCCTTTGATTGATACTTTTAACTACCCAACTGGAATCTGCGCGATGGAAGTGGCCTTTGGAGGTGCGACCAGGATTCTTTTTCATTTCATACGACTCTCTATCGACGGTAGACGATCGTGTCATAATCGGAATGGTAATATTCTTTAGTTCCGAAATCTCGCTGTCATATATCGCATCATAGTATTTGGCCACAAATGGATCCTCGTTGAGAACCTCCACCTTGAATGGTGCCAATCGCAGGAAGGGATGACTTGTGAAGTCGTAATGGCAGCTTAAGTCGTTGGGATCTTCAAAAAGACCCCGACATCCCTCTTTGTGGGCGGGATAAAACTCCTCATACTGATCTTTTTTTGCTTCTCCCAGCTGATAGAGATCCCTCTTCAGTTGACTTATTTGTCGTTCGATGACCATATCGTATGATGCCCAAGTCAAGGCTTCTCTCAGAATTTTCAAGGCGGAAACTTTCTTATCTGGAAGGATACAAACACGACTTCAAAATCTAGGAAATATAATATTATTATTAAGGTATAGAATAAATACTTACTCATATCTAAAAGGTTTCTGGCATATAATTGCCATGCTTGGGCAAAGTAAAAGCCCATAACCTCCAGTGGTTTAGAAAAGGCAACAAAATAGAAAATCTCGGTCATTTCAAACCAATCTGCCGCTTGCAGATAATATCCTTTCTGATGCCCAAATTTTGCCAGAGCGAAACTGTCTAGAACATCCAAACGAGATCTTTAAAGAGAAGATGCTTTAAGCAAAAGCTTGTTGAAACATATTTCTTACCTATATTGCCTGCCATTTATACGTCCTCGGGAAAGATCATGAACTTTAAGGTCATACATACTGACTAAAAGATAAATGCTATGCCTTGCCTCTGAAAAATCATCTTTCGAGGGCAAATACTCTCGAAGACTTGCCATGTTTTCTATGTCGGCTAAAATAAAATAGGTGAACAGACCGTGAAATAGGTTGAAGCTTTCAAATAACTAAAATTACTTATAAACATTTTTTTTAGAAAATTTAATGGATAATACCTTTTCCATCATTTTGCCGCATAAAGCTCAACCACTTTGGCCAGTCGTGGTGCAGGTGTCTTAGAAGGGCGAACGACTTGATAGCGCTGAAATCTTGGCCAATTCCCCATGTTTCAAACTTGGTCAGTGCCGTTTGCATCTGTTCTATTACTCTGGAAAACTGTATGATCAGCGGAGAATCTTCTTGGCCCGCCGGTTTTCAATTAGTTAACTCACAACTCGAGCGTTTCCAGTTTTTTCTGCAATTTCACTGCATATTCGTAAAGCACTGAGGCGAGTGACTGTCTAACTCGAAGTAGTCTGACCATTTCGGCGGTGGAACTTGAATAGTCCCGATCGCTAAGCACAAAACTTGGTTTGTCAGATAACACCGAGATAAACAGAATTATTATAAGGCTTTTCATTCTGCGATTTACTGGGAGAAACGATCAAGTTAAACTAACTACTTGTCTAACTAGATGCGTTTTAGACACGGAAAAAGCAGAACGAATCATTTCTCAGGCTATAATAGTAATGGAGTAATTTATGAAGTATGTGTACTTTTTACACTGATATTTCCTAGACGGTGCTCCAAAATACATGAACTTTAGTAATCGCAAAAGAGCAAACGTTGGGGTTTTTGAAAAGTGAGGCAAATATTTTGTATGGTTTTGAACAGTAACGTATACATATTTAAAACACGCGCCATCTTAAGCCTTTGGTCACACTAAAATAACAATAGAGGATTAGAGACCATCTCTCTGACCCATGAGTACTATCGAATTTTGTTGCATCTCTATCGCTCAGCTGTTGCGCGAGTGCTCTCTCTTTTTTACCGTTCTCTTTCTCTTTCATCTATTTTCCCGCTACTTGTTGTTTTTCTTTCCTTTCTTTTCCATACAACAATGTACTTCAAACTGGTAAAAGTAATTCCCGCTCATAAGCAAAGTTCGCTCTTAACCGCTAAATGTTATTGTTGCACTTGTTGATTCAACGCGTTTCTGTGGCGGTTTTCGCAGCTTGGTCAGTTCATTAACAGCAATTTTAACGCTGCGAAATGTAGAAATGACTTTTTCGCGTTTTTAATTTCAGTGGCGGCTTTCTCACTCTATAAATTATAAAATATCAAAGATATATTTTAATAAAATAGCGATATTCGATATATCAGGTGAAAAAATATAACGATAAATATTTATTGTTATTCAAAAATATCGATATATTGACACTTTAATATATTTTGCTCATCCCTAATTCCAGCCGTTGCTTTTCGAAATGCAACAAAAGTGGTTTGTTTGTTGACAGGCGGTTTCACTTCGACCCGGTAATCCCAACGCGACGGTTCGCGATCGTGCTCGTCGTCGCTTGAAACTGAGCTCTTTGAACTCACAAAAACACAACACCCAGCTGAAAATACTTCAAGTTTTCAAAACAAATTTTCGGAGAAGTGTCGCGTTGGAAAAAATTGCAAGTTCTAAATTCTAAGCGCAAGACAATCCAACTTGAGAAACCCATCGAAACCCACGGAGGAGATCGATTCCAAGTGGGTGGCTCCTTCCTCAATGTCTGTGTGCGTCCCCGGAAAGATAATCCCCACTTGCCAGTAGCACTTGCCCAGCCAGATCTGCACCAGTCCTTAGGTAAGTGGTTCTATCTCCAGAGGATTGGGTTCTGGTATTACGGGGGGCTAAATCCATTGGAACCCCCCAGATTGTGAGTGCTCACCTGTGAAGGCCTCTGGCTGTTTTTGTTGACTTGCGCTTTTCGCAATGTCTGACATTGGCGAATTCTTGCCCACGAAAATCGGTTACCCATATATGTAAGCAATCGATTAGCAAATGCGGAAGTGATAATACCCTATTTAGGGGTGGTGTGATTTTTGACACAGTCTTGGTAGTGTGTGAAAAATATATATAAAATATCAAAAAGAGAAAAATTATTTAGGAAATTTAGTGAAATTTTATTATGGATCATATTTATTCATATGACAAGTAGCTATAAAGATAAAACTTTTTGATTTATCGCTTCCTAAATAAATATCTTTTAATATCATATCATCATAATATCATATAACGAGCTTTGGGCTTAAGCAATGACTTGTTTTTAGGGTAAAACATGACCCTTGTCTTAGTTTGTTTATGTACAAGTACTACCCCCCGTTTTTCAATAATATTTGTTCTGAAGGAAGAGAAGGTTCGAGGGCAAACGTGACCGTGAATCGAACAGCAAGAGAGCGCAGTCGCAACTGCAAATGTCACCACCGATTCTTACAATTCCCACAGCTGTCCTCCTACCACATTCACATCCACATCCCGCACCCACAACCATTCCATGTGTACATAAACCCTGGAAAACCGAGAGAAATAATTCTATTTATAGGCAGAGTCAGGCAAAATGCTGCCCCATGTCAACGTCGCCTTCGCAGTTGTTGTTGCTGTGTTTTTAAAGCAAACTCAAAGATAGATTTGTGTCTCGACCATTTTAATTGAGTGCGGAAATGAGGAAACATTTCTTGGAGCCCCCGTCCAGGAATACAAGTGTCGTTGGTTGGTTCTCCACGATCGACAGTCTGTTTCTCGATTCGAGGCACATTTCGTTTATTTATAAGGAAAAGCAGGGAGGAGGTTGACGAGGATGACGCCGCTCCTTTGCGCATGCGTGTCCATGTTGGCAGACGTGCCCATCCTATTCTGAGCACTTTAAAGCCAATTAAACGGGTTCGACAATACCCTTTCATGTGGCGAGGGTATTTGCTTTTCTCGGGGGTGAGGAAGGGTTCCTTTTCCAAAAAGGGATCGATGGTAAAAAGCAAACAAGAATGTTAATATGGGTGCTAACATTAAGTCCGTTTCAACTTGAGAAACCTTTAAATCACATCGTTAAGAATGAAATAAGTTTCTTAAAAGTAAAATATCACTCGATCTGTAAACATTTTCATTGGTATAAACCTATAGTAGTTAATTTTAGGAGCTTTCGCGTATCATTGCTTCCAATATTCCCTTAAGGGTGTGCTTGTTCCGACGTGTTGGGCGTATTATTCCAGATCCTCTGCGGTCCGCTGGAGGTATGATCGTATTTGCATACCCCTAGCTGTCACTCAGACCCCGTGCAACCCCCTTTCGCCCGGCAGGACCACCCCCTCGCCGGATGGCGAACTGGGTTCAACACGCGCCACACAGCTGACAGGATCACGATCCATTGTCACCGCCGACAGCTGCTTATATGGCGTATTATATCCTGAACCCTGGTTCAGGCAGCTCCTCCAAAACAAAGGCCTTCGGACGACGCAAAACCCACTTTGGAGTGGCCACCAGTTGGACTCGAGATGCGTTAGATCAATTTGCATATAATACAAAAAGAGAAACACCGAAACGGCCGACGATTGTTCAAAGATTCGCAGTGAAAGTCAGCCGAGTGTGTGGTTTAATTGCAGCTTTTGTTTTGATAGTCGATTAGCATAATTCAAGATGTATTTCACTCCTATCGTGGTTTTACTGATGGGTTTTTTATGTACCTCTTGTTTTATGTATTACTTTTAGCTCTGGGGCTAACGCAACACGTGCTTATAAAATTTTGGATTAAAATATTTATGAAGGCGGGATCGTAAGGGAAGTGCCGTTTCAGTTTCCTGCTCGAAAAATATTATAAATTATGATAAGACTATGTCACGAACAACAACGGTGATTCAAGCTGTATCGTATCCTCATTGCAAAAGGGCTTAGGGTTTGGAATGTAGTTGGGCTGTGATAAGAAACTACTTAAATTGATAGCGATGGATTTGTCTTTAAAAGTAAATAATAAAGAAACAGTGTTATGGTATAATAAAAACCCTATACCTAAATACAATTCCTATAGTATCAATTGTAAAGTTTATTTCTATAGTTAGCAAATAACCATTTTGTTTGGTAATATTTCGACAATTTTCGGAGCTCAAAATCTCTTTCCCTATTTATGTCTGTGTCAAAGACTGTTACTTTCGTTTGATTAATGACATCCCATCTATTTATAACTCTGTAGTCATCAAACATACGTTTAAAAACAAAGAGACTGAAAATAGATTTGTATAGTTTAAGCTTTCGATGGGAAAGAGGCTCGACTGTTTGGGATAGGTTAATTTTGTTTGGTTTGTTTCGGGGGTTACCTGGCCAATAAATATGCGAGTATTGTGCCCGTTACAAAGGAACTGACAAAAATAATTATATTTTCCTTGTATTTGGTTGGCGGCCGTCAAACAAGTAATTGCGCTGAGAAGCTAGATAAGATTAAATGTGAAGCGATAACGAACCGCCAAATAAAAACAAAGGCTGGCTAACACGGGTCCGGAGACAAAGGCCCGAAATGTTGACCCCAAAATAAACAAAGTGAGGAGAGCACCCTTTAAATGGTTCCCAGTTCTCAGTTCCCCCATTTTTCCCCCAGTTTAAATATCCGCCAAGTGCAAAGTAACGACTTGCAGGTCTACACCATATGGAAAATCTGTGAACATGTGTTGGAGAAAATGAGTTATGATGCCATCACACAAATCCATCAACGTCTGGAAATGTCTTGGGTAATGGCAATGGCAATGGGAATCGGAATCGGAATGAGACTAAAACCCAGGCTCGATCTGGGTCTGGACTGTCGGCGGTTAGCATTTGCATTTTAATTGCATATCCGAATTGTAGGAAGCGGGCAGCGTTAATTGCCGTTTGGCTCACAAAAAACGCTTTTCAATTGTCGGTAGTTTTCCGGCTTTTTCGGATTTCTTTTGACTGGTCCGCACCGCATTAATTGGTTCCACTTGCTCGGCGTTTAACTATCGAGAGTCATTTCTTCGTCTTAAATCCCCCTTTCCCCCAGTTTTATTTATACAATCCCGAAGTCGTTGAACTCGCGATGCAGCCAAAAGCACTCGACTCTGCATTTGTGGGGCAGCCCCTCACGAAAAACTTAAAACTAAACTACAAAAAAATAACAAAAAAATAATAAAAACAAAACAAAATCGGAAAGAGATGGCAAATAACAGAAAAAGATTGGAAAAACAAAACGCTACGAAAACTTGTTTCGGTTGTGACTTTTGCGCATGCTCAGCGTTTTGCTTGCCAACGCTTTACGGTACAGTGAACTCTGGCCCCGTCACCGTTTCGTTTCCCGCTTTTCAAATGTGTGCGGACCAAAATCATGTTCCTGTGACGTTTGGGCCATAAATTTTACAGCTGCAGCTTCTATTGTTGCAAGTGTAATTGCTTTTCGACCATTTTACCCCTCGTTTTTTTTTTTGGCTATTTGGATGGGCCAAGTTGGTTTAGTTAGCCGGAGTGACTCATCACTCTGCTCCCATTTGGTGGCCACTGGCAGCTGCAAAATCTGCGGCCAAAACAAGTTCAACTGGTTGCCCAGCGATGCCTTGTAAATCCATGCAACCGATACAGTCAGGGAAAATCGCCTTCTAATATTGGGAGTATTCGATCTGTAATTATGGAGTTATAATGGAGTGGGGTCACCAGATATTGTACCTTTTGCAACTCAGTTTATTATAATAGAAACTCTGTTTTTACAAGAACAGAATATATACTATGTTTGTGATTATTTTTGGCTATGATTTTTGTTAAAATATAGGTTTGGGTCTCTTTTATAATGGAGTAGGGTCACCAGATATTATACCTTTCGCTACTCAGCTTATTAAAATAGAAACTATATTTTTACAAGATCATAAAATGTATACTGTTTGTGATTATTTTTGGTTATGATTTTTGTTAAAATATAGGTTTGGGTCACCAAATATCATACCTTTCACAACTCCGTTTATTAAAATGTAATCTTTTAGGAAGTTTATAAAATAAAACAACTAGCTTCTAATTCTCATTTTTTAATGGGTGTAGTCTTTTCTAAAATTCCAATGAAGTGAATGAAAGTTACTAAGATTTGTTGCAGTGCATTGAGAGGTTTTGAGGCCCCCGCGCTGCACATTCGCGATTCCGATTCGGAACCTGAACCTGTCGCACCGTTAGTGCGTCCCTCCATCCTCGCGGACCCGTTTCCCTGGGCTCCTGGATCACGTGAGCCAGCCCGTCTTGACTGGTTGAACTTGATATTGATATCGGAACATGGTCAAGGAACTGACCGGAATGGCGAACGCAACTGGTTTTGGGATCATAGGAGATCGATTCTCGTTGGTTAGCACGGTGCAAACAATGCCAATCTGGCCAACAATGCTCATTGGATTCCAATGAAATGTGCTCCGCAGAAGAAAGAAGATTCGCTAACGGTTCGAACTGAGCTGAGCTTCTTTCTCAGCGCTTTTGGCCTCAAATTGCCTCCGGTTCTTCATGGGTTGTAACCCAGGAAAGTGTCGCAATTATTACACAATTTTCGTGGTTCGCCGTCGTCTCGTTTCGACTTTGTTTTAATTTTCCTTTGTGTGAGAGGCACAAGCAAGTCGAAATGTTTTGGTTTTCCACAGTGGTAGAATGGCACACGAGCTGGTTTTTCGTTATGAAATGCTGGCAATTGTTTGCAAAAGTTTTTCTTCTTCTCATTTGCCTTGTCTTTGTTTCGGGTTGTGTTTTAACCGGGAAGTGGCACAAATATGCTATTCCAAAAGGGGAGACCCTAACAGAAATAGGTCACCAAGTGGAGTAAACCAGCAGATATGACAATGAGTTGGATAACCAACATATTTCTCAAGCTATAGGAAATCAATTTGGTATCCATAAATTGAAATTTTTATGGGAGATAAATTTCAAATCTAAATCTTCTCATAACATTTAATTTCCTCCAATTATTTCTCGTTTTCTTTACAAATTTCCCCATCTGAATTCAATTGATTTAAAAAGCCCAGTATTTTTTGAGAGATCATCTTCTCACATCACTCAAAGTTTTGCCGCGAGACAAATCAAATAAGCAACAACGCTGCTGAAAATGTGTTGGCTCTATTAATTATAACCTTTTTCAATTTTAGCCCTATAGGTTTCGCCCCTTATGGTCAACCGATTGCCCTTAACCGTCGTGTGCATTTCTTTAACTGTTTTTCATTTTCCCATTTCCAACGAGCATTGCGCAATGCAACAGAATGCATAACAAAGCCCATGCCAAAACAATGGGCACATAACGAACAACATGATTATTAATTATTCAGAAAAGGCAGCAGTAACAACGGTCATATATTGTGTTTGCCTTTGGTTTTTGGACATCGCCCGGCGGCTCTTTTGGCCAAACCGGAAGCTGAACCTCGTCACCCGCAACGGTAGAACAGTTTTCCATGACACAGAGAATTACACGCCATTTCCAGAACCCCAATGGATCTAAAATGTACTGATACCAAATATATATATATACCAAATATTTATGGGGGGAGCATAGTATATCTTGTATGGATTTATAAAATGATAAAATTGGATTTTCAAATTATGAAATTTTCTATTTATTTTATATCTTAGTGCTATGCTAAATACTTCTAAAGTTGTTTAATACACCTTTAGTTGTAAACAAAGATCTAAGTAACTTTTAATTCTGTTAAGAATTGTGCCAAGTCCCTTATCGCAATGTAAAGCTTATCAGAACATTACAAAACTTTAAATTAGATTCTGATAATATCATAAGCACATTATTGTAGTTATTTTATGAGTAAGCAGAAGAAATTTATAATGTGCACACGAAGTCATTAGCATTTAGAACTTAACATTTAAATTTAAATTATATTGTAATTTTAAGGGCTATAATCCTTAGTTATAAGTAAAAGGCACCTAAAAATAAAAATTTAATTTACAAAAAAAAGTAAAAAAGAAACACCTATTATCTTGTCAGGTGTGGGGTTCGAACCCACGCTCTCTCTCGAGAACCAGAGCTTAAATCTGGCGCCTTAGACCGCTCGGCCAACCTGACTGTGTGGAAATGTCGACAAACGAGCTATACAAGTGAACGGCTGCCTGGCTGCCAGTGCCATTTGCGGTGGTCGGATATGCTGACTAAAGGGGGTGTTTTTCTGCCTCTTTTATAAGTAGGTGGGGGGTATAAAACATACATATGTATATCTCTTTGTTTGGGTAATGCCAAGGTATACAGAGATAATGAGGTTATCTACTACTTAATTCTATATATTTAAGGTCTTTTCAAGTGATTTTGGGAAAAAAAATTAATGGGCGTGGAAAAAAAAATATTTTTATTATCCTTGAGGGGAAATCGAACCCGGGATCTTTGAATTTCTACCGTAAGCAAAGAGTGCTAAAATCGTATGTCTATTTATAGAATGCTTTGCTGCACTCGCGTACTTTTTCGCCGATTTCCCTCTCATTTCGCTTTGTTTCGTTTCGTTTGGTGGTATTGATCAAGCGATTACAGAACAGTAGATAGGCAAACAATGGACGTATATTCCTCCCCCAACCGCAACCCTATAATTTTATTTGTTTTTTCGCTACGTCACAGCCCAGCGAACTACTCTCTCCATCGCTGTTTAGAGAAAGCTCTTGCGAAAGCTTTTCTAATGCCGCTATCAGATGCATCTTTACGGAACAGAATTGCTAATCCATCACGGGTTTGTTTTGTTTTTTTTTTCGCATCTTAATCGCTTTGTTTACTAGAACTCGAAGAGCTTAAAAAAAGCTTGAACCCAACCCATGTAGCCCATTATAAGCAGTACATACCATATAACACCCCTTGTTGAATGCCCGTCAAGCAGCTGTTGCGTCTATGGTGTATAAATAACTCAATTTGCCAATTGGAGTGAAACATAGGCACCGCGGGATAGCTAAAGAGTAGGGAACATATACACGACAATAGTTTATACAACTGAAGTGAAGAAAGTAAAGGAGTTAGGAACAGTACCTAAAGATGGGATCATGATTATTAAGATGTATACTGAATCCAAAGTAAATAAGCTAAGTAACAAGATTTGCTCTCCGTACTTATATTATCTCACAAAATTCTGTTATGAGATCATATTATAGATAGTAAAAAAATATAGAAACGATCTATTTAACAAAATTCACTAAAATAAGGAAAATGCAATAGAATAGCTATATTTTATAGTTGATATGAGGGACACTGGATGAAAAATTCTTTCTTAGTTATAACTTATCAACATAATATTTAAAGAGCTAGAAAGTTGGCCCCTGCTGTCGTTCATAAGGGGGACATTGGATGAAAAATTCTATCTTAGTTATAACTTATCAACATAATATTTAAAGAGCTAAAAGGTTGGCCCCTGCTGTCGGTGTAGACAAATCCGGAAGTTGTTATTCACGCTGCATCGCCGCGAGGCTTCCTGGTGCAACATCGAGCGGCTCCGATGACTCCGCCGCACTTGGGGCAAGTGTTTGGTTCGGGGGCCATTGTTTATACCCGCTCCCGAATTGGGACACAAGCCAGTAAACCATTTCGAATCATAAAAGAATTACAAAAAAAGGTTTGTCCCTGGCACGCAGCTGGAATTATTACTGTGCCACCCACTCGCCGACATCGGTAATTGCGGATTCGGCGCACTTCGCAGCCAACGAAGCCGAATGTCGTATACGATATACAGAGATACACAGAGCAACCCCGAGTTTTGATGGAGGTCGGTCATCCTGCCCAGAATCCGGCAATCGGCAGTGCATGTCGTGCATTTGCTGCAGTCGCCACGCCACGTGAATCGCCCTCTTATAATTCCCAATCGGTTTTTTTCGGGGCGGTTGCCCGAATCGTAGAACTCGGTTACTGGGTGAAAACTGCACGGCAACAGCAGCTGTCGAAACATCATCATCATCATCATCATCATCCTTGCAAACAGCAACAATAACAGATACATTGCCCGTTGCGTTTGGAGTCAAAAGTTCATCAGCGCATCTGATTTCCATGATATATGCACCATATATCTATCTCGAAACGCGTCTGCTTTCGATCTGCCATTGTGTTTACCTCTTAATGTAGGTCAGAAATTTCCGCAAAATTTTGAAATGTCGATAAAGCAAGCGAGAAAATAGAATTAAAAGTGAAAAGAGCTGCATCTCTTGGATAATCCAGCGCGGATGGGCCAAAGTTTGCCAGCCAGTGGAAAGTGTTTAATCGATAGTGAAAAGCGCCAAAGTGAAAATCAATTGTCACTGCCTGCAGCATTTGTGGTAGTCAAATAATCAGTATACAACCAGTCTCATCCCGAACGGTTTCACATACAGTCAACCCCCGAGGTGACTCACCCGTCACCCTTATTCCGTAGTCCTCCCCTTACTTTATTTTTTTTTGAGTGCCAAAGCCTCTGCTCCAGTGCATTGCACTGCAATTAACCCATTAAGGCAAACCAGAACTGCAGTCAGGGACCCCAAAATGGATTTCTATGCCAATAACAATCCGGCGCACTCGGCCAGCACGGGTGAGTTCAATTAACTTGGCTTAATTGTCCGACAATCTTATCGCCAGACATTATTAAGAGTTGGCAATGACTTCTATTTGAGAATTTCATTTGGTGATCTATAAACGATTTTAATTAGGTGTTTTAATAATTGAAACGTTCGTGTGAAAGCGTAATTAGAATGCATTTAGTATGAGTAACTGATTGTTAACTCAATTAATTTGCAGAAAGCAATTGCATTTATATTAAAGGCTTAAGAAAAAGTATATTTTAGAATGATTTATAGAAGTTTTACATTTTTTAACTACCTACAGTTCATAGGACTTTACTTAAAATAGTGTTATTTAAAAGTATAGGTTTTTTTCTGATGAAAAACACATTGCTGATTGGAGAGTTACCTGATTAAATCTATAAAACCAATAAAGAGTTATAAAATAAGCAGGTACTTTATAAGAAAGGTTAAAAATCTATAATGACTTCTGCATATCGGTCACAATTATAAGGCATATAAAGCATTTAATCACGATAAAAATGCATTGTGCTCTAGGTGACTTGCCACTTTTGCAACTGCTGATTAATTCCAGAATAGACAATGACGAATGCCCACCAAAAATTAATGAAAACAAACAGAAAACTGTGCGCAAGTTTCCCAAAAGCGGAGAAAATTACAATAATAAAACTCTGGCACGCAACAATGTTTCTGCTTTTTTTAGCGGAAGAGGGCGAAACTATGAACAGAGTAAACGATGATATCACACCCAAAAAACACCCACTCTGACCAATTTTCGCAAGTAAACATTGTCTGCTCTATTCCTTTTTTTCAAGAAAATCACGCAGAGGCGTGTGCTTTACAGGCTAAGCCTCTGGCTAATTGCTATTCGGAGGTGGTTTTGGGTTAGGGTTTGGGTGGCGGGTCATGGGGTCATTGCATGTGCTCGGATTACGTATACGCACGGTGGGCCCTGGCCAAAACCAAATAAGCCTGTTAGCGGCAGCAGGTGTCGCCCATTCAGGCTGCACTTCATCATTTAAGGAGCACAAAAGGTTCGGTCCGGCTTCACATTTCATAAGCTTCTTGAACATGACTTGGCTGTTCTCTAGCCATGTGCAGACCCCTCCGCTCATCAGCCCTTTTGAAGGCCTCCGCCCCTGTGTTTTCTTGATTTTTTCCACACCTTCGCCTCTGCTCTCGTCCATTGTCAATGTCGCCTTGAAGCATTTCCTACGCCGCCAAGTCATTTGCTGCTTCCACACTTAGTTGCATCGTCTTCACTTGGAAAAAATATTTTCTTTTCATCATAACTAAAATTAAGGGATTTTAATCTGGCTTACTGTTAGCAAAGTAACTTTCGAAATACTTTTTTAATAGGCAATCTCAAAGTTAATCATGTCTTAAATGTCCTTAATAATAACCAATACTTCTGATATATTTTTTATTTAAGTATAATATTTTAAAAATGGTAATCGTTATGAAGACCTTATGTTCTTCATAAATTTAACAACTGAACCCTTTAATACATTGGTGTAAAAAGTGTTATAAAATATTTATATTTAATGAATGTTAAGAGGTAGGAAGTATTTGTATTAAGAAATTAAAGCACATCTTAATAGTCATAACCTTTCCATTTATTTATAAATGCAAGTCCCAAGAAATCATGTTGAGAGTCCGGAAAGAACGTTTTTCCTGGTGTCGCCTTGAGTGTAAAAAAGAGTGAGAATCTGGGGGACTTGGGGCTTGCATTTCCATGCCTGGCCGTCGCCAAGAATGCAGCCGGGCCAGTTCTTCTGCCGCCCATAAACGGCCATCAAACGCTGGCTTCTTTTTAAGACCTCCAGTTCCTAGTCAACTCTTCTCTATATATATATTTTTTTTTTGCATGCTCTGTGTGTGCTTGTTTTTTGCGCAATTTGTAATTTATGCCGCCATCTCATGCCCATGCAGCAGATTCAAGTGGCCCAGACATACGCGAAAGCGGAGTACCCAAGACCCAGGAGAAGGCGACAACGTGGCCGTGATTGTGGGGACTAGCTTGTCTTGCATATGGAATAAGGCCCCCCTCCATCATCGCCTTGCCAATCATTATTTTTTGCTCTCTGCTGCATAATTAAGATTATGTTAAATTGTCTGAGTAATTGTTGTTAATTTGCCTGGGCACATTATAAAGCGATTTCAACCATATGGACGGGGTTAAGCTCCGCTTTCTTTCTTTCCACAAACTGGGCTAATTATGATGGATACATTGCAGCCCATAAATTGTTTGCAACACTTCGATATCAGCATGAGATTGAAGTCTCATTTAATATCCACCCTAATGCTGCATAAGCCATTCAGTTCACTCGAGCAACGTGAGTCATTTTGTTAACTGCACAAAATTCATTTGGATCGATAAGACTTGACTTAATTCCTAATGCAATGGGATCGTCGGGACCCGAATTCTTGGATTTAAATTATTATGTGAACTAAAAGGTATCATGAGTCAACATACAATGCATTTGGTTAATCAGCCCTTTTATAACTATTCGTTAGTTAAGAACAGGAAATCTTTCTTTAGCTTTCAAAATGAATCTTTCGATTGAGACCGTTATTTTTGAAGTCGTTACCAATGAATTTCAGGAAATAAACTTGAAATTAAATGTCATGAGTGGTTAAAAAGTGAAAGGCAGAGTTGGAGAAGTACTAAAAGATGAATTTCCAAACAAACAATTTCTCAAACAGCTGTTTTGTAAACATCTGTCATCACTGAACGTTTTCTAAATTACATCTATAACTGCAGATCTATTGAAAAACACCCACGCACCAAAACCAGTATCTCAGCATCACCAGAATTGTAGTCACTTGATTGTGCCTCTATCTTTCCGTTTGATTCTCACACAGACCAAACTGACTCATTAGGCAAAACAAAATAAGGCTTAACAATCATTTAATAATTTAGCACTTTGCGGCAAATTTATCTTGATGAACGCGGGAGATGGGGTATACGAACTGAGACCCAACAGAAAAGCCATTGTTCCCCCACAGTTCCCCTAAAATTCGAGAGCATTTTGTCGCAATAACAAATGAATACTACGTGTGTACATTATACATGAAAATCTGAATGCACTGGAAAGAGATCGGGGAAAAGGGCAGGCACTATTAACCTAGCGAGAGCAAAATAAATGGATTTCACCTTGACGCGCTCGCTAAAACAATAATACCAACGTCACTGTCTCGCTTACCGAAATCAGATGTCGGACTGGGACTGGGAAGGTGCAGAGATATATGTAGAGCCTACGGCTCCAAAACTAGCTGTAAATGAGAGCTTGCGGTTTTGTACATACCTATATAGATACGTATATAAACGAATGATGCTAGGTGTCTGGCAAATCGTACGACAAGGCCGTACACCTAAGGGGAGTTGAATATGCATATGTATATATTTATGTTCCCGTTTATAGTTATAAAAATGTCGCTGTCTACTGGGAACTGGTGTATTTTAAGATGAAAGTCACACTTATCACATATTTGAACTTTTAACTAATGTAAACTGATCCAATTTAATATTATCTTTTGAGATATGATGTTCAGATCCTGAAAAAAAACCTCTTCAAGATTGTTTCTACTCATGATCGTAATCAAGATAGTGAAATAGTGAAACCGAAAATTAACAGACAGCTAAGAGCAGTATTTTTATTTCGACCGCGACTGTTAATGTGGGGCTTATCAACTGCTCTACACACACTACGCCCATGAGTCAGAAGGCAGTGCATGACCAAGAAAGGTAACCAGCGAATAGACATAAACGAAAGGCGAAATGAGCAGAGGCAGACGAAAAACAGAAACTGCCACAGCGACAGCAGTTGGAGAACAATGGTTACCAGGGAGAGGGCAGTACTACCTATACCACTGCCACTTCCAGTTCCACAAGAGATAGAGAGAGCCCAGAGAGAGAGAGAGGGACTTACAGGTAGAATGGCCGTAAAACACCGGCACCGGTAACCCTAATGACTCTGCGAGAGCCGCACAAATCTCTCCAGCCGAACCGATCGCTCCACTCACTTGTCTTTCCACACTCAACCAGTGAGGAGCGTTCCTGGTCGGTTTCTCGGTTCTCTCAGTATTGGTAGTACGAGGTAGATAAGATTTTTCGCTTTGATATTGCCCCGCCATACGGTGTTACCTGACATAATCAATGTAAAACTAAACTATTTAATTCCTCTTATTTTAAAATCGCTACAATTTCATGTTCGCCTTTTCCCGTTTCCATTACAGTGCGCAAAATGTTGGAGGACACCCAACTGGTGTGGGTGCGAGATGCCGCCGAGGGCTACATACAGGGCCGGATCACGGAGATCGGCACCAAGGAGTTCGAGGTTACGCCCACCGATCGGAAGTATCCGAAGCGCACTTGTCACTTCGATGATATCCACTCCTCCTGCGAGGGGCCCCAGGATCATGATGACAACTGTAAGTATTATGTTCTGGGGACACAAAAAAAAAATAATATAGATATGACGAAGCTACCGTTTTGGGGCCTTATCTTGCCGGTAGTATTATATAAGTGTGGCCAGAAAGTGAAAGAAGGACCAAAACAGTGTCTTTGATTTTGAAAGATATTTCTAATCTCCTCTTAAAAATATACTCACAACCCAAACAAGTTCGTATAATCATATTTCTCCATAGATCAAGTTTTTAAATGTTTTTTAATATTTTCTATATTCAATAAATTGCCATGGAGACATTTAGTATGAATCAAGAAAGCGAAATCGCTTAAAGAGTTAAGTTGCGTAAAGATAAAAATATCGAGCGTTCATGATCTTGAATCCATATCAATGATATAAAACACATATATTTCTGCAGTAGGAAGCCATCTTATCTTCAACCCGATAAGATCGCTTTGACGTAAACGAGACCAGAAATGTAGAGCGACGTTTTTCAGTGGATTAACTTTAAATTGAGCGAGAGAAACCCACACGTAGGGTAATGCGATAGATCTTGTGAAATACAATATATCTTAACCCTATACCACATTGCCCTAGAATGAGGCAATCGTTAGCTACGCTTGCTTACCTGACCCCCGAACCCTTCAGACGGACGGGTGAAAGTGGTCGGGGGATTTGGCCGTAAAACCCGTATAATTTCAGGCGTTTTACTAACCCAGATGATTTTATGTTCCAGGCGAACTTATGCTACTCAACGAGGCCACGTTTCTGGACAATTTGAAAACACGTTACTACAAAGACAAGATCTACGTGAGTACTTAATAAACGAGAAGCATCCGAAATGGAATTAAGTTGAGAACCTATTTTGCAGACATATGTGGCCAACATATTAATAGCCGTGAATCCATATCGTGAGATTAAGGAGCTCTACGCACCCGATACCATTAAGAAGTACAATGGCCGTTCTCTGGGTGAACTGCCTCCTCATGTCTTTGCCATCGGTGAGTGGATTGGATATATGTTAATGATATAGGAGTATATTAACGTTTTCAATATTAACCAACAGCGGATAAAGCCATACGAGATATGCGGGTCTACAAGCTGTCGCAGTCGATCATCGTGTCCGGCGAGTCTGGTGCCGGAAAGACAGAGTCCACCAAATACCTGCTGAAATACCTGTGCTATTCGCACGACAGTGCCGGACCCATAGAGACCAAGATATTGGATGGTAGGTCTTGAAAGAATGCCTTGTTAGGGTTACCTCTTCATGATAATATGATATCCTTTTCTAGCCAATCCCGTGCTGGAGGCCTTTGGAAATGCCAAGACCACTAGGAACAATAACTCTTCGCGATTCGGCAAGTTCATTGAGGTGCACTACGATGCCAAGTGCCAGGTGGTCGGTGGTTATATATCTCACTATCTGCTGGAGAAGAGTCGTATCTGCACGCAGAGTGCTGAGGAAAGAAACTACCATGTTTTCTACATGCTCCTGGCAGGAGCTCCACAGCAGCTACGAGATAAGCTGAGTTTGGGCAAGCCAGATGACTATAGGGTAAGGATCTTGGGATCCTCAAATCATTCCCCTTCTTACGGTCTCTCTTCTTTGGCAGTATCTCTCTGGGTGCACGCAGTACTTCGCCAACGCCAAGACGGAGCAGCTCATACCGGGCTCTCAGAAGTCGAAGAACCACCAGCAGAAGGGTCCGCTCAAGGATCCGATTATCGATGATTACCAGCATTTCCATAACCTGGACAAGGCCTTAGGTCGCCTGGGATTGTCGGATGCCGAGAAGCTGGGGATCTATTCTCTGGTGGCTGCTGTGCTCCACCTGGGCAACATTGCCTTCGAGGAGATTCCGGACGATGTGCGCGGTGGCTGTCAGGTGTCGGAGGCATCGGAGCAGTCGCTGACCATCACCAGTGGACTGTTGGGTGTGGATCAGACGGAGCTGCGAACGGCTCTGGTGTCCCGTGTGATGCAGAGCAAGGGAGGCGGCTTCAAGGGCACGGTGATCATGTAAGGATCTGCGTTTGGGAGACCTATAAAAGTAGTACTTAAATAACCCATCAACCCTTTCTATATCCAGGGTTCCTCTGAAGATCTACGAGGCTAGTAATGCTCGAGATGCCTTGGCCAAGGCCATCTACAGTCGCCTCTTCGATCGCATCGTAGGCCTGATCAACCAGAGCATTCCCTTCCAGGCCTCTAACTTCTACATCGGTGTGCTCGATATCGCTGGTTTTGAATACTTCACGGTGAACTCCTTTGAGCAGTTCTGCATCAACTACTGCAATGAGAAGCTGCAAAAGTTTTTCAACGATAATATCCTAAAGAATGAGCAGGAACTGTACAAGCGAGAAGGACTGAATGTGCCGGAGATCACGTTTACGGACAACCAGGACATCATCGAACTGATCGAGGCCAAGTCGAATGGCATCTTCACGCTGCTCGACGAGGAGTCCAAGCTGCCGAAGCCCTCGTACTCGCACTTCACCGCCGAGGTGCACAAGTCCTGGGCGAATCACTACCGCCTGGGTCTGCCAAGGTCCTCGCGCCTGAAGGCCCACCGCACGCTGCGAGATGAGGAGGGCTTCCTGGTGCGCCACTTTGCCGGCGCCGTCTGCTACAACACAGAGCAATTCATCGAGAAGAACAACGATGCCCTGCACGCCTCGCTGGAGGGTTTGGTCCAGGAGTGCGACAATCCCCTGCTGCAGACCCTCTTCCCCTCGGGCAGCAGCACCTCGGTGCGCGGCAAGCTCAACTTCATATCCGTGGGCTCCAAGTTCAAGACCCAGCTGGGTGAGCTCATGGAGAAACTGGAACAGAATGTAGGTATAAGGGTTTCTTGTTTTGAACCCGAAGCTAATGGATGTTTATCTGTTTCAGGGCACCAACTTTATCCGCTGCATCAAGCCCAACAGCAAGATGATCGATCGCCAGTTCGAGGGCAGCCTGGCGCTGGCCCAACTAAAGTGCTCGGGTACCATTTCCGTGCTGGAGCTCATGGAGCATGGCTACCCTTCGCGTGTTCTCTTCGCGGATCTGTACAGCATGTACAAGTCGGTGCTCCCACCGGAATTGGTTTCCTTGCCGGCTCGCACCTTCTGCGAGGCCATGTTCCAATCGCTCAACCTGAGCGCCAAGGACTTCAAGTTCGGCATCACCAAGGTCTTCTTCCGACCGGGCAAATTCGTGGAGTTTGACCGCATCATGCGCTCGGATCCGGAGAACATGCTGGCCATTGTGGCCAAGGTCAAGAAGTGGCTGATTCGTTCGCGTTGGGTCAAGTCCGCTCTGGGAGCCCTCTGCGTGATCAAGCGTGAGTTTTTCTCTGAAAACATTCAATATAATCTCCTCTTGAATTATGTTCATTTCGACCTCCTTAGTGCGCAATCGAATCATCTACCGCAACAAGTGTGTCCTGATAGCCCAGCGCATAGCCCGAGGTTTCCTGGCCCGAAAGCAGCATCGTCCGCGCTATCAGGGAATTGGCAAGATCAACAAGATCCGGACCAATACCCTGAAGACCATCGAAATTGCCAGCGGCTTGAAGATGGGTCGTGATGAGATCGTTAGTGGGGTTAATGATATCTACAGGCAGATCGACGATGCCATTAAAAAAATCAAGGTGGGTATTGCTAAATTCCTATTGTAATACCTTACTGATTGTGATTCCCGTCCTCCGCACAGTTAAATCCCCGCATTACCCAACGGGAAATGGACTCGATGTACACCGTGGTCATGGCCAACATGAACAAACTCACTGTGGATCTGAACACCAAGCTCAAGGAGCAACAGCAGGCCGAGGAGCAGGAGCGTCTGCGCAAGATCCAAGAGGCCCTGGAGGCCGAGCGGGCGGCCAAGGAGGCGGAGGAGCAGCGTCAGCGCGAGGAGATCGAGAACAAGCGACTGTGGGTATTGGGATTTGGGGGATTTTAACTTATAACTAACTTCTATTGAAATCCACAGAAAAGCGGAGATGGAAACAAGACGCAAAGCTGCCGAGGTTCAGCGCCTGCGCCAAGAGGAGGAGGATCGCCGTGCCGCCTTGGCGCTGCAGGAGCAGCTGGAGAAGGAGGCGAAGGACGATGCCAAGTACCGACAGCAGCTCGAACAGGAACGCCGTGATCACGAGTTGGCCCTGCGCCTGGCCAACGAGTCCAACGGCCAGGTGGAGGATAGTCCACCAGTTATCCGCAAGTATGTGATTATGTCGTATGAATCACTAGGGCAAAGACTATCTTTGAGATTATAAGGGGGTTGGGTATAGTACATATTTTTTAAAAGGGGTTTTCTGAGAATAACGATACTTTTGAATATAATAGATATTAAAAACAATAAAAATTTATATAATATAAGCCATTTTTTAAATATTCTGAAAGAACATCTAAGAATATCAGATTAGAACTGCTTTTTTGTCAATATGTATATGTATATGTTAGATATTAAGCCTTTAAATATTTTATAAAACTCACCAACTTTTTCCTCTTCCCCCACACGGAAACCACTCCACACTATCCACAACAATACACCACCACCCAACACACAATCCAACCCAACGAACACAACACAGTGGTGTCAATGACGCGTCTCCCATGGGTTCCAACAAACTGATCAGGTATAGCACGCTTTATGAATTACCTATGTCTCCAACTCTTGTAAATTTTGTCAATCTTTTCTTTGCTTTCCCAAAAAAAAACACTAATTGGACAATGACTCACCCAAAAAAAACAAATCAACAAACAATTCTATACTTCTTTAACTTTCTTACTTTCTGTATATTTTTGAAAAAGTTTTTCACAAGTTGTGTCAAACATTGCTTCGCGGTACTTGAATAAGTGAGTTGGTGCTGGTTTTGAAATCATTTCATACTAACATGTACTACTAACACCTAAAGTAATGAGCTCATGCCCACTAATCCAAAGCATTTGTAATATACTACTACTACTAGAGAACTCCCATTGGCTTTTAGTTGTTGACTTTTCGATTCTTTTGTATCCTGTCACTATGAACATGTAATGCCATCAATGACTCACTTTGTTTGCTTGCGCTGATGTATTACTTTACCTCATTTAAAATGGTGCTAATTGATATTACTATTCCTGTGGTAGATCGGAAAATGTGCGGGCCCAACAACAGGCCCTGGGCAAGCAGAAGTACGACTTGTCCAAGTGGAAATACTCGGAGCTGCGTGATGCTATCAACACGTCCTGTGATATTGAGCTGCTGGAGGTAAGAGCTTAAGACCTTTAGATTTTTTGAAAAATATATACTAGAAAACCTTTGGTATCGTTTATAGGCCTGCCGCCAGGAGTTCCATCGCCGCTTGAAGGTGTACCACGCCTGGAAGGCAAAGAACCGCAAGCGCACCACCATGGATGAGAACGAGCGCGCCCCACGCAGCGTCATGGAAGCAGGTTAGTAGAGCTCGTTAAACACCATAAAATACTGAAATATTATAAACCCTATTTCCTATTCCAGCCTTCAAGCAGCCGCCTTTGGTACAGCCAATCCAGGAGATTGTGACGGCCCAACATCGCTACTTCCGGATTCCATTCATGCGAGCCAATGCGCCGGACAACAGTGAGTGTCCTGTGTTGGGATACTATGATATAATACTAATAATGGAATATAATATCCCCTACAGCCAAGCGCGGTCTGTGGTATGCCCACTTTGATGGCCAGTGGATCGCTCGGCAGATGGAACTGCATGCGGACAAGCCGCCAATTCTTTTGGTGGCCGGCACGGACGACATGCAGATGTGCGAACTGAGCCTGGAGGAGACGGGTCTGACGCGCAAGCGCGGCGCCGAGATCCTGGAGCACGAGTTCAACCGCGAGTGGGAGCGAAACGGGGGCAAGGCCTACAAGAATCTGGGCGCCAAGCCGAATGGGCCAGCTGCCGCAATGCAGAAACAACAGTAGACCCACGTCTATAAACAAACAACAAACAGGCACTGCATTAATCAAACACGTTGCCGTTTCGGTGGTCAACAGGTCAACAAATTAAGTAACTAACGAAATTCCAAAATAAGTTTTTTGCCAGTCAAATTTTACTGAAAGCGACCACGTCCATAAAACATTTTTAGTAAATATAACAATATTCTATAATGAATGTCGAGCTTTTGATTTTGATTTCGATCCCATGTTTCTTTATCCGCTCATTTTGTGCGCCCGGACTGTTGTGGGGGCCTTATACATTTAGCTATACAAATATATATCTCTGATTAAGTGAATCTTATGATGTAAGAGGAAACGGCAAGTTGTATTTAGTATTTAACGAAGTACTATTTAAATTGTGTATTTAGTTCACTGCGATGTATTTACATAATTGAATATATATTTTACAGTATTTTAAAAATAAATATTTGAAGTACATTTCTTTCGTTTTTTCCCGGGCCCCAGTGATGTGCCCCTTAAAATAACCCGTTGAGGAAATGTTGACGCATTTAGTACCCATTGTATAGTATAATGGCTAAAAACCAAAGAAATAACAAAAGGAGGTCATGGTTGTGAACATATTTATAAACTATATTCAAAAGTAACAAAATCATCTGTCTGCAGTGGAAGATCTGTTAAATTCGTTGAATTTAAGACATTCGTTGAATTTAAATTTTTAAAAATCCCGCCTTGTGTGTTAGCGATGACAAAATGCTAGAAATGAAAAGGAAAACATTGTCTTGAAAACCAGGGCTGGCTAACAAGCACTTGGTTGTACGCCGTTCCACCATCTGGCAACACTGTTCCGCTCCCGGTGTGAAATAAGCCAATTTGTATTTCATCCATTTATTTGGAATTTAAAGCCAACCCGTATTAAAAAGCGATCAATTCAGCATGCCTACCATTGGAGTTAAACGGGATATACTGTTCGAGGCGCTCGGCAAAACCTACAGTGAGTTTGAAGAGTCCACGTGTAATCACGTTTTCATCGGGTGGAGTACACTTATGTTTACCCCTTTTCCGCAGCCGATGATGAGTTCCAGGACCTATGCTTTGCCTTCGGACTGGAGCTGGATGAAGTGGTAGGTGCTCCGCCTTAAAATAGATTGTACACCTAGTCATAACTACCAAATGAACCATATTAGACCACGGAGAAGCAGATGCTGACCAAGGAACAGGGCGATGTGGCAGCTGCGGCGAATGCCAGCGAGGAGATCATCTACAGAATCGATATTCCTGCCAACCGGTACGATCTGCTGTGTTTGGAGGGTCTGGTCACGGGTCTGCTGGTGTTCCAGGGCAAGTAAGTTGCAAAGCACTGAACTCTTATCAAAAAAACCCTCTAAAAGTGTTTTCCTACCAGGCTCAAACCTCCCAAGTTCCAGTTTGTGGAGCCCGCCAAGAGGCAGGTGCTCAAGATTGACCCTTCGACGGCCCAGATTCGTCCCTATGCCGTGGCCGCTGTGCTACGGAACGTGACCTTCACGCAGGCCTCCTACAATAGCTTCATCGATCTGCAGGACAAGCTGCACCAGAACATCTGCCGCAAGCGCACCCTGGTAGCCATTGGAACCCACGATCTGGACACCCTGCAGGGACCCTTCAGCTACGAGGCTCTGGCCCCAGAACAGATCAAATTCAAGCCACTTAACCAAACCAAGGAGATGACTGGCAGCCAGCTGATGGAGTTCTACGCCACGCATGCCCAGCTGAAGCAATACTTGCCCATCATTCGGGACTCCCCGGTTTATCCGGTGATCTACGATGCCAATCGAGTAGTGCTGTCTCTGCCGCCCATTATCAACGGCGACCATTCCAAGATCTCGCTGAAGACCAAAAACGTGTTCATCGAGTGCACTGCCACGGATCGAACGAAGGCCAAGGTGGTGCTGGACACCATCGTGTGCCTCTTCTCCGAGCACTGTGCCCAGAAGTTCACAGTGGAGCCGTGCGATGTGGTGCAGCCCGATGGCAGTGTACTCTCCTATCCGGAACTGGAGGTGCGCGAGGAGCGGATCTCGGTGAAGCGGGCCAATGCATACATTGGCATAGATGAGCCGGCGGAAAAGCTGGCCGACATGCTGACACGCATGTATCTGGAGGCCAAGGTCGATGGCGACTCGCTGGTGGTGAAAATCCCACCCACGCGGCACGATGTGATCCATGCCTGCGACATCTACGAGGATGTGGCCATTGCCTTTGGTTATAATAACATTAAGAAGTCCCTGCCTGCCTTCATGCAGATAGCCAAGCAATTCCCACTCAACAAGCTGACCGAGCAACTGCGCGAACAAGTGGCTCAGGCGGGATTCACTGAGGCGCTGACCTTTACGCTCTGCTCTCGAGATGACATTGGACGCAAGCTAAACAAGAACATCGAGGCCCTGCCGGCTGTCCACGTCGGCAATCCAAAGACCCTGGAGTTCCAGGTGGTGCGCACTACCCTGCTACCCGGTCTGCTCAAGACTTTGGTGGCCAATCGAAAGATGCCGCTACCCTTAAAGCTCTTCGAGATCAGCGACGTGGTGGTTACGGATGAGAACACCGAGGTTGGAGCACGCAACGAGCGAAGGGTGTGCGCTGTGAACTGCAACAAGACAGCTGGCTTCGAGGTGGTCCATGGTCTGCTGGATCGCGTGATGCAGTTGCTCTCCGTGCCCTGGAAGTCGGCGAACGTAACTAAGGGATATTACCTGCAAGCCGCTGAGGGTGAGTTGTCTAAAAGTGCGTTTGTCAGCTCACAGTCATCAGTGATATCTCCATTTCAGATCCCAGCTACTTCCCTGGTCGCTGTGCTAATGTGATTTACGACAACGTTGTCATTGGCAAGATTGGAGTCCTGCATCCTACTGTGCTCCAGGCCTTCGAGCTCACCACGCCCTGTTCGGCGGTTGAGTTCACCATTGAGCCCTTCGTCTGACAGATTTAATCGATCAACAAAATGTTCAACATTTTCAAAAAGTTCACAAATAAATTATCACAAATATATATTATAAAAAATATTTGAGCAAAAATTTACTATCCCCATTTCCAATTCCCAAATTAAGATCATCGTTTTTAATTTTTTATTTATGCTGTTTAATGTTCTCTTTTATATTTTTCCTTCAATACAATAATAATAATTATAAGAGTAATAATAATCCGTAGTATACTCATATAGTATGTGTGTATTTAATATATGTAGTTTTTTTGTTTTTCTTGTTTGCTTTATTTTGTTTTCATACTTTTCATATTTGAAGTATATTTATATTAATTTTTAAATTAATAAATCTATGTGAATTCAATTTCTTTCGCTTGAAAAAAATTCTACATTTATTCAGTATGCTTTTTGTTTATTTTTTCATTTCATCGTTTTGTTTACGGTTTCTCAATCAAGGATGCATCATCTCATAACGGCTGTATTTCCTCAGCTATTCGGTTGTATATTTTTTGTTTGTCAACAAAAACGTTTGTTTGTTGCTTTTTCGAATAAGGGTCCTGTCGGGCATATATGTAGGTGTATGTATGTGTATGTGGTATATATATTTCTCGTAATTTGTTGTATCAAATAACTTAAACGAACATCATCTCCACATTCTCATTACATTATTTGCTTGCAGCTAAAACATTGAAAAATAGAAAAAAAGTAGTTTCATGCTTATGTATATTATCTTTTATTTCGTATTTTCATATTCATCATTATTCATTATCATCGTTTAAAGTATATCTTGTAATCGGGTTTTTGTGTTTTGTGTGGTTATGCGTGGGTTGCTCATTTAACGATTCTCTAAGCATTATATCTCAAGCATCGTTTTTTCTCTAGAATTTTACAAAGCAATTGCTTGAAGACCCACATTTTTGACCATTTTCTCGGCCCGTTTCCGGTTTCGGATTTCACTCGTGCATATTGGTAGTGCGGCCCTAGATCAGGCAAGAGGGGGTTTATCAAGTGTGTTTTTACATATCATCGTTTAGTTTAGTTTTTGCTTTCTTCGAAATAAAAATTTGTGTATCTCATATATGCTATTCGCTAGTATATAGGTAGGTATATATTTTATGTACGTCTATGAGCAGTGTCGGAAAAGCATCAAAGATGGCAAACAAGCGCCGCTTCGTCGTCTAGTCATCTTCATCATACATATATCGTTTAGTTCTCGTAAATGGAATATTAAAACGTTACTCGACCATTAATTTCTTGATGTTTTACTTAGTTATTTAAGCAATTTCAATTTCTACTAGCTACATTTTTCGGGGTATCGACCAAGGGGGTTTTCTCTTTTTCGCTGACCGAAGAACACCAAACACTTGTAGCTTCGCCTCGGTTGTTTCGTTTTCGGATTTGTTTGGTATCCTTCCCAGACATATCGTTAAGTTGGGGAGTAGTTAATGGTATGCATATGTTATATGTTGAATTAAGTAATTTTTTGTCGGTTTAGTAATTCATTTCGAACATTTTTTTCGATCTATAGCGTATGCATGCGTTTTCATAGCTTTGTTCTAGTTTCCGGTTTCGTTAGCTTCTTGTTGTGGGTGTATTTCTTCTTTTCGTTTTTTTGGTTGGGGGAAAAAGGGGAATAGAGAAAAGTGCGCGCCTAGAATTTACAGTTTCGACATTCACTTTTTGCCTTTATTAATGTTATTAAATATATATAGATGTATTTATGTATAAGTGTTGTAATAAAAGTTTGTGTGTACTTTAGCTGGCGCTAAACATTTCAATTTAATGTTTCATTCATAAGACTGACTTCTATCTTAAAGTAAATGTATTTTTGTGTAGGTGTGTGTTTATGTGTGTTTGTGTGCGGGTAGGGGGTTAGTGCATGTGTATATGTGTGTGAATGAAAGTTACTTTTCGCTTCGTTTACCCTCTGCCTCATCACACAAAAAAAAAGCTACCACTAACTTCATGCTTCTTCAAAAATATCAATACATTTAAAAATAAATAATATATATTGCACCCAGTTTGCCTGGGCGCCACTTTCGAACATTTTTTCTTCTTTCTTTTCGCTTTTTTATCATTATTTTGCATTCATTTTGCTTTTCTGTAAGATTTCTTTCTGGTTAATTTTCAAGTTGCCTGCGAAACAAATTAATCACCCAAATTCAAAAGTTTTTAAATCGATAAACTAAAGAACAAAGCCATGTTTCAATTTTCACATAATTCCTTCTTGCTGTTAGTTGGTTTCCACGTCAGTTGGCAGGTTGTTAGAAGATTAAGTTGTGGGGAGAAGCCGACAATCCGAATAGAAAACGTAGAAATTCAATAAATATTATTTCGCTTCGCATGTTCAAATCAGTGAGATGCTTTTGCTGTTGCTGCTGCTACTGATCTTGACGTTGCTGCTGCTACTGCTGCTGGGTCCTGGTAAATTGGAAGAGTGCTCAGCCATAGCTGCTCGAATCAGTTGCTTGATCGACAGGTATCGAAGATATCCTCCTTCTGAGTGTCGCTGGGACATCAGTTGGACCAGTTGGTGGTGTAGTTGGTCCAGGGCAACTGGTGGAAGAATGGAAAGAATTCGTTAATGTTGTGTATAAACATAAAAATAGAATTGTTTTTAAACAATTTAAACTAAAAATTGGATTCAAAAATATAAATACGTTGTACAGCTAATAGTGGTATGATAAACATGATATTTTTTATTAAACACTCACGTGCTTGTCATGATGATCCCACACTTCCATCTTGTCCGGCATGTGTGCGGCGATGTCAACCGCTCCAGGAGCACCCACAAAGTGCTGGTAGCCGTATGAGGGCATCAAGTTGACGTGCTGCTGTTGCTGCTGGTTCATGTTTGGCGGCGCCTGCATGTTGTGGTAGTCCATGGGCATCTGGAAATTATAGTACACATTTAAGCATGACGTAAAAACGCGTGTTCGAAGGAGAGACTCACATTCATTGGCTCATGCTGCTGCTGCTGCGGATAGGGTCCGTTGTTGTACGGCCTGTACTGCTGCTGTTGCGGCTGCTGCTGTTTCAGCCAGTTGAGCGGTTGTTGCTGCTGCTGCGACTGTGGTGGAGGCGGTGGCTGCTGCAAACCTGGTGGCTGCGCCTTCGGCTCGTGCGCCCAGGGCGGCAGGACGCTGGCCAGGGCATCGTCCATGCTAAGTGCAGAGGCGGCCACGTTGAAGTTGTTGAACTTCCAGGACGCAGCTCGCTCCGTACCAATGGGGCGCGGCATCTTGCGAATGTCGTCGTGATTCGGCGACATGGCAGATGGCGAGCCTAGGCCAGCCATTCCGCCGGCTCCATTCTCCAGGTGCAGCATATCCCGACCCGTGTAAGATGGATACTCCAAGGCTCCGCCATACCAACGCTGTGCCGCTGCTCCGCCCGGCTGCCTGGCACCCGCTCCCGGAAGCTGTCTCCCTTGATTGCCTCCAAACATATTCGACTGCGCACCACCCTGCGGCGGCGGCTGTGGTGGCTGCTTGTTGCCTTGCGGAAAGATCGAGGCTCGTGGATTTAGGCGCAACAAGTTATTGCCATCAACAATGTACGGCGAAGTTGAGGGATCCATGGGGTAGTTTAACTGCTGCTGCTGCTGTTGCTGCTGCTGCTGCTGTGAGGCTCCCACCATTCGTTGCAAATTTTGCAAAGTCTGCATATTTTGCTGCTGGCGATCGATCATGGCAGACGCTGCAGCAGCAGCAGCTGCTTGGGCTGCCGCTGAATTGCCGCCGCCGGCTGGATTGGAACCAATCGCTCCAAATGTGGGTGGTGCTCCAGACTCCGCTGCAGAGATCGGCATGGGAACATGCCGCTGGATGGGAACTGTGGAGGTGGGCGGCTTGATAACGCCCGGTGAATGGGCAGGAGCCGATTCACCTAGTCCCTGGGTTCCATTTATGGAGGGCTGGCCCCCTGCGGAATTTCCATCGTTGGCAGACACCATTGGTGATCTGGCTGGCGCTGCTGTAGCTCCTCCTGGACCTCCACTGGTGATTATGTTTAGAGCCTGCTGGCTAGATTGCGGTGGTTGCTGCTGCTGTTGTTGCTGCTGTTGTTGTTGTTGCTGCTGTTGCTGCTGGATCACATTACCCACAGGCGGTGAGGTTGAGTGATTCGACGAGGCCTTGGAACTGCCCACGGGCGAGCTGAGGATGTTGCGATTGTATCCTGGTGCCTTGGAGGCATCCGCCTGCGGCAGACCATCGCCAACAGCTCCTGCTCCTCCGCCAATGCCGGGATCCCCTAGCTTGCCCCACTGCGATTGCTGGTAATCACTGAACAGGGAATAGGCGCTAGACAACTTGGCGGCCAGCTGGGCACTAAAACTATCTGTGGCTGCATTGGCGGCCATCAGGTGGTTCAGAAGGTTTGTGTTGATCACCAGATTTTGCTGGGCCGTCTGTGGTTGCTGTTGCTGGGTTGGCTGTTGCTGTTGTTGCTGCTGCTGTTCCTGAGGCGCTTGTTGCTGTTGCTGGGGTTGCTGCTGTGGCTGCGGGCCAGGAAGTGGTGCTGTCTGTGGTTGTGGCTGTTGTTGCTGCTGTGGCTGCTGCTGCTGCGCTTGTTGCTGTTGCTGTTGCTGCTGGGCTTGGGTGGGAGAGCCCACTCGCTTACTGGGCGGTGCAATGGGAGCAATGGGTTTCACACTGCTGTTGGCAGAGGCTGCTGCTCCTGCTGCAGCGGCTGCATTCACGGCGGCCACATCCGCCACGTTAAAGGTGCCAATTGGTCCAGCCAATATGTTGCTGTTGCTACTGCTACCGCTTCCACTTCCCAGCTGGGCAACATTTGACCCCGCCGTATTTCCAGCTGCTCCTTGGCCAGCGACAGGCTTGCCACGTCCAAATGGAGCAACCACACCACTGCTGCGTCCGCCGGCCGAGCTGATGATCGCAGAGGCCACTCCTCCCTCAGCCTTCTTGGGCGAGGACTGCGCAATGGCCGCTGCCTTTGCAAAGTTCTGAGCTCCGGGAGCCACAGTAGAAGACTTACCCAGAGCAGTGCTGCTCTTCTGTGCAGCTGGCAGGGATTTGGATGAGCTCTCCGTCTTGCTCTTGGCCACACCATTCGAGGAGTTACTTCCGGAGCTACGACCAGGCTGTTGCTGGCTAAGATAGCCACCGCCACCCCTGCCATTTCGGGAACCGGATCCACTCGAAGAAGACACCTTAGAGCTGCTGCTGCTGCCGTTGGACTTGGCAGACGCCGAGGACCGTCCGCTTGGGGCCTTTACTGGCTGCAACTGCTGCTGCTGCTGCTTGTGCGCATTACAGTACGCAGCTCCCGCCGGTGTAGTAGAGCTGGCAGACGAGCTGGACGACGTGGAGGTGGTGGATGCGGCCGAAGAGAAGGTGTACACATTCACACCGGTAGCGGTGCGATTGTCCCAAGTACCCACGGTCATCGGAGCATTCGCTCCGCCGCCAGAGGACTGCTTAATGCTGCTGTTGATCCTGGGCAGCATTTGCAAGATATCCACATCGGGATCCTTGATCAGTGCCAAAATAAGCATATGTGCCTGTTTGGTGGCATCGGTCAAACCCTTAATGGTTATGCAGCGTTCCGATTGGTTTTTGCCCTGCTTCTCCACCTCAATGTGGGCACCAGTGGTGGCTCGAATGGCGTTGATGTTACTTCCGCCTCGGCCAATAACCCTGGAGATGGCATTTACCGGCACCTGCACCTTCTTGCAGGTCATCTCAGGAACCGAAGACGCCGATGAGTTTGTGCCCGTGGCCAGTGAGCTTGAACTGTTGCTGGAGCTGTTGGCCAGGTGGTGGTGCTGGTGGTGCGGATGGTGCTGCACGCTGGTCGCCGAACTGGTAGCTGTCACAGGCAGTGGGGCTCCACTCGCTCCTACCGCTGTAGTCTGCTGGGTGCTGCTCTTGCGGACCACTTCCTTCCAGCCATCGACCTCGCTGCGCTTGGCAGGATTCAAATTGGTGCTGCTTGCAGCTTGTGACACTGGTTTGGACACTTCTTTGCGGGTGTTGGTGTTGGCGTTACTGGCGTTTGTAGAGCTGCTGCTGTTAATGTTGCTTGCGGACTCGCTGCTCTGCAGTTTGCTGGAGTTACTGGTCTGCTGTTTGGCTGGCAGCGCCACCTCCTTGGGCGCAAGGTTCTCTTTCTCACGCTTATTGCTGTTGCTGGTGGAGCTGTTCTTCTCCTCCTTCTTCTTGACAGACGGCTCCTCCTTCTTCACCTCCAGCTGTCGCTTCAGGGGAGCAGCCTGCTGTGCGGCAGGTGGTTGCTTAACAACTTCTGCTGCTGGTTGCTTCTTCACAGAGATGCCCTTAAGGACGGTGGTGCTCGATGTGGATGTGATCACGGGAGGAGTGGGTGTTGGAATTTGTTCTACCGATACCGTCAACTTGTTCTTGGGCTGCTTCTTGCTCTTCTTTCCCTGATTGTTGCCTGACCCGGAATTGGCTGCCGCTTCCGCAGCCTGAGCGGACTGACCGCCACCCAAGCGCGCACCTTTCGTGTCTCCGCTGGAGCACGAGCCCTGATCGATGCCAGAGTCGCCCTCCTCACGGGCGGTGGCCGGCGCTGCCTCCTCGTCATCGTCGTCCTTGTCGGAGTCATCATCCTTGTCACTGGCATCATCGTCATCGCCCTGCATGTCGTCACCGCCAGCCCCGTTGCCCTGTTGTTGGCGGCGCTTCTCCTCCTTCTTCTCCATCTTCTTTTTCTTCTTGCGCTCACGGCGACGGGCAGCAGCAGCCTTGCGGCTCTCCTCGCGCGTCCGCTCCAGATCGAGCTCCTCCAGCAGAATCGAGGCATTCTTGTTGGCCTTGACGGCCTGGGCCTCTTTGGCGCTGCGCAGGATCTTCATACAGTCATAGCACTTGTCGATCAGCTCCTTGTCACTGATGGTGCCAATGAAGCGGATCATCTCCTGGTCGGAGGGGAACTGCGACACATACTGCACCATCCACTTCACAATCTTTGTGTGACCCTTGCGGAAGGCAGCCATCAGGCAGGAAACGCGTCTATTATCCTGTGAGTCAATGTCAGCATTGTGATCGTAAAGAAGCTCCACCACACTAAGGTGGCCACCATGGGCAGCCAACCAGAGCGGGGAGTTACCCTTCTTGTTCTTTACCTCTACACTGGCATTACGGGAAAGGAGGAGCTCTACAAACTTCTGATGTCCCTTGTCGGCGGCAATGGTCAGAGCTGTATCCCTGGACGTGGGCACCGGAGCAGCATTCACGTCCGCTCCCTTGTCCAGCAGAACGCGACCCACCTCTATGTAGCCGCCCGAAGCGGCCTCCATAAGCGGCGTCAGTCCCGTCTTAGCCCGATGTTCCACATTGGCCCGCCGGTCAAGCAGCAGACTAACGACCTCGTGCCTGCCCTGGAAGCAGGCCAAAGTCAAGGCCGTGTTGCGATTCGTCTCGATCTGAGCATTTATGTCGGATCCCTGATCCAGCAGCAACTTAACAGCAGGCGTGTGACCATTCATGGCGGCCAACATGAGCGGGGAGATACCCAGCTTGCTGCCCGTGCGCGAGTTGATCTCCGCGCCGTGGCTGAGCAGCAGCTTTATGATGTTCACATAGCCCCCACTGGCCGCCAAGCTCAGTGGCGTGTAGTCCGATACATTGCGGTGCTCTTTGTTGGCACCAACGCTGAGCAGAAGTTCCACAACCTCGTAGCGGCCGCCGGAACAGGCCAGCGATAGCGGCGTATCCTTGGTACGCTCTGACTGGGCCTCCAACTCTGCGCTGTGCTTGAGCAGAATGTCCACGACCTTGTCGTGGCCGGCGGTGGCGGCCAGGATAAGCGGTGTGAATCCCTTCTTGTCGCGGTGCTCGATGTTAGCTCCCCGATTGATCAGCAGTTCGACCAGTTCCTCGTGACCGCCGGCACAAGCCAGGGTAAGGGCGGTGTCGTGGTTCGACTCCGTCTCCGAATCAATCTCGATGGTCTTGTCCACACACGCGGTGTTCGCAACGGCCAACTGGTTTTGGAGTTGAGCCTGCTGCTGAGCTGTTGCGACCTGGGGCTGTTGATGCTGGTTGGTGTTCACTACGGTCGAAATAGTAAGAATTTAAATTAGATAGGTAACGAGAGTTAAGCCTAAATAATATCAAAAACATGGGCCAAATAAATCCTACAGGTTAATTAAACAAAATGATTAAAGGGAAAACCCACCTTGACTGCCAGCTGGTGTCTGACGCATTACACAGCGACGATCCTTGCGCGACTGCTTGTCAATGGCCTTTTTGGCAATGCCGCCGGGCATCGACTTGGTGGCGTTGACAGTGGTGCTGGGCGTGGGAGTAGGTGTACCCATCGGCCAAATGGAGAGCTCGTTTTCCTGTAACAGCTGGGGATTCTGCAGGGCGAATTGTGTGTACGGAGATCGAAGATCGGTCTGCGGCACTACCGCAGAAGCTGGATGCGTCTGCGTGGCCACCTGGAAGATGCATTAACGATATCGCGTAAGTCTCTTATACATTGAATCCCAAATTTCGAACACTTACCTGATGCTGGACACAGGTGGGCGCCTGCATATGCGGCGGCGGGTGAAGGAGCAGCTGTTCCTGCAGATTAAAGTGTTTTTGCTTAAGAGGCAATGCCTGGACACCCACGACAGGAGTTCCAGCTGGCACCTGGCCACTCCGTTGGAGCAGCAGCTCCTGGGCCACCTGCTCTAGTTCACTCTGGGTTGGCGGACGCTGAACGCCGGTTCGTTGTTGAAAGAGATGGGCTTGCTCAGCGTGCAACTGCTGTTGCTGCTGTTCGGTGAGGGGTTCTCCAACAGCCTGTTGTTGCGCCTGATGCTGGGCCATGTTTGGTGGTAGCTGGAAGAGCAACTGCACGGGCGGAGCATTCTTGTCGCCACTCTCCACGTTGTAAACGAAGTTTGTGGCAGGCTGCTGCTGATGTTGACGCTGGGCAGTCACAGCCTTGATGAAGGGCGCATTGGTGTACTCGTGCAGCTGATGCAGCTGCTGCAGCTGCTGCTTTAACTCCGGATCGTTTTCCAAGGCGAGCTGTTGGTGCTGATGACATTCGGCGGCGTTGGGCAAGGATTGATGGTGAAGCTGCTGCTGCTGATCATCCGTAAAGGGGAGTAAGGAAAGAGGAGTTTGCTGGTGTTGCTGAAGGAAAATAAATCAAATTAATGCATAAGAACTCCATACACAAATGGGGAAAAATGCAACCCACCTGCACGTGCATTTCCTCAGCATCGAGGAGTCGCTGCTCCAGTTGAATGTTTTGCTGCATGGAATAGTCCAGGAGGACGAGATTTGCCTGTCGCTGAGCATCCTGCGGAACATCGCCAGGGTTAATGAGACCCGGCGACCGTACCACGCCCACCAACTGCTCCTGACCGGTCCACTTAGCCGACGATTGCGCCCAGTTGCCAGCGAACCTACCCTTGCACATCTGATTCAAGCTAAACTCGGCCAGCTCTGGGTAGTTTAGGCTACTGGCCAATTCCTGTAACAAACGGTGCAAAATATGGTTATTTTTATGCTACATAACTGATTAACTTTATTGAAAAGTTATTTTTGGACAAAATCAATTTTTTATTCCAAGTTAACTTGCCTGGAATATATCCTCCATTTCGCCATCGTTGGCAAAGTGCTCCAAGCCGGAATATAGCTCACTTCCGCCAGCGCCACCATCGTCTTCTGAAAGAAGAGGATTACACGATTCAAATGAGCAATAAGTACCCAGAATCTAAGTATCCGTAATCTTACCGCATTGCTGATCTCCCTCCACTTGGTGCTTCAGCTGCTTCTGGTGGACTGCAACCGCCTTAGCGTGCGCAGCTGCTGCGGTGGCAGCCGCCAGCTGCTGCTGGAGCACGCTGTTCAGCGCCGCGTTACTGCTGGCCGCCGCCTTGAGATTGCTTATTTGGGGCAGGACGTGAACGAGCTCCGAGTTGGTAAGTTCGGGCGGGAAGTCGCACATTGTCTGCGAGTTGAGGATTAGGTTCTCCAGCCGAGTGTTCATTTTCCGTTGCTTCAGGGGCAGTGAGCTGGCACCGCTCTTTGAGTTGTTATTATTGTTGTTGCCAGCACCTTGATCACTGTCTGGCTCATCGAGGAAGAACTCGTCATCGTCGCCGTCATCTTCCTCATCCTCGCCTTCGCCACCACCATCGTCCTCGTCGATGTAGTCTACTTCACCATCGTTGTCCACCTCCGCATCCTCGTCATCGTAGTTGAGCTTATCGATCTCCCCGCTGTTGGTGTCCTGCTCATCGTCGTCATCGTCATCCTCCTCATCATCCTCCTCTTCCTCCACAATGATGCCATCTTCTCGCAAAGCGGCTGCCAATTCAATGGGCTCAGGCGGCAGTGTGTTTTCCTCGCCATCTGCCGCAGCATCACCCTCAACATCGTCCTCGCACTCGCTCTCAAGCTCCGAACTGATCTCGTCCTGATCCTTGTTAGCCGCAGCCACAGCAGCAGCAGCTGCTGCAGCCGAGCAAAGAGTGGCCAGATTTTTCATCTCGGCCCGAGGCTCGGATCCAAGACGATCTGCTTCGGTTGGCGAGGACATGGTGGTCTCCTCCATTTCCGGGGGAGTCTCAGTGGGCGACTTTGGCTGATCGCCGAAGAAATTGTGCACTCCCACCATATGCCAGCCGTCCTTGAAGAAGTTCAACTGGGGTGTGTTCAAGGCTAGGTCTTTTCTGCCCCTCGACCCGTTCACTGCCGTCTCCAGCATGCCACGGAAGTCATCCATGGCTGTCTTGTGTTGCAGGGCTACATCCAGGGACTGCTGTTGTTGTTGCAACTGCTGCTGATCGACATAGTTGCCGCTGCCAGTGGGCGAGGCAAGAGGAGAAGCCGGGGAATTAGAGTAGGCCATGTTTGCGGATGATACTGCCGCTGCTGCTGCTGCCGCTGCATTGTCCAGTGCAACTCGCTGATGGTGCAATTGCAATTGCTGCTGAAGTTGTAGATGCGACTGCTGCATAGACTGCTGCATATGCTACAGATATAAAAGGGTTGTTATATGTTCATTAATATATTTGATATTAGAATTTACACTTTTAGTTAGGATTGGTTAACAGAAGCTGCACTTACCAAGTTATTATAGATGGACACCATCGGGTTCTGCTGCAAATTGGGCAACACCTGCTGTGCGTGCTGGGCCGCTGCTGCTGCTGCTGCCGCCGCGGCTGCTGCAGCTGCTGCTGCTGCGGCTGCCTGCTTGCGGTTGCTCTTGTTGGTGGCCTTAACCTTGGGCCTGTCGCTGATGGCTGTGCTCTGTAGAACCTCCGAGGAATGGGTAATGGCTCCGCCAGAGTTTCGCTGCAAATATGAAACAAGTTATAAGGAATATTCTTGTAAAGGTTTAAAAATACGTACGGCTGGGATCTGGGCGCAGGCACTGTTGTCCAGTGCTGCCGGTACGGGCTGATTGTTGTCGGCTCCTGGTTGCAGGTAGTAAAGATTAAGAACTTTGTTAACTACACACGCATATCAAAAGATTAAAGTAGAGAACATACCTTTGAGGGCTAGCTCGTTAGGGTCACTGCTGCTGCTCTCCGGGGGCAGTTCACCCTTCTTCAGCTCCGGCATAAAACCGCGTCGGCGCTGCAGCCGTGGATCCTCTCCAGCACATGCGAACTGCGGGGTCTTGCCATCCTCACCCAAGGGCTGCGATCGCACCTGCTCGCCATGCTGTTGCTGATCCAGTGGACAGTCGATGAACTCCATCACCTCGCCGGACTTAATTGCTCGATTCCGGTTCGGCAGCATGCCTTTCAGCTTGGCCTGACCTGGCTGCAGTTGCTGTTGTTGCATAACAGGCTGCTGGCAAACGGTGTGGAAGAGTACCGGCGGAGCTGGCGGTGCCTTTTGCGGTGGCTGCAGGGAATTAATGTGCTCCATGTCCAGGTCAAAGTGCTTGCACGGCACCAACTGGTGCTGACCGGCTGCAGGTGGCTGCTGTTGTTGTTGCTGCTGCTGCTGCTGCTCGAAGCCCGGTTGCAGGTGAAACAGTCGCGACTTGGCAATGAGGCCTTCCTGCTGCTGAGCACCGAGGGTGGTCAGATCGATTCCTCCGACTTCTCCATACTCCTCCATTCCAGCCTCACTGCCGGTGGTGCTGGCTCCAGCCCCAGCTCCCATTCCCGCCGTCGCCGTGAGTTGCAGCTCGCCAGCGTCTAAGAAATCTCCAGTTCCCATTGCCACGATGTTGGAGGATCCGTTGCTGGCACTGCTGAACTGTTGCTGGTGGAAATGTTGCTGGTTGGATGCTCGAGCTGCCTCCGACAACTCGTGCAATCCAGGGGGAGCGTTAAGCTGCTGCAACTGATGCTGCAGCTGTTGCTTCATGATCTTTTGGCGCATCTGATTTGGGCCAGATTGGGAAGGTGCTGCAGCGACCTGGTTAGCGTTTGCAGCCGCTGCCATTTCCGTAGGCGAAATGTTCGGGTAGCGGAAAAGCAGCTCGACCACTCGGGTGTGTCCACCCTTGGAGGCCTCGATCAACATTGTGCTGTTGTCCTTCAGCTTGTGGAACGGGTCGGCGTTGTTCTTCAGCAGCAGCTCCACCACAGACTGGTGGCCCCCGGCACAGGCTAGCGACAGGGCAGTGTGATCATTACTGGTAGTCTGTTTGTTGACATTGGCGCCCTTCTGGATGAGGAACTTGACGGTGCACAGGTGTCCGGCGCGACAGGCCTTCATCAGCGGCGTTCGTCCGCCCTCGGACTCGTGCTCCAGCTCAGCTCCGTAGGATAGGAGGACACCGGCCGCATCCGTGTGCCCGTTCTCGCAAGCATGCGTCAGAGCAGTATCTCCGGTCTGCGTCTCCGCATGGACATTAGCCTTGTTCTTCAGCAGAAAGCGCACCAGATCGGTGTGACCCTCCTGCGAGGCCTCCATGAGAGGTGTGGAGGCGCCCAGCTCCAGGTTGGCGCCCTCCTTGATCAGGAAAGCAGCCACCTCACTGAAGCCACCGCAGCAGGCCAGCGTAAGGGCTGTCTCCTGCGTCTCCTCAGTCGTGGCATTGATGTTTGCACCCTTGCTAAGCAGCAGGGCTACCATCTCCTCGTGTCCCTCGCGAGCGGCCTCCATAAGCGGAGTGTAGCCCTCATCATTCACCTCCTCAATGTTGGCTCCTCGCTCAATCAGCAGGGTGGCCAACTCCACGTGACCACCACAGGCGGCCAGCGTTAGAGGGGACTCGAACGAATCCGTGGGCATGTTTACCTGGGCACCGGAGTCCAGCAGCAGACGTGCCACCTCAACATGGCCGTCCATTGAAGCCTCCATCAGGGCAGTATGCATTTCGTCGGTCTTGTGCTCCTGATCAGCACCCGCCTGCAGCAGGAACCGCACCATGTCCAGGTGACCCTTGTAGCAGGCCAGTGTGAGGGCGCTCTCCTTGAACTCGTTCGAGTGGGTGTTGATGCCGGCTCCATGCTCGAGCAGCACCTAAATGATTACAAGGACCACCGATTAGCAATTTGCCAGGCAATTTCAAAGTTGATAAGAAAAACATTTCTGCCGAATGCATCAGATAAGATCAAACTAAATCACAGAGCTGGCATCTTGCCCAGACCAATCAGTAACTCGATTCAGGTCGTGGGTGTGCCACCACTCTCAAATCTCGGATTATAATCATTTGGATTACGTACAGTAAACTTATATATCTACTCCTTTCGAGGTCGTACTTTAGATATTAGGATTTTCACGGGGACACACTTACCTTGGCTACCTCTACATGGCCAGCGGAGGCGGCCTCCATCAGAGGCGTGTGTCCATTCTCGTTTTGCTCCTCGACGTTGGCGCCGTGCTTGAGGAGCACCTTCACCACGTCCACCTGACCGCCGGCACAGGCAAACATGAGCGGGGTGTTGCCGGTGGCACAGTGGGCGTTCACATCGGCGTTGTGGTTGAGCAGCAGTTTGACAATGTCCAGGTGACCCGCGGATGCGGCCTCCATCAACGGCGTCGAGTCCTTCTGCCCCTTGTCCTCCACCTGGGCGGCAGACATGGCCAGCAGAACCTATGACAGTGAGAGATAAGGTTTATGCTCAGGTGTACGCACTTAATTTGCCCACGTAATCTCCTATTTCTTGGTCTTTATCGACTCATTCAGGATTGTTTGTCTGCTGCTAAGTATGTATTTATCGATAGGCCACAGCTGAGAGTGGAAGTGTATAGGGACGGCGTTGCCACACCGGCCAATCGCCGTGTAAAAATGGCACGTGAAATTATGTCTTTAATTGATAACATTTTGTAATATTTTTATAGGTACAACTTACAAAAAAAAAAAGTGAATTATTTTTATTTTAATACATTTTTCTATCGGTTGACTCACAATTATTTATTTACAATCAAAAAAAAAAATGAAGGGCTGAAGAAGTAACTGGAGTTATGTTTTATAAGCTTAGATTCGGGGCAAAACCTCACTATAAAGAAGTCACGAGTAACATACCTGAGCCAGCTCGTAGTAACCCGCAGAGCAGGCCATGGAGAGCAGGGATTCGCCATCATCCGTGGAGGCAGCGGCGTCGTTGAGGTTTACGTTGCCCTTGCAGAGCAGCCGCTTCACCGTATTGACATCGTTGTCCGTGCAGGCGGCCACGAGGGATCGCGAGAAGCCACTGCTACAGCAACAGGAAATATACCTCCAGTTAATATAAAGGACCTTGGCGGACCTCGAGGTGAATACTCACTTCTTATCGCGGGGACTGTTGGCACAGCGCATCTTGGTCAGAGCCTGCTTAGTCTCGTCGATGGCGTGGGTGGCGTGGCGCAGGACAGGAGCCTTCTCGTTGGCCGCGGCCTCGAGCAGGGCGGTGAGATTGCTGGAGCGCTTGTTGTTGGCGTCCATAAGGAAGGAACTCACTTCGGGCGCGTCCTCTTCCTCGTCCTCATCGTCGATCTCCTCGTCGTCCGCGTCGTTGTCCTGCAGCACATCTGGTGAAAGGATAATCAGAGGCTTACTATCATATTTATAGGTTAAACAGCTTTAGACTTACCTATCTCCTCTTCGTCCTCCTCGTCGTCGCCTTCGGACTCATCAGAGTCCTCAGATTCCTCCTCCGTTTCGTCCTCATCCTCGCGCACCTCGCCTTCATGCGGGCAGCTATCCGGATCCGATTCGGGAATATCGTCCTGTAACACAATATACATTTCGATTCGTTAGACTCTTTCAATTGTCAAACCATACTATGTATTTTCTACTAACAAACTCAAATCTTTTACTGGGGGTGAGTCGTAAAAAGTTTCCTACAAGTATATACGACTTTATTAAGCTGGAAGTTACAAATTAGAGAAGCTATTTAATAGTTGATCAGTAGAGCACATTCTTGTTGTCTAAGGCCAGCAACAAAGTGGTGGGTTAAGGTGTGTTTAGTGATGTGTGCGAGGAGGAAGCGGAGTAGCTGGGTTAAGAATCGATCAATTACTTTGCAAAAATTAATAGTTTAGTAGAACTAGTTGACTTGAAGCTTTAGGAACTTTCGTTAGCTTTCGGTTAATGCTGAATTATGTTGATTTGGTTTAATTTGATTTTTTTTTTTTTTTGGAATAGCGGATTGGGAATCGGGGTTTTAACGCGAAACTGAAACTTACCAGGAGATCTGGCCTTAAACACAAGAATGCCAATAGGATCTACAAATAAAGAGAAACAAAAGAAAGGTGTACATAAATAATAAAAATTAAAGCGAGCAGAGAGTAGAGATTTTGATTTTAGGGGCAAGTTGAACTATATTGGAGGGTCCTTAGCCGATTACATGGACGAAGGAGTGCAGGAGAAAATCCACGCTGGATCGGAAACTTCGTATCATCGCTTTCCTCAAGTTTTGGAAAAGCGTGCGAATAGATGGCCGGTCGACCATCACTCCCCTCTTCTTATGTGCTTCTCTGATGCGTTGAAACAAAAATTTAAGCAAATCTATTATATTTTGGGTGTAATTTAACATTTACGAGTCTCAAATGTGACAAGAGCTGCATGGCTAGCCAAAAAAAAAAACAAATTTCGAATAATCCAACAAAATAAATGACGTTTAAACGGCGTTGCCAGTGCGGCCCAAAAAGCGGTGGCTAAAATGTAATTATCGATAACAGAAGAAGAGGCAAAGAAGGAGGAGGTGAAGAGTGAAAACTAGCAAACACACGACCAACTAATGCATGATTTCCTCTACCAACACAGGTTTTCATGAATATCAACTTGCTCTAAAAGATCCCAGCGAAACCCCCTTATTGACCCTGATTTTAAGACTATAAACTACCAAATAGTTTTTCTTGGGAATTTAAAGAACCGCATGAGTCAGAGAGTGCAGTTCGTACATCGATTTAAATACGGCACGCACACACTCTCACCGCCCCGAAAGGTCTGCATGTGTGCGTGTGCGCTTGTGTGTTTACGCCCACGCCTTAAATTATTGAACCAAAAAGAAAATGCCAAAAAGAATTGCCGAAATACATTTGCAACACGAGGCCAAGTGCTGTCTGCTTAACCTTTGATGAATGAACAGAAGAATATAAAGGAACATAACCAAGCTGAGAAGCAGAAGCAGAAAAACGGCAGTGGAAAGAGAAGCCAAGAGAACCTACAACAAAAATTCAGCATGAACGAGTTCAACAGCAGCCGTTCGTTTGTTCTCGTTGCTGCGCATTGGTATGCGTGTTGCCCTGTGTGTTGTGTGTGTGTGTGCGCGCGTTGTTAAATTTGTAAAAAAGAAAATCAACCGTAAAATGTTTGCACGCTACCGCAAAAAAATAATCAGCAAATTGTCTCTGCTGACCGAAAAAAGAAAACAATAAATAAGTTCGCCAGAGTTCATTACACTCAAAAGTGCGTTATTATTATTATGGCTCTTATTTATTATTGTTATTTTCAAGTGTTTCACATACGTTTTACCGCTGCAACAACAAAAACAGCAGCTAGAAAGAAGCAGCAGCAGCGGCAGAGTTGCCAGATCGCCACCGGACATCTTTGTCACGCTGCCCAAAAGAGAATTCGCGAAAGCAGCCGAAAAAAAATTATGTACATGTGTAAGCAGCGAGGAAATTAAACTACTGATTTGCGTGGGAGAGACGGGGTCAATTACAAGATGCCATCGATGCAATGACCTTTGATTTCAATTGAGTAGCAGCAGCAGCAGCATAAAAGAGCTGTTAAATTTTCTATTTTTCAGTTTCGCATTTAGCATTTCCATTTCGCAAATGTGCTAGTGTGCTAGACAAAGAAAAAGGTATTTTTACGCATACAATCAAAAAGGCAGCGAGCAGTCGAACAGCTGATAAATCATTCACATACACGTCCAAGGGGAAAGGGCTTGCACACAAACACACCCGCACCGGAAGGTGAAGAGAAATGAGAAACGAAACTCTCGCTGCAACAACAAATGCGTGTATATATGTAGGTAACAGAAATATGAGCGATCACTTCCATTCGAGGTATTTCCCCATATAAAAACTTAATTCCCTCCTGAGATAATGCGAATCTGTGGAACGGCAACAGTGATTTTACTTTAAAATATAAGCCCTTGAACTATACTATTTAAATAACAGACTAAGCTGTTCTGAACGTTCCTATTTTTTTTTTTTTCAAAATGGTTAATATTGTACTTTTTATTTTAGAATTTCCCTTACCCATTAAAGTGAATCAGCTAGAAAGAAGATTACAAACTATTCTGGACTAAAACAAGTATTCCTTTTAAGGTTATACAAATGAAAACATATTTTTCTAGATAGTATACTTGAATTTCCAATTTTTTATGCTGTTTTATCTATTAATAGTTGATAGTTTTTAGATTGTTTTTGATTCAAACTCTATATAAACACACCCGCACTTATCAGCAGTACACATGTGCTCGAAAAGATAGATGATAGAGATTATAAATTACACGTTTTTATAGCTAGTCACACTTCCAGAGGCTTCGAGAGACTTGAGAAAAAGCCATGCAGGACCACTTTTAAACGAATTATTTCAGAAACTGAGAGAGCACTACGTAGAGGCTTATAAAAGCAGGAGGGACCTTGTGGCGAACTTACCTCTGAAACAGACTCCTCCTCCGATTCGGACAGGTCTGTGGTGACCGGCTGGGGATAGAACTCGGTGTCGGTGTCCGTGTCCGGCGTTATGATGATGTTCTGCAGCGCCGAGATGGCATTCACGATGTTTGCCGACGAGGACAGCGAGGAGGCGGTTGATGACATGGACGAGGTGGCAGAGCGATTGGAGGCGGATGCAGAGGCAGCGGCGGCCGCATCCTTAAGCTTCTGCTTGAGAACGGCGGCGGCATTAGCCACATCCACGGCGGGATTGAGGGCCATTCTGGCGGCTGCTCCTCCGGATCCAGATGATCCACCCGCTGCTCCTGATGATCCACCGGTAGCAGCGCCAGCGTTGCTATCGGAGGCAGCTGCGGCGGCACCCATCAGCAGAGTGGTTGCGGCGAATTTCAAATGCGCCGAATCCTTGCTGGTCAAGTTGGGGGCATTACCGGAGACGGACTGCTGCTGCTGCTGTTGTTGTTGTTGTTGCAAGGCCACCTGTCGCTTCAAAGCGGCCACTGCTGCTCGGGTCTTCTTCGAGGACGAGGAGCTGGAGGAGCTACTACTGGGGGCAGGAGCAGATGCGGATGCAGTTGCTGTAGCAGGAGCAGGAGCAGGCAGTGCTGGGCTGGGCGCCGACGCCACGGCGGAACGGAACTTGGCGGCATTTACTGCTCCAGTGGTGGTCACCGGACCACCGGCTATGACCGTCCCTCCGCTGCCGCTGCTGCCACTCGTTGTTGTTGTTGCTGTGGTTGCTGATGCGCTGCTGCTGCTGCTGCTACCGCTGGTGGCCGTGGGCGTTGTGGGCGTGGCCGAGGCCTGACTGCTACTAGTTCCAGACATCTTGGCAGTGTTATTGTTGGTGTTGTTAACTTTCAATCGGCTATTGCTGGGTAGTAGTGGTGGTGGTGCAGTGGTTGATCCTGATGACTCCGTCGTCGTCGTCGTCAGTGGCTCATTCTTGGCCGACAGGATCTTCCGTCCGCTGGTCTTCAGACTATTGTTAGCCAGTAGAGCGGCGGCTATCGAATGTCTGGCGGCAGCGATACGTGGTAGATTATGATTCAACTGTCTGTTGGGCTTTTGTTGATTGGTGTTATTGTTGTTGATGTTATTGTTATTATTGGAGCCAGAGCCCGAGGAGCCTGCGTTATTCTTGCTGGTTGCTTTCGGTTGGTTGGTTGTTGTTGTGGTTTTTTGGTTAAAATACGCCGTAGAGCGCACATTCAAGTCATCGCATTCATGGTTTTTCGCATCATTATTCATTTTACTCTCTCGCTGGAGGTTGTGTTATTGGGATTTTCTTCTTGATTTACTTTCAATTCGCGCGTCCTTTTGGGATATTTTGGGAGAGGAGGAAAATAGGTATAGGTTATATAGGTTTTTTATTTTTTTTATTGAGTAAACAAAAACTAGTCCCAAGTAAATCTCACTTCAAGGGAATTTAACATATTTGTTGATGTGTTTTTCAAGGGGGGCGGTGCAGGGATACAAAAACACATCAACAAAAAGAGGTTCTTTGGTTATATTGATTTTTTTATGGATATTGTTAGGAATTGGATTTATATATATGCGATGCGATGGGCAAAGAAACTAACACACACACACAGGCACACAGCACGCACACACACAGACACAGAGAGCCAGCGGGGTGGCAACGCTGCGCATTCTTTCACTTTGCCTTCGCACACTCGTTCGTACATCGTTCGTTCGCATTTAATTCTCCCATTCCATTCCATTTCCCCTGCCCACTGATTCACATTTTTACACCGAAAATTGTTCAGGTGCGAGACGAAACAAAAAACACACTAAGCCACACAATTTGCCTCGCTTCATTTCGCCAATTTCTTTTTTATTCGCGGATACAAGACGAATCGATGCGCAATTAGGACTTGGGCAACGTGCTTCACTATTTATATAATCGCAGTGGGGAGGACGCCGCCGAAACGGCAAATCGAAGGTTGCACTTTGCGAGCTTAATAACAATCGCGCATATGCAATTGCAGTACTTTATTTATAAAACTTTTCGCAGCAGTTTCGACTTCGCCCGAGCGAACGAAGAAAAAATCACTTTTCGACTTTGGCGTATGCGTTTCTCGCTTGGTCGATAGCCTCGTCTCGTTCGCGCACACGCGATGCTCCGACGCGGCCACTCGGACCGCTGTTGCCGTCCCGCTCGCACGCGCAGACGAAGGCAGAAAAATAGCAGGAGCGACTGAGGGAAAATTTTTTTGCCACTATTCCGATGGCGATTTTCACCAATTAACTGGCGTTCGCAGGCCGGAAAACGGTCGCAAAGCTTGCCCCACACGGTGGCCAACAATTTGGCGATATTTGCGCGTATTACCGTTTAAAATTTGTAGCAAATTAATCAATTTTTCAGCAGTGTTAAATTCTCTGTCTATCGTCAGAGTTTCGGATCGCCATATTATTCCCGGATATAAAGAAAAGGTAGGACCGTACGGCTGCAGAAACATCGATGGACACATCGATGCATCGATTAATTGCTTGCAATTCTAGGGAATGGTATTGGTGGTGAAGGCGCGACGCTGCTTAAGTTTTCTAACGATAAATAAATTCTTAAACCGTAAGTAGTTTAAAAATTGGGCAGTAAATGGCAAGCAATGTGATTGTGCAAATACTTATCTGTACATTTTTTATATTATAGGTATATAGGTAAAGCATTGAAGGTCCGTATTTTATTTTATTTCTTAATTGAATAAATGTTTTGTGTTTTATTTTTTATACCAATTTCATTGAGATTTTTAATTTATATTTTATAATATAAAATAATTATGGAAAACATCGATGTTTCATCGAAACTGCGTTTCGCGATGCAGGCCGACCGTTGCTGATTCGCCCTTCACTTTCGTACGGTCACACTGAATGTTAGGACGGTGTCCTCGCTAACTTAAAAGTAGCCCCTGCATACCCTTATTTGGCCATCCCTGGTCCGCTGCTGTTGCTATCGATTTTTGCCATCGATCTGGCAACCCCGACTTTTTTTCCAAACTAACAACACGACGTGTCATTTGCCGGATTTGCTTCACTTCGCAAGGATTTAACGATATAGAGATGCACACGGTGTTGACCCGAGGAAACGCCACGGTGGCATACACGCTGAGCGTCCTGGCCTGCCTCACCTTCAGCTGCTTCCTGTCCACCGTCTTCCTGAACTACCGGACGGAGGCCAACATCAACACGATTCGGGTGCTGGTGAAGAATGTCCCGGACTACGGAGCCTCCCGGGAGAAGCACGACCTGGGCTTTGTGACCTTCGACCTGCAGACGAACCTCACCGGCATCTTCAACTGGAACGTGAAGCAGCTGTTCCTGTACCTGACCGCCGAGTACCAGACTCCCTCGAACCAACTCAACCAGGTGGTCCTCTGGGACAAGATCATCCTGCGCGGCGAGAACGCCGTGCTGGACTTCAAGAACATGAACACCAAGTACTACTTCTGGGACGACGGCAATGGGCTGAAGGACAACCGGAACGTCTCGCTCTACCTCTCGTGGAACATCATCCCCAACGCCGGTCTCCTGCCCTCCGTTCAGGCCACCGGAAAGCACCTCTTCAAGTTCCCGGCCGACTACGCCACCTCGTCCATTTAGAGCTAGGAATGCCAATTGAAGTCGGTTCCATTCGGGTGCCGTAGATTGTAGTGTGTATCTAATAAAACCCCAAAATAAAATCTCTGTGTAAAGATTTCGAAGGGAGTCTGGATATCCCAGTCGGAAGGAGCTCCTTCAAAGTAATTGAAAGTTCTTTATTGTTTCTCATGTGTGCACAAGGGTTCTGCAGGTACATACACTGAATCTCTAATTTAGAACCTTAATACCTTTTCAATCTTCAAAATTACTAGCTGTTAAATAAATAAATTATTGAGTATTCTCTCATATACAATTTGATCTATCAATAATTTAACCAGCAGCGCCCTTAAGAGCTGCCGCACTTAATGTGCGATTCTTCAGTTCGTAACGCGGCATAGTATCACTTTTGTTGGTAGAAATGTTTTGAAAATGTAAAGAAATGTTAGGACCCAGATTGAGAATTTTAGCGGTCCTTTTCAGGATGGAAGGAAAATCTTTGTCCAAGAGATACAGATCCGAGTAGGTGCTGACCGCCAAAGTGACGACGAAGGTAGCGATCAGTAGCTGTAAAAGAAAGAGGCATAGTTAAACTTATGGATACCACATATTATTTGAAAGCAACCTACTCACCAATTTTTCTGAAGCCATGTTAACGATCGCCGAAGACGACGGATACCACACTGAACGATCAAACCAAGAAAACCCAATATATATGTAGCTCTGAAGGCCTTATTAAATGGGTTAAACTCACGGATTAAATTTGTAAAAATGGTTAAGCAAATTTTTTAATACGTTATTCGTCTTTTTATATAAACTGATGGCTCATTTTCCACGACACCACTATTTCATTACTCATCTTTATTATTACTTTAACCAAGTTGTATATTACTAAGTACTATCAGTTATGACTATTGTGATATATTATCGCTTACATTTTTATCCTGCAGCGGGCATAAGAGCCGCACTGCACAACGTATTGTACTTCTTTTTGAAACTCGAACCGTTTCTGGTGCTAGAAGTATAGTACTAGCACATTCCTTTCTAAATAGATTAAGTTCCTTTAAATTTAGCAGTCGAGTACTAGATTAAGTTTCAAGTTGGTGCTCGTTAGAGAATTTTTGCTGTCATTGGCCGCTTTAGAGGTGAAATTAAATTTAGATTTAAAGATCTGCCTAAATTTTTTGAGAACTAGATTTCTTATACTTGAATCGGTAACCCTCTTTAAGGCATTGTAATAATGGTGGGATTAACATCGCAACTAATACAAAAAATGTCAGTTATTATTTTTTTTTTGCTAAATTTGTGTGCTGATTTAATTTAGAGGCTCTATTTTGTTAGGTTACATGGGCGTTTTTATGATTTAGCACATATTTTTTAAAAAAACTCGTATTTTATTTCAGGCATGCAGATTGTATAGTTGTCCTTGACATAGTTATTGTTTACAGGGCAAAAAAATTAATAAACTAAAATCATGTTTATTTATAAGATCGATTCAATATTTAATATATCTAAAGCTCAGTTGAAAACTTATAAATTTTCATAAATGCACTTTTGAAGACCCCTTTTTAATGCCTTTTCATATAGATTAAAAAAACAGGGTCAAACTTGGTTTGACGCATATTTACAAGACAAAAAGATGATCTGCTTTACCCAACTGTGACTAAACATATATATTAAAGAAAAAATGTTTATTGTGATCGCTTGTTTAGAAGAAAAATGTAGAAAGATTTCCCGGAAGTACAAGCAATAAGTTTACAAGGGTATATCACCATAAAACTTTAAGTCAGCCTATAAAATAATAATAACAATCTGCAGATTTGGTTTGTTTATACTTTACATAATTATTAAGGAGTAAGCATCATATTATTAAGGAATATGCAATTTGTATAACTTTAAAGTAAGATAATTTTATCGCATTTTAGAATACAATTTTTCTGTGATGTGGACTGAGATAATGATAAATGGTTTCCATTAATCTTGTGTCATTTTGCAAGAATTGAGATTATAATAGAAAGAGAAACGGAATGGCTGACCAACGTGTTAAAGACCTTTTAATGAGAAAGTGTAGCGTATTTAGCCCCTTGGAATGATCAAATTTCCCCCACTCAAGCTCTTCCAGACCAAATTTATCCCGCGGCGTGTTCCGGGAGTGCCTGCAGCAGCATCTCACCCATCTATTGGGTCAGGGCGTTAAGATGCTGCTCCTTCTCCCCTCCCATGTTTATCCTGGGCAGTGAAGAGTGCTGGAGGCCACTTAATTGCAGTTTAATGGGATGGGTTTAAGGGGAAAAACTTGTTGCCCGCCGCCTGCAAAATTCGTTGTCTCTGCCTCTTCTTCACTTTAGCGGTTTGTTATTGCTATCGCACTGCAACTATCGATGACTTAGTAGGCGGCCATCGATAGGCGGCGCACTGCAACCCTGGCCCATCACTCTCACTTCTTCTTCTGCGTCAAAACAAAATTAAAACTAAAAATCGTCCCCCAGCGTATTTTCCCTTGAATTTCGTGTTATTCATGTGTCCGAATGCCGACGACGGCCCCCCGCGTCCCCGTGAACGTTGTACCTTGTGTGCCGCCCCCGTTTGAGTGCCAGCTAATCGCCTTGGCAGAGTTGCGCGTCTGAGCGAATGAAAAAACTGGATATGTTTCGCTCGAAGCACTTGTGACTGACGAAATCTCAATTAAAAGCGCCGCCATGCTGCAGTACAAGAGTGCCGCCAGTGCGGCGACCAGTGCGCCCCCAGCCACGCCCTCGGCGGCCGGCGGTTCCGCCAAGGCGGCGACACCAAGTGGAGCAAGTGCAGCAGCCCCCCCATCGCAGGCACAGGGTGCTCCCGGGGCACCCACCATGCAGCAGATCATCAACATCCACCAAATGCCACCTCAGTTCACCGGCGGAGCGGTTGGCGGTGGCGCCCAGAGCGCTGGGATGCCTCAGAACATGTTTCAGATCGTACAGCCCATGCCCATGCAAACAGTTAACATCGATGGCCAGGAGGCCATCTTCATACCCAACCTCAATGCCCAAATGGCCACCGCGCAGGCGGTCAACTTCAACGGGCAGCAGGCTTTCATCACGCCCAGCGGTCAGATCCTGCGGGCGCCGCAGGTGGCAGCCAATCCTGTGGCATCCAACTGCATCCAGCTGCAGCAGCTCAACGGCCTGGGCCAGGAGCAAACCCAGCTGATCAGCATACCCGGCACCAATATTCAAATACCCGTCACCAATCTCATCCAGCAGCAACAGCAGGTGCAGCAGGTACAGCAAGTGCACCAGGGTGCAGTGCAGCAGCAGGCACAAGGATCGAATGCTGGCGGTGGTAATGCAGCGGGAGGAGGAACTTCTGGGGCGGCGGGCCAGTTGCCGGGCAGCATCACCATCCCGGGAACGAACCTGCAAATACCCACCTCGGTGGCGGCGGCTAATGGATTGCTGGGAAACCTCTCAAACCTGCTGGGCGGCGGGCAATCCATTAAGCTGGAGAATGGCCAACTACAGATGCGTCCCCAACTGGTGCAGTTTCCGGCGCAGGCCGTACCGCAGCAACAGCAAACGGTGGCCGTGCAAATACCCGTGCAGACGGCCGGCGGACAGACCATCTACCAGACGGTTCATGTGCCCGTCCAGGCAGCTTCAACGGCGGGCGGAGGACTACAAAACCTGATGCAGGCGCAATCTCTGCAAATGCCCGCCGCCTCACAGATGCAAATCATCCCGCAGTTTTCACAGATCGCACAGATTGTTACGCCCAACGGGCAAATCCAGCAGGTGCAACTGGCCATGCCATATCCTCAGCTGCCGCCGAATGCCAACATCATACATATCCAGAATCCCCACCAGCAGCAGCATCAAGTGCAGCAACAACAACAGCAGCAGGTTCATCAGCAACAACAGGCGCAGCAGCAGCAACAGGCACAGCAGCAGCAACAACAACAGCAGGTCCAGGCGCAACATCAACAGCTCCTGCAGGCCATCAGTGAGGCCTCGGCGGGTGGACAACTTCCGCCCAATCAGCCCATTACCATCACCAATGCCCAGGGCCAACAACTGACGGTGATTCCCGCCCAACTGCGACAGGCTGCGCCTCCCGCTCCTGCGCCCGCTCCGGCAGCTGTGCCCACGCCCATGCAGTTGCCCAATCTTCAGGCGTTGCCCATTCAGAATATTCCCGGTTTGGGTCAAGTGCAAATCATTCACGCCAACCAGTTGCCGCCAAATCTGCCGGCCAACTTCCAGCAGGTGCTAACCCAACTGCCCATGTCGCAGGCTCAGGTGCAAGCCCATGTGACGAACCAGGGCCAGGTGCAGGTGATGCCCAAGCAGGAGCCGCAGAGTCCGACGCAGATGATAACCAACATTAAGCAAGAGCCACCGGACTCGTTTGGACCCATCACCGCCACCGCCAACACTCCGGCCCCCGCCTCCACGCCGAGCACATCCACACCGCAACAGCAGCAGATCAAGTTCCTTCATACGGAGGGCAATACCCTGTCCAGCCTGAGCATACCAGCCTCCATTCAGATTACGGCCCTGCCACAGCAAGCGACGAATCCACCGAACACCCCAGCTCCACCCGTACAGCTGCCGGTAAGAAGTAAAGCCAACGTGGTAAGCACGTCCAGCACTCAAATTACGATTGCGCCGACTGGTGGCCAAGTGGTGGCTGTGACCACGCAGGCCAGGGGAGCGGCTGCCAGCATAAGGAGCACGAACAGTGGCACAACGACGATAACAACGCCGGCCCAGGGCAATCTGAATGTGAGCATCAGTGTGGCGAGTGCAGGTGGTGGCGCGTCGGGAGGCGGCGGCGGAGGAGTGGCAGTTGGAGAGCAGAAACCGCGCCTAAAGCGAGTGGCCTGCACCTGCCCCAACTGCACCGATGGCGAGAAGCACTCGGACAAGAAGCGCCAACACATCTGCCATATCCCCGGCTGCCAGAAGGTGTATGGCAAGACCTCCCATCTAAGGGCTCACCTCCGCTGGCACACCGGCGAGCGGCCCTTTGTCTGTTCCTGGGTGTTTTGCGGCAAACGCTTCACGCGCTCCGATGAGCTGCAGCGCCACCGACGGACGCACACCGGAGAGAAGCGGTTCCAATGCCGCGAGTGCAACAAGAAGTTCATGCGCAGCGATCACTTGTCCAAGCACATCAAGACGCACTTCAAGAGAGGCTCCGGCGTGGAGCTAATCGAGCTGAGCATCAAGCAGGAAGGCAAGAGTGGCAACTCGCCCAAGAGCATCAGCACGATGGGCGGCATTGTGACGATAGAGATTCCGGGCGGTGGTGCTGCAGCGGCGGGAAGTGGAGCCTCCAGTGTGGCGGCCACGGTTGCGGGCTCAACTGTGGCGCCTGGCGGGGCCACGATCGTTCAGCTGCCGAATGTGGAGGCCCATGGCGGAGGCGACAGTTTCGGCGAGGACGAGGAAGACGATGAGGATGAGGAGATGACCGAAGAGGATGACGACGACGAGCAGCTCGATGATTGCGAGGACGAACTACTGGATGATTGCGAGGATGAGGAGGATGACGAGGACTTGGAACTGGATAGCGGCGATGAGGCGAAGATGACCATTGCCGTCAGTGAGCCGGGCGACAACTCGTCCAACTAGCATTCGGAGTCGCTGTTCATGGAACAGTTCTTGTTTGACCACTTCCCGTAGCACCCACCGCCCCCCTGCCACGCCCCGTGGGACCATGTAAACTAGCTCTATATGTAAATTGTACATAGCGTTATTATGTAAAAGCGAGCATTTCAAATGTTTATCTCCGTGTACAGTTCCGGCTGCGGATCATCCTAGATAAGTGTAAATAGCTTAAATCGAGCATCTTATTTTTTACAACGATTTTATTATTAGTTTTTACAAATTTTTAGGAACTCAATGTTTTTAACAAGTTTTATACCGTCACTACACTTAGACACTAGTAAGATTAAACAAATCAATAAATGCAAAACTAGGATTTTAAACATTGAACTGTAATCCTATTTGGCAGACTCCTGGGTGGATGCGGTTACCTGGGTGTTGAAAGTTTGGTAGTCGGGCTCTGAGTTTTGGGTACTTGGATAGTCCTCCGAATCAATTGATTCTCCAATCGACATGCTTTCCGAATTTATTTGAACGCCAAAACGTACCCAGCTTTCATCCATCTGTGTAGCCGGGCAGTTGACGTCCTGAAGATGGGAAGCTGGCTGCGGCTGCTGCTGGTCCTTCTCACCCTCCTGGTCCCCAATGCCTGATACCGAAGACAACTCCAGCGCCTCCTCTAGGCTTTCATCTTGATCTGCTGGGGCAGCGGCTACGGAAGGCTCTGCAACTGCATTTGGCATCGCTGGCGCCTTCTGTGGCGACTCTTCCTCCTTGTCGTCTGAGTCAAAGGTCGAACCGAAGGTGTCCTCGGATCCCTGGATCACTGGGCTATCTAGATTCTCTGGGGACTCCCAATCTGGAGCGGATTCCATATTACTCTTCTTGCCATGCCATCTATCCAGCCGATGGTTGTTCAGCTTTTTGGTCTGAGCTCTAACCACGTCTCTGTGATTTGCAATATAATCCTTCGGATACGGTCCAACCATCTTCTTTCTCACCGCTTTCAAGTACATGCCGTTGATAAATTTCTCGGACTTGTTTTCCAGGCGATTTTTTGCATCGAAACGCTTCTTTGCGTCCCAAAGACAATTGTACAATGTCATATTAACTCTTATCTTGGTCCTCAGGCACAGCTCTCGAACTTCGTCCGCGGTGTATTCCCGTGCGAGATCCTGCTCGGTTATTCGCTAAAAATACAGATATATGATACTGAACCAAATGGCACTTCAAATAAATTCCTGCATACCGTCTTGTTGTGCATCCACATTATCATTTTACCGTCACATTCGGGATCTTTGCAAATTTCACGAATGCTTTCATCTTCGTCGGCCAAAAATTTTCGTAGGTAATCTGACATCTCCATCCCAGGCATTTTAACAACTCAAATTGTTATAAAATAAATACAAAAATGTACGCGCTCGAACAAGAAACGGTATATCGAAGCGCGGTGTGGTTATCGATCGCACTATTAGTGATGGTGCAATTGTTTAGCTGGAATATAGCTAATTATGATGGTTTTATGTTTGTAATATAACGAATAGTCCCTATAAAAAAACCTATAGATATATCCCGACGTAAACAGTTTTGGCATTTTTGACATGGCTAGACATTTAAGAAGCGAATCCACACGTCTTCGTTTCTATTTATTCAGCTTTTTTATCCACACGATAGTTGGCAGCCCCGATAGCAAATTTTCGATTGGTCTATAGGCAGCAAGTGGGCATTTCCGCGCACGCAGAACAAGCGCACAAAGGAGAAATGGAAAACGAAGGAAAGCGAAGAACGAGAGTTTACACATAGCAGCAGCAGGCTAAAACCACAAAAAAAATCACCCATCCAGAGTCGGAAAATACACAAAATATATCGCGTTGGAAGCCGAGTTGTCACCACAAAGAGCGTTGACCGAAAAAAGTGGCTAGTAAAGCAAACAGTACGAAATCTCTACGTGTTTTCGTTTTCAACCCTGCGACCGTCTATCTGTGTGTGTGTGTGTGTGCGTGTGAGTGTGTGTTGTGCGCTTGTTTTGTTTTGACTAAAATCCCATTTATGTAGTTAAATTCACACTACAAACATTACCTAGCTGTTCAGTTGAAAACTAGGGCAGACTGGAGTTGGCCAAAAAGGCACGTATTTTGGCCAGAAATTGCCGTGATATCGCCCGCTGATAAAACCGAGTGGCAACTCCGAGTGGCCACCATGTATACAAAAACAAGAAACGAGGATGAAAACGAGTCGCGCGATAAATAAGTGGAAAGCGGAGGCGCAGCAGAAGAAAGAGCGACCCAAAACGAGTAGGGCAACAGCAGAATCGTCGCTTCTGTTTCGACAAACAGACACAAAAATCAGCCAAAAAAAAAAAAACAAAAATTAGATAAAAAGGGAAAAACCAAAAAGAGCACCAAAAACGTTAGAACTAGCCAAAATTTAAAAGTGTAACGCACGAAGGGCATAAGTTGGCTTACCAATTGCAATTCTTTCAAAATTATTGAGTAATTTGCGGGCGAAGAGCTGAGAGAGAGCGCGTAAAACGAGCAAGTAAATTTGATTCCATTTGAATCCCCCAATACAATCCAGAGTGAGGTGACTTCCAGGGAAAAGTGAACTGATCCAGGTAATCCCCGGCTCCTGCTTCTGGTAACCCCGATATTTCCAATATGCGACATACGCCATACGGCCATTCTTCTTCTTCCTGCATTGCCCGCCCACGCCATTCTCCCTTCTAACGGTTCAGTGTGCCTGTGTTTGTGTGTGCGTGTGCCAAGTGTCCGTGTGTGTGTGCTTGCACTTTGCGCGCGCTTGCAAAAAATCCTTTTAGTTTGCATTTAATTATAATTTATAATTTACCATCCTCAGCTGTGCGAAGACCAATAGCAGTTCATCAAAAACTATATAAACATAGTTGTCCGATTTCGGTTTTAAAAAGAAAGATCTGAATATACTCATAAAATCATATAAAAAGAACATTAATAGTATCATCTTAAAAACAATGTTCAATCAATCTAAATTTTAGATCCTATAACTAATGTTTTAAAATACCGCTATTATTTTTCTCCTAGCTGGACCCCATATGCACACCCAAATCAAAAGCCCCCAACCCCTCCTTTGTTTACTAATACAAAATAATAATTGAAACCACTTTATTAATATTTTGCAGAGACGCTTATCATCAGGCGGTTATTATGAAAGGTTATGATTTGATTCCAATTCTCCTAAATACATTTAAGCTAAAACTCAAAGCATTCATATTTTTGTTGCTAAGCGAGGTTTTGTCTCCTAACATGAGCCCTAACTTCCTTGAAACAAATCCAGATTTTATCTAGTCCCAACTCTTACCTAGAGATACTAATATAACACTTTTTCATATATACTGAACAGGCAATCATTATAAAATGTCTCGTAACAAAGACAAATACGACAGTGCTAATCGGAGGCAGCAAATCTTTCTGTCGCAGGAGGATATAGCCGCTGGCAAAAAGACGAATTGGAGTGGTCTGGAGATTACAGGTGAGTTATCCCTTCAAACCCTTGAAAATCTCAACTAATTCATCCCAATTTTTTGGTACAGGTTGCGTCCGCAATATAAGTCCGTCGCTGTGGGAGTTCGAGCATCTAACCGCCCTCTACCTGAACGACAACCAGCTGCTGCGATTGCCCGCCGATGTCGGCATGCTGATCAGCCTCAGAACCTTGGATCTGTCCAGCAACAAGCTGAGGAGTCTGCCCGCAGAGCTCGGCGAGCTCATCCAGCTGCGGTGAGTGCTGGTGTTGGGGTAGCGGCTAGTAGGAGTTTTCAGTAGTACATTTTTAAAAGAAATAGTTTAGATTTATTCGAACAGGCAGTCTCTAATATTGTATCCCATTACGGTTTCTTTTATATTTTATTGTATTGAAATATCCTATAGTGATGTAGTAAAGCATGTTAAAAATGTAGTTCCTATTCAGAAATCTTTAAAATAACTTTCCAAATTCAAAACCAAGTTATATTCATTGAACTTTTTTAATTGTAAACCAAGCACAATTGTAAAGTTGTAAGGTAAGAGGAATCTAAAGCAGTTTTTCTTGTATATTTAGTATTTTCTAAGTCGAAGTTGTGTTTTTAAAAAATGTCCAAAAGCTCTAGAGATAAATTGATGTACACCAGTTGTAACCAATTTGAATTGATTGAGGTTACCAATTTTGTAACAAAAGAACCCTTATCTAGACCCTCTGTTCGGACGTTAGCCCTAATGATCCCCGTGCATTTCACTTACCCACTCCATTGCCTCTCCTCCTTTTAGGGAACTGCTGCTGAACAACAACTTTCTGCGCGTGCTGCCTTACGAGATCGGCAAGCTGTTCCACCTCGTCATACTCGGCCTCATGGGCAATCCGCTGCAAAAGGAGTTCATGAACATCTACAACGAGCCAAACGGCACGCAGAAACTGCTCACCTACATGCTGGACAACTTGTCATGTGAGTCCCCCTATATCTCTCTATATACCAGTGTGTGTGTCAGCCAGGTGCGTGAGCAGCTCCTGCCCAGGTGTGCGTCCGTGTGTGCCTGTGTGTGGGGGTAAAAAGGAAAGCACGCGAAAAAGGCTTCCGAAAAGAGAAAGTTTTCGGTTTAACTGTGGGTTCAAGGGTATTTTAACTATCTGATGGGGCTTGAATTGAAAACTGAAATTTATTATTTATCGATCAACGGAACAGACTTTGGAATGTTTTTTCGTCCTTTAGCTGAAGACAACCCGTCCAAATATCCTTAAACTTATATTTTCACTATGGTTAGTATACGTAAATTAAAGTCGGTATTAAACCCAACAGAAATTCCATAATAGTCGTTTAGTTATTAGATAGATAATTATAATTAACGACTCATAAAAAAACATGTTTAAATGTTTAACAGAGAATAGCTATTAAATATAGGTACTTTTGAGGTATTCTTCAATGCATGATGTTTTTATTTTAATATAATTTGTTGTTAAAAGGAAAAGTTTTCCTTCGTGCGCAAAGGTGTTACAGGTAGTTAATGCCTTTTCCCACACCAGGATAGGCCATAAAACCTGTTGCCGCGGCCATAATTAAAGTTCAAACTCACGGCTGCCCATTAATGCCGAAAACATAATGCCCGGGCATCAATTAAAAATGTATAATTGAATGCAACAATTACAACAATTAACGGTGTCGTATCGGCCGGGCCGAAAGAACTGCACGACCTCGACATGCAAAAGCCGAAAGCCCCAAGCTGAGCTGCTCTCTAAGTGGATGTTAACTTGGCCCACAAGAGAGCGAGAGCCAAGTGGCAGAGAGCGAGAGACTGGTCTTAACTGGGCTTTTACTGTTAGCCGGCGGGCCTCGCTGGCGATCGCTGGAGCAGCTGACTTCAGTCTGCCGCTCGCTTGGCTAAGAGGCGGACGCACTTGCTCCACACTCAGCTCCTCCAGTCTCTCTCTCCTCAGCGGGAAACCCGTTCGCGACCGTCGCGCATGCGCCGTGTCTTTCGTATTTCGTAATTGCGATCGCGCCGTGTCCCAGTTTCTTGGCGTTCGCTTTTCATTTCGTTGCGGTGGAATCGCTCGACTCTCGACTCTGTTGGCCAACCAAAAATGCCCATGCCTCAATGAGCGGTGGTGGCCCAAGCCGAATAATAATAATCCAAAGCAAGCGGCCAAGTGATGTGCAATCGACTCGATCCGTCGCCAGGACTCAGTTTGGGATTAAGACAGCAACGACAGCATGAGATCGCATGTGGCCGTTTACAGGGCGCCAGAAACAGCTCCACCATTACCACTGCCACCATCCTCCAACTACACTCCCCTGCGATACCATCAGCATCCGGTCAGCCATTGGCCACTGGGAAACCAGCAACAGCAGCAGCAGCAGCAACATCAGCCGGGTGCAGCTGCAACCTACAGACTGCATCATGGTCCGCCGTCTGCTCCACCGCCCAACTGGGCAGCAGCCCAATCGGTAGCTTCTTCTGGCCAATCGAACCAGAACGGTGGCTATGGCGTGGTTAACCAGCAGCGGATCAATGAGTGCGCCGGCATACCGCTCATCTCGAACGCCTCCAGTCACCTGTCGCCCGCCCAGCGGCAGAGATTGCTGAGGAAATCCGCCCCAAAAACATGCCCAACATGGCCACCCGGAGGGGCCACCATGTCCCAGATGGCTGTGCATGCGCAGGGCATGCCACTGCTCCAGCAGAATGCCAAGCAGCATATCCAGCAACAACAACAGCAGCAGCAGCTGCAGCACCACCAGCCACATCATCCGCACCATCATCATCAACATCCTGTGACGACCAACTGGAGTGCCTATCAGCCGATGAGCAGTCAGGCCGGCTTCAAGTTGGCGGACAAATCACGAGCCCTTCGCTACCAGAACTCTGCACCACCGGTGCTCAGCAGCCAGGAGAAGCAGACAGCCGTCAATAATGCCTCCAGCCAGGATCAGGCCACTTCACCAGCGGCGGAGACCTGTCTGCCGAGGATCATTAAGCCGAGAAAGCGACGCAAAAAGGATCGCAAGCCAGGCAACGGTGTCCTCCTCAAAATGGAGTCCGATATGCCGACCAAGTTGACCAATCTGGGAGAGGGTTACGCCGCAGGAGGATCTTATCACCTGCCAACCGGAATACTGCAGCATGATCATACGCACGGGGTGTGCTTCTGCCGGGAATGTGACCCACTGCGTTCTCTGTGGGATTACCCACTGCGGCGATCGCTTTCCGATGCCTCCTCCAGCGAACAGGGAGGTGGAAGTAGGGAGTCCTCCTCTTCCACATCGTCCACGCACTCGGACAGCTCCTGCAATAGCTCAATCTGCAGCCAGAGCCTGCCTAGCTCATCGGCTCTGCAGGAGGAGGCCAACGAGGAGTTTGCTCCCATCACCGGCGACAGCAGTCGGGCGGAAATAGTGGGTGTAATCGGATCCCAGCGGAGTCATCCGAGTGCAGTGACCACACCCTCGCAATGCCTGAGCGATGATTCCGGCTACGGAGATATCCTGAGTGGGATCAACATAGCCAACGATCTGTTTGGCAATTGCTTCAGAGGCGGAAAACTGGGCCACGCCTCCTCCTCGATTTCCGCCCAGGCGGAGACGCTGCTGGATGAGAGCCTGAATGAGATATCGCGCAAGCTGATCGAGACCTGCAATGCTGCGGATCAGGCCGGATCGGGATTGGGATCGGGATCGGGAGCAGCCAGCGACAGTGGATTGGATAGCGCTGGCAGCCACAACTGCGGATCGGGCCTCGTCTTTAACTTTGAGCATTTGAATCTGACGGATGCGACGCCCACAGCCTTGGATTTTCTCGTGGATTGCAACAACAATAGCAGCGGCCTAAGCCATGGCAATAGCTTGGGCTTAATGTGGCGCGCGGGAAGGCAGCCAACTGGTGGAGGTGGAGGTGGAGGTGGCTGCCACGATGACAGCCAAGTGGCAGCTGCCAAACTGGGCCCAGACAGCCGGGCCACACCCACCAGGCTGATACTGGGCACGGTGGGTAAGCTGAAGCCAGCGTTTTCCACCATCTCGTGACGACGACGACGACGACGCCCGTGGAAAACTAATCAAAATGAAAATCAAAATCAGGGTGCCTCATTTTGCGACGATTTGGAGAAACGTGAGACGACGACCAGATAACGACGATGGGATGGCGTGGGCGATTTCCATTTTGGATTGGGGAAATGTAAATGTTAAATCTCCCGAAAGCGTTTTTTTGAGTTTCTACCCAACCCCAAGTTGCGCAACTCCAGCGAAGACAGTGATGAAAGAAGAAAACCCATTAAATGGATATAACGCACATGTGAGACGATCATCACATCATCATCATCATTATGATTGTGATCGTGATTGGAGCGAAAAACAAAAGGCCAACGAGTTGACCAAATGGGCGCTGTTGGATACGAGATCCCCGGCTAAATGGAAACTTATGAAGACAGACCGGGGGACTGGATACCTTGTACATACCACATACACACAGTGCGACTATCCGAACCCGAATCCGAATCCGACTTCCACTTCAACTTCAACTTTCACTTTCACTGCGACGGCGGTGGCAGCGTTTTGTTTATCTGTATTTTTTAAGACATTTTTCTTTTCTTTTTCTTTTTGCCAAGACCACAGATGACGGAGCTGCGGGTGGGGGTTACGGGAAGAGTGCGAACTCTTATGCAGATTTTGTGGCGCAAAAAGAAGAAGAAATTGTAGAAATCGTGTAGATTATACGATGTGAACCCTAGAGATACTTTAACTATACCCCATATCTGTATATCTTATACCCTATACATACCATTAATTGTTGTTGTTATTTGTGCATTAACGTTATCCACATCTCATAGGGCCTCTAAAAACCTGTCAAATCGTACTATCCAAGATCTGGGATTTATATAGGGGGCTACCGTGTGTGTGTTAATTTTTATGTTTGAGCTTAAGCAACGTTCCTACATGTTAGATGTGTATCTTTTTATATAGTTTTTGGGTTCTATTTTTATGTTATCTGATTAGTGGGTTTTCGGTTTTTACTTAGTCCGTAATGCGCTACAACGTGAACTTTTATAGTTGATAAGATTCGGTTAATGCTTAGGTTATCCTTAGATTGGGGAACACAAACAGACAGGATCTCTAATGGTAATAAGCGAAGTTCTATTGAAAGCTTAGTTATACGTGCAATGCGTTTGAAAATGTTAGGGTAGTTAAGATAAATTAAAAAATTTTTAATTTTGATTTTTCTTAAATTTCGAAAGAAGTTTTATTACAAACGCCTTACAATTTTGAAACGCATTGTGGCCGGAGAACTGAAAACATTCTTTCCAATTGAATATTTATAAATTTAAAGTGAGAGTTTCATAAAGATTCTAAGACGCTCACATTCAGCTTACTCATGGCCGATCGGTATCATATCATGTTATATCTTCGAATTAAGACTCACATTTCCGACTTTTCTGCAATTTGCGGCCCATGAAACAGCCGAAAGAAGATCTGGGTGCACAATTAATTCCAACTGAGATCGCCAAGCATAAAATCTAAATCTGAAAATCGAGAGCAGCCCTAGTTACCTGCTTAGCTGTTTGTAGTTGGCGGTGGCGAGTAAAAGTTTTCGCCTATTTCTTTTTTTTTTTTTAATTAAAAGAAACTCACGAACGCGCAGCGCGCACAGAAATTGCTTGAAGTTTTCCGCTCCAGCTCGACTTGACTTGGCTTTTCTTGAATTAACTTGGCTCGAATCGTGTTCGGCTGAGAGGAGTCGTCTCAGCATCGCGCGCCGCTGGAAAATGTCACAGATTTTCCATTGGCAGGTTCCGGGCAGACGGTTTGTGTTACCATTCCCCAGATATAGAAATTACCACTCGAAGCTAATTTATTTAATTAATTATATTTTCACTAGCTCGTATTGTTGTGCTCCCACTCTCGTATTATTGTAGTGTTTTGTTCGTTGGTAAGCATCGTTTTTGCACAAATAACAATCCTATAGTTAACCCATCAATACACCACATTTGTAACCCAAACACACCAAACAATATGGCCAACTTATTTATTTTGATTAAGCCCGAACGAGAACTCAATAAAAAGTGTAAACAAAAATGTCAAACAAAAAGAACTCGATTGCTGTTTTGATAGCCCCGAAAAAATGGGTGTTGAAATAACAAATAAGGTAAACTCCGCCTGATCTAATGAGGCACGTTTTGAGCCAACTTTGGAGCCGGGAAAAACAAACAGTAGTCTGCGTTTTTCTGGGCCTACCACTCAGAAATCCCCGATGCACTGCACCACCACTCGAAAATGAACTTTCCAAACATTAGAAGAGAGGCCGCTGCACAGATTTCAATTACCGAAAGCCCCAGAGAAGAGTGGGAACCTTTCACCTGGGTGAATCTGCTTGTGCCGGCTTTCGCAAAAAAAAAAAAAAAAGAGGAAAAAGATTAACCGCTGTCATAACCGTAACTGGCAAATTAATTTCTGGGCATTTTGTGCCCGTCATTAGGCTAATTAATGTCTCCATTTTAGGGCCTCATTTGGCGGAGTTCTCTTCTGAGTTAGCTGGGCTAAGCTAACCGCTTGTTAAGTCAGCTTCTAAAGAGGCCCGATTTTGGGGTAGCCTCTTTCACAATAGCCGGCGAACCTCTGGAGGTCCGTGCTCCAAGTTTCGACTTCCAGTTCCAAGCTCCATGGTTTCTACTCCGCACTCCGGACCCGGACAAGCGGACAACGGACGAGCGTTGAGTGGGTCAGTGGATAATTGGGTCATTTGCAACACTGTTTGCGCCATCAGCCGCCATCTAGCACCACCGAACGAACCATCGCTCCATCGCACCACCGGCCAGCAGCGGTGGCTAATGTGTTTTGGCTACGTCAATAAATGCGTCGCGTTGCTTTTGCTTTTTGCTGTTGTAGTTGTTGTTGTTGCTTTCGTTGCTTTTGTTGTTCTTGGCCATAGATGATATAGCCACTGGCCAACGAAGCGGGGCCATCTTTCTTAGCGTCTTCCAACATGCTAGTTTTTCTATTTTCCTTCTAGCCTCTGAAGTTTAATTGTTTTTCCTCACCTGCTCTCGCTGTGGGTATTTCAAATTTGTAGTTCTATTTGCCGGTGTTTCGAAATCATAACCTTCTTGAAGAAGTAAGAAGTACTGGAGTTACAGTAAAGCTATTTTTAAACGGGAGGATCAACCGGATGCCAAACGGTTTGACATAGAAATCAAAAAACAAAAACCTAAATTAGATAATAAATCGAATCTTCCAACTAATGAATAATACGTTTTAAACTTTAATTCTTAATATGGCAAACCACTATGTTCAAAAAGTACAACACTTGGTTTTAGGAACAAAGTATACCTTATAGATAATACCAATAAAGATCATCTATAACATTTCATTATGGAACTAAATTTAAAGAAAGGGTATCACTTTATCCAAGCTTCTCTTCTGTTTGCTACTTTAGTGATTTTTTACTTGGTATCGCTGTCTTTCCCTCCATCATCTCCCCCAAGTTTCCTGGCCAATTGGTCTTGCCGCTTTTCCAGTTGACTTTTCTTTGGCCAGAAATTAGCATTTCGCCATGAAATTGAAAGTTTCGTTTTCCAATTAACTTGGCCAGTTCAGTGGGCCACACACACCGGTAGTTGGTTCATCATCATCATCTTCATCACGATCGTCGTCTTGCGTTGCCCAAGTTCCTATCTCAACTTCCTTTGTACAGACCCACAAAAAAAAACGCGGTTAATCCGAATAAAGGCCAAATGTCTACGAAAAAGGTTACGCAAAATGTCAAACAGTTAAGAATCCAACTCCTAACGGCCACAAATGTCATTATTACATTTATTCTCCACTTTTAAAGCCGTCTGCTCTTTCGTTGGGTCGTCTTAAAGTGGATGTCTTGTTTTTTGTTGGCACTACTATTTGATTTTCTTTTCAGCCATTCTCGTGTTGACTTGGCTTTGCATTTTCACAGACAATTGCCGGCTGCCACTTGTCTGGCCCATTAGCCAAACTATACCGCACTATTCATGAGCATCTCGAAGAAGAAAGATGAAGGGCTCCACTTTTTGAATAATTTGGTGGTGTAAATTTGTATTCATGTTAAGCAATGTGTAAATTTGATTGTCTGCGAAGATAAAGAAAGATACCAGAACAAACAGACGAAGAATTCATTAAAAGTCGCGCCCCCCTTTCCGAATTCGGGGGAGTTTTAATTAATATATTATGGGAAAATCTTCTAGTATAAAAATTGACATGCCGAATGATGGTTTAAGACAATATAATTAAAACTAAGGTCACTCACTAAAGAACTTTACTTGGGGTTAGTATTATAATAATATATTTTGTTATAAGACTTATAGGTAGTAAAGAGATGGTAATAAAGTCAGAGTTACAGAACTGAATATGTATGTCAATATTGCCCAACATAAGTTAATTGGGTTTCTGTTTTTCCTATCCCATTGGAGATTATCATGCTTGATTAGGTCACAAGTTGGGATCGAAAACGAAGAATAGCATAAGATGGTCATTAGAACGAAGAGTAAGCGATTGGGACCATTTTATCTGACCATTCATCCACATCATTGCCATCATGGTAGCCATTTACACTTACCACTATAGGAATATATAAGTTAAGATCTCGCAATGCGTCGTGCAGCCTCAAATGACGAAATCATTCGGTGGAAGGGGGTATTGGATGGGGGTCTAATGTCGCCTGTGACGTAAACTCCAGGGGAAAGAAAGAAGATGCACCATCGAGGTTCGGACCCCATAAATCAAGTGGACGGAGAACAGCCAAAGGGCCGGTGTTAACTCCTCTTAAGTCTTTCTGCCATTTGTGAGCGGCTTGTGCTTCATTTAGTGCTGCCGTATTCGTAACCTATTATACTCTATGAAGGGGTAACCTAACAATATTTGAAACTAAAAATTAAGCACCTCGTAATATAATAATAAAGAATGAACTATTTGGGATCTACCGCTTGATATTAAACTCCCTTTGAAAACCTTGATCTTACAAATCTGTATGGGCAAATTGTTAGTGTTTAATAGGTTAAATCCTTAGGGTTTCGTAACCTCTAACCATCTAATAGGGCATCTCGATCTTCGGTCTTTAGATGCCGTCCTTAACTTCTGGTTGTAACTTATTCTGCTTCATCTTTATTTTTTGTTGTACCCGCTCACGAAATGGGCACAACATGAATTAATTTTTTCTGTTTCTGGCTTTTTTCCGTTTGCCACTCGCAGTGGCCCACCGTTGGTTGTACAAATTTTGCTGCTCTATGTAGGTTTATAACTCGAGTCGTCTGAGCTTTATTGTTACTGTGCTGCCTTTCTGGCCGATGACGATGTTTTTGTGTGTGCTGTGCTGCATACGATGCTGCTGCTGCTGCCACTGCCATTATTGTTGTAACTGTTACCTAATCGTTTAATTGGCTTAAGTCAGTTGATCTTTTTCTCCCCTCGTCACCGCTTTGTTATATGAACGTTTTCTTCTTGTTTTCGGCTTTTATTTAATTTAATTTTTATGACAACTTTGTGCTTTGTAATGCATTTTAAACGCATCGCGGCGTCATCGATTCCCACAGCGTTTGCCGATTTAGTGGAGCATGCCGAATTGTAATGTGGGAAGAGGAAGTGGAGCGAAAATGTTAAGGGTGCTATCGACTTTTTTGTTACCTTGCAATGGTTAGGCAATATAATACTGAACTATTTTACTTTTATTGAAGTCTTTGGAAACTGTAATATAACACGATAAATATCATGTCCTCATGAAAATACCAAAGGCATTATAAATAATTGTATAACATCTAAAACATGGAATCTTATGATTATTAAAAGCAAGTAATTTAAAGATTAATAGGAACTCTAAAAACTTGTTGACCCTTTTTATCTGAACAATGATTTCTGGCTTAAATGTTATTTAAATAGACCATATACGATCTTAAGTTCTACGCATCCCTTAAAAACCTCTAACATCTATAAAAACCCAAAAGATCTATAAGTTCGAATCTCTTTCACTTTATTTTCTGAATAATTTTGAGTAGACTGATTTATATAAGTTTCTGCTCCACATATTGCCCACCTTTTTGGCCAATATTCCCTGCTTTCGCTCCGTTTAAGTATCGTTGAGGATGACAAAACGGCCCCAAACAACTGAAATGGTTTATTTATATAGCGAAACCGGTATTTATAACTGCAATTGGGAGTGAAGAAGCGCGATGATGATGATGATATTAGTGCCAAAAATTATAATAGTGTGGCGAGGGCAATAACAAAGCAGCTGATGATTTTTGGGGCCGGTGCCGGACCCCGCCCCCTCCGCCCTGCCCCTCCTCTTTGGCCGCCTTTGTGAGTGTTAACGGTTATTTCGGTTACGAAATGTTAACTTTTTTTTTCTTTTTGGCTGGGTTTTATATGATTTTGTGCTTAGTCATGGCGAAGCTTTTTCCGTTTTTATTTTCATTGCTTGTTGGGCTGATTCGTTCGTTCGTTTTTTTCGTTTCTTATTTCTTATTTCTTATTTATATTTTCGTGGAGTAATTCGCATAATTGGCCCATATTTCTTATAAATATGCATCAGTAATCGGAAATGTTTTCGTCTGGTCGTCTCGCCTTTAATACTGTTTTAAATGCGGAAGTGAGCTTACAGCCTGTTTTCATTTCGTTTTTGGTTTCATTTTCGTTTGCCTGTCTTTTTGGGCTTATCAAGGTTGTTGTTGCGTAAAAGGAAGTGCAAATGGTTAGAAAGTTTTATGGCCAGGGAATGGGCCGAGCTGCACTGGGAAAAAAATCAAGTATTTCCTGCTTAAGACCTGCCAATGCGAACCACCAAAGAAAAACCAAACAAAACAAAACAAACCGTGCATGATGGCTACGGAGATTTCTCTATACAGTCGTTTTAAGTATTTAAGAAGTCATTCTTAATTAAAGACCTCACGAATTTTAGCACTTCATATCTCTGAAAGAAACTTACTTGTCCAATATATCAGTTTAACCAGGCTGCTCTGTAAGGTAAAAAGTTTGAAAGGCGTATATTTATTAGTTCCCTCGAATGGTGAAATTTAAAAATAGTGATTTCGCCTTTGAGGAGTTATGGATAGCTTTGACCAAAAATGTCGAATTGATATGGGCGAAATTTAAGAGAAAATAGTTTCATCCATCGAAAGCCTCAGGCAAGTTGCTATAAATAAGTTGTATATCATTTGCATTTACAGCATAAGGCTGTATTTATTACCAAATGCTTAAACCAACCATTTGTAAAAAAAAAAATGGTTCATAATAAAAAATTGTATACAGGTAATTCGACATACTGATCTATCTGGACCACAAGTTTTTTAAAGGAATATTGTTATATCATTGCAGAGAAAGGCTCCATGTTAAAGGCGTTTTCTTCCCGATCTAGATCGTTTTATTATTAAGGATGTTGTTTTACAAGTGGTCTAAATATAGAGTAGCTTTAGTGTTTGGTAGTTAAAGTTTTCTAATTATAGTTCAGTTTTTGTTACCAAGCTATGAATGGTCTGTGTTTCCCCATTTGTGAGTGTGAGACCAGCCCCTGAATGTTTTCTTTTGGGGATGGGTTGCTGGATGGTTGGATGGCTGGCTGGCTGGATTGGATGGCCCATTACAGGCTGTGTCAATGTCAGCAGGCAGAAAGGCAGTATTCAGTAGGCAGTTGTCTCGTCGCCGCTTTCCAACTGCGGGAGAGAGAAAGTACCCGACTTCGGCTGCGGCGACTGCGACTGCGAGTGCGCGCAAAGATTTAAAAGTGGATCAGCGAAAGAAAAATAAACGTAACCAAGCAGCGTGCGGCATTGTTGGCGGATCGCGTGAGGCAGCCACTGCCTCCTACGAAGATGCTGCCACTGCACTGGCAAAAATTGGGTGTACATTTGTCTTTGCCACAGGGAAAGTGGCCTTATCTTATCAAAAAAAGCAAACGTTTTTCTTAGAGTTTTCGAAATATTCTTGAGCTAGTTCAATGAGTTGGTAGAAACAATAAAATATATGCAATACATTTTTCCATGTAAGGGTTATTCTATATTTTATTTTTTCATGTTTAAAATAACCAAATCATAATCATAATAATCAAAATAATTAAGTTTTATATAATATAAGAACAATTTAAAAAAAAGTTTACCCTCCCGAAAAAAAGAGAATATAATGGATAGATTCATATTTAAAATAGGTACTTAAAATCAATTTAGATTTATCTTTAATCTTAAGGCTTTTTTCATTGTGTGCCTGGCTGCTCCATGGAAAGAAAGCCCACGCCAGTCTGCGAATCCAGCTGCCGATGGAGTTGGAGTTGCCGGTGGTGGTGCATTGGAGGCCTGGTGGAGATGGGGTGCTCCGGCTGTGTTGGAGCTGCTGCCTCTGCATCGGCATCGGCTGTTGCCACTCGTCATCCGCTCGCCTGTGCATAATCACTGTGCGCGCACATTTTCAATTGATTTTCCATGTGACGCAGCACAATTGGAGTCTTTTGAATATGGCGCTCACGATCAGCCACGATCTGTGAAACCCGGCAAGAAATGCAGCGGCAAATGCTGTCCAACTGGTTTCCCACACGCACATATGTACATGTGCAAGGAAGCCCACAATTGTGGCCAAAAGAATAGTGCTTACAAATGGTTCACTGAGTTACTTTTGAAATGTATTCTTATAAGATTCCATTAAGGAGGCACTTAAAGAAACGCTTAAATATTAAACAAGTAATGGTATAATGACACTGAAATTTCAACAAACTTAAAGGGATTTGTTTAAAAAAGTCATATATCTGTTTATGAATTCAGCAGACTATTGTTTCTCTAATTTTGCAAAACCTTTTTTATGTTTAAACCAATTAGACAAAACTGAAGCAATTTTAATAGGGTCATAAAAAATGTTAATTCTAGTATTTGATTTATTTATATGACTTACATTAACCAGGCTTTTGGCATGTATAAATTTAGCAGAAAGTTTAAAAATGATATTGACCTGGTCTTTTAACTTTATCACTTCATGGGGCTATTATTTCAGCCCCATCTATGTTTAGAGTGCCTGAAATGCACCTTAAATTGTGTTTCATTATTATGATTTTAATGCCAGATTGTCTTAAGTGGAGGCATCGCATGGAATGGCGACTGAAGTGGACTGGTCGGGCTGGGACAAGCAATACCAGTCAGAAACTGGCAGCCAGCAACCATCAACCATCAACCAGCAACCAGCAACCTGCAACTTGCAACTTGCGATTGCCGAACGCCATTGAACATTGGCAGTCAATTGCTGCTCCGATCGCATCGAGTGAGGAAAAAAACTGGTGCAAATGAAACAAGTTATCTAATTGCAGTGCTCGAGAAGAAGTGTGGCAAGTGGCGAGTTGACTTTTGTTTTCTATTCGAAGCAGGCCTCCGCTTCAGAGCGATCCACTCCACTCCTCCGACTCCTCTAAGCCTCGTATACCCGTGTACTCCCAGCCCGATTCCCTCGAAAACCGCCTCCGTTTTGACCAACCAACGTGTTGTGCATACGATATCGTTGGCCAATACACACTCACACCAAACAGGCTCTGCATTGGCCTCTTGGCGTTTTTAATCGCACCAAATTTCAATTTGAATTTCACTTTCTTTTTCGATACGCTCACTTGGGTTTTTGCCTTTCGAACTTTTGTTTGTTGTCTTTGCCTCTGAGAGTTGCTTTTTTTTTATATTTTTTTTTAATGTTTGCTATTGTATTTCATTTCGTTTCTTTTTGTTTTCAAATGCAGCAAGCAGCGACCATGAAAACTTTGGATAGAAAGGGCTTTCTAGTGGCGCCCGAGGAGGGAGCCAGGGGAAAGGTAATAGGTTGGTGGGTGGGGGTGGTAGGGGAGCTACGGGATGGTATATATACGTATATAGGCCGACACGACATGGCGTGACATCAGGCTGCCAGGCGAATATTGAACCATCGAATGGCAACTTTGAGTTAACCGTGTCAAGAGAGAGTAAACATAATTGATATGCATCCATTAGGCAGTAAATAATCTTGATTGTATGACGGTGGAAATTTATGACCGATCGAGCGTAGTGGATTGAAGAAAGGATCGGAGGCAGTAATGGGTCTATAGATAGATAGGAACGAAAGCTACTCAAAATCTTTGTAAATGGAACTAGTTTCTATTTGAAACACTAAGAAACACCTGTGATTTACCATGTTTTTTAAAGGTAGTTTGTATTTCGAGATATGAAGTAAATTAGCATCTTATAGCTGAAAACCCACAAAAGATCCAAGCAAAAAGTAGAGCACCAAACAAACATCTTTCAATTGCCATTCACATTAAGCAACCGGTTTTCGTTTTCACTTTTATTTTGGTAATGAGAATTCGCTTAGGAAGTTCGCATCTAACAGCGAATTTTATGTTAAACTAAAGGTAGATCTGGGTATAAAAGGGAAAATTATATAACCAAAGAAAACGAAATTTCGCGTTGATAAATCTAAATGCCTTGGCAGAATTTAGTGTTTATAAGAAATATTAGGAAAATTATTCTAGTTTTGTTAAACAATTTAAATTTTTAGGGAACCTGCTTTTTTTTAAAATCAATTTTTGCAGAAACCTATATTATATAGATAGGTACATATGTTAAGTAGTCCAACTTTCCACTGTAACACTTCCCCTATAACATCCATCTTTCCCCCGAGAAGCCCCCCGAAAAAAAATATGGCACGCTTCGTTGGCTGAACAAATTTGTTTTGAAATTTCGTTGATCGCTTTGTTTTCCAAAGTGTTTCCGATGTGTCTGCCTTTTGTTACACCTGTCCATGGGGTAATCACTCACAAATTCGGTGAAATTATTTACCATGCGTCGTCCCACTCAGCGGATGAAGGGAGTTTCGAGTGGGTGCGTGGGTGTACGCGGTGGGTAAAAGTTTCGTAACTGAAGCCCCCGAAGCGAACACCTTTAACCCATCGATGGCTGCGATGATGATGATGATGATGGTAATGGCGATGAGAAACCCCACTTGAGGGTGCTGTTTGCTGTTTGCCGTTTGCCAGCAACAGCAGTTGGCATTGAGTTTGCTGTCAAAGTCTTTTGTTTGACGTTTTGTAATGCCAAGCAACATTTTAGTTAATACTTACGCCTCAGACACAACGATCATTTCAATACAAGCACACACGTTACGTTGCTCTTTTTTCCATCCCTTTCTCGTTTCGGTGACTCATTTGCGACTTCTGTAATTTTCGTTAGTGCCATTTCAATTAAATAACCATTTGCATAATTAAAGCGCAACAAGAGTGTGCTGGGTCCTAAAAACGAATTGTACAATTAAAATGCAATCAAAGCGGCGTTAATGTAGTCATTAAAGGCTGTCAGCAAAAATATAAAACAAAAAAAAAAAAGGAAAGAAACAACACACACAACCGAAAAACAAAACAAGGCGCACACAGCAACAAAATTATGAACAAAAAAAAAATCACTAAATTTATTAAAAAGTGAAAGTTTTTAGTCGGCGTCGCCGTTTGCACAAAATTACCAGAGGGAAAAAGAAATGCAAAAACAATCAACGAGTCTGCGAAACAAAGCAAAACAAATCTCCAGAAAACCCGCTACCACCTTTTCGTTTTGAGAGCGACCAAGAGAAGAGAAGAGAAGAGAAGAGAGGAGAAGAGCGAGCCGAAGCGATTGGGTTCCACAACTCCACAACTCCCATAACCGTAGAATCGCCGCAGAGCGGAGGTACCGGGTTCGATTCCAAGCCGTGGCGCCCCCAGCCGCGGCACAATATGTTGTAAGCAGCGGCCCAGCCACGGCAACCAATTCGAGGAACGGCGGGGCGGGTGTGGTTCGCAAGATCTTCCACCCGCACCATCCGCATCACCAACATCATCCGCATTATCAGCAGCATCTGCATCATCAGCAGCATCAGCAGCATCCAAATCATCCTCATCATCCGTATTACCAGCAGCCATATCAACGCACCTTCTACGCCCAGCTGCCCCAGACGCCTCAGGTCGGCTATGCCCAACCTGCCCCATTGTACCACCCCCTCAGGTGGAGAAACCCATGTTTCAGTTCTGCACCACCACGCAGTAAGTGAATCCCGCAGCATCAGCGATGGGAAGGGTACTCCTTTTACACCCAGATGACATTCTTAAGGATATATTTTAGATACATACGTCTTAAAAAATAGTCCATTGTTCAGTACAACCCCTAAGATTAAGTATACCTTAGTTATACTTTTCTTATATAAAAAGGTCATAAAGAAAAGTATGACTTTTAAGGATTTATCTCAGTAAGGTACAAGATACTTTTTAAAAGGTAATCGATGGAACTTGATATAGTAAAAGGATATAAATATTTAAGGGTCTGTAAGGGTTAGTACCTTGTATTTAGGTTAGAAAAATATCTAAAGCTAGGGAAATTCCAATTCATAATATCATTGTGGTAGGATTTCCATTTATACTTCCTATAAAACCTAAACTGTCTAGTTGGTATGTTATAATTTATGATAAATGCATGTTCATAAAAGTAACTCTACAAGGTAAAAAGTAACATGCATAAGTATACCCCTTATATGTACACATAGGTAGTAACCCATGTATTTGGCTGCCCATCAGTGCTGCACCTCGGTGGTGTATGCAAAAACCAAAGCACCACCTGACTGGACTGGTGGTGCCGCTTTTGCGGTGGGGCAGCCCAAGGCAAAGGCGGAAGCAATTTGATTGCTTGTGCATGTCACTTTCACCGCTTGCAATCTTTGCACCCGGCAAAGTGGTTGTGCGGTTGTGGAAGAACGTGGATGGAGGCACATGCACAGCAGTGTGTCAGTGGGGTAGCCGATGATACGGAGTGCCCGTGTGTGCCGGGGGAACGCTTTATGTGCGGGTGCTAATTTCATAATCTCTTGCCACCACCACTTGGCATCGCATTTTCACTCGCCCGTACTAACCGCACATCCGCGTGTCTTTTTCTCTTTGCAGTCACCGTCAATCCACCGCCCCAGAGGCCCTGGCTGCCACTGGCCAAGCCCAACAAAACGCGACCAGCCTGTAAGTTGTAATTAAAGCTTAATAGCCGTCAGTCGGCCAGCAAGAATTTTCTATTACCGAGCCATTTGCAGTTGCCCTAGATATCTAAGCAAGCCACTCTTATAAGTCGATTAGAGATATTTACCTGAATCGTTTCTCAAATTGTTCATTTCATTTTTTAATGCTGGAAATATTAAAAAGTTAAACGATTATAAAAAGTTAACTCGTTTTGTAAATTACTTGTTTAAATTTTGTAATGCCGCAGTTCCAACTATTATTTTAAAATTAAATATCTAATCAATAATATTTGTTAAATGCATTACAAATTTATATTGATTTTTATTGTTTACTTAAATTGTTTATTAAATTGTTCGTATAATTAAAGAAGATCTAATATTATTTTTAAAATTATTCGCTTCATTGATGCTAATATATATTTATTATTAAATATTATTAAAAATAAGTATCTTATGTCTTAGATTCTGGAACTTAACTAAAGATGTATATTTTTCTTTATTGACTAACTCAATTTCCTTATTCAGGCATTTTTACGGTCATGTGCTATAATGTGCTCTGCGACAAGTACGCGACGAGGCAAATGTACGGATACTGTCCGTCGTGGGCCCTCTGCTGGGAGTATCGGAAAAAGTCAATAATCGACGAGATACGGCACTACGCAGCGGACATTATCAGTCTGCAGGAGATCGAGACGGAACAGTTCTACCACTTCTTCCTGCCAGAGCTCAAGAACGATGGCTACGAAGGCATCTTTTCGCCCAAGTCGCGAGCCAAGACAATGTCCGAGCTGGAGCGGAAGTATGTCGATGGCTGTGCAATATTCTTCAGGGCGTCCAAGTGAGTACAAAGACAAAATCATACTTTTAGATAAGAAACTAATGCAAGGGTTTCCTTAACAGGTTCACGCTGATCAAAGAGTCGCTGATCGAGTTCAACCAGCTGGCAATGGCCAATGCCGAGGGCTCCGACAACATGCTGAACCGCGTGATGCCCAAGGATAACATCGGCCTGGCCGCCCTGCTCAAGGTGAAGGAAAACGCCTGGGAGCCGATGTCCGAGGTGACGCAGATCTCGCAGCCACTGCTCGTCTGCACAGCGCACATTCACTGGGACCCGGAGTTCTGCGACGTCAAGCTCATCCAGACGATGATGCTGAGCAACGAGCTGAAGACGATCATCGACGAGGCGAGCCACAGCTTCCGGCCGGGTCACAAGAATGACTCGAATGCCGTTCAACTGCTGCTGTGCGGCGACTTCAACTCTCTGCCCGATTCAGGCGTGGTGGAGTTCCTCGGCAAGGGCCGCGTTGCCATGGACCATCTGGACTTCAAGGACATGGGCTACAAGTCCTGCCTGCAGCGATTGCTCTCGAACGACACCAACGAGTTTACGCACTCGTTCAAGCTGGCCTCCGCCTACAACGAGGACATCATGCCGCACACCAACTACACGTTCGACTTCAAGGGCATCATCGACTACATCTTCTACACGAAGACGGGCATGGTGCCGCTGGGCCTGTTGGGTCCTGTCTCCAATGACTGGCTGCGCGAGAACAAGGTGGTGGGATGCCCCCATCCGCACATACCCTCCGATCACTTTCCGCTGCTCGTGGAGTTGGAGCTGATGCACACGGCAAGCCAACAGGCGCCTCCCAACGGGCTGATCAATCGCCGGTAGCAATAGAATCGACGCGGCAGACCCACCACCAGCAACAGCACCACTACCAGCACCACCCTGATGACGACGACGACGGCGCCGGCGGCCACGCGCACGCCGGCTGCCAGCGGGGGAGCAAGTGGAAGTGGGAATGGGACTGGGAGCGGGAATAGCGGCGGCGGTGGCGGCGGCGGAGGTTCAGGTGGCGGAGTAGCTGCAAGTGGAGGCGGCGGCGGCGGGGCACTCATGATCCCGGGCGGCTACAGGGGACGGAGCTGCAGTAACAGCGGATGCCATCGTCTGACGGCTGCCCTTGGAGCGGCGAGAAAAGCATCCAATCCCGCAACGCCAGCGGATAATAAACAGGTCACCGCTCCGCATCCCGCTCCCAACTGACGTGGCGATCTGCTCGCATCAAAATTCAGTTTTAGTTAGATACGACATACGACTTTGATTTCTAACCCCCGGTCTCCCAGCTCTTGTACCAATCACATCCCCCTCAAGAACCCTATAAGTTATAAGCTGACGACGTTGTGGAGGTTCCGCCGCTTTGTGCGCTGGATCGCAAAGTGTGCTCACCGATGCAACCCATTAACTAAGATCGTAATCGTAATAGAAAGGAAAATAATTTACTTGCTGCACTCCTCTTCCGCGCTTCTCGTTTTGATTTTATCAACTGCACGTTTTCACCATCGAATAAATCCATTATATACAATATGCATATGTCAATGTTAAATTATATCTTGAAACACACTGTTCATTCACAAAGCAAAAAGTAAATCTAAGCTAATTCCGTTAGCAAAATTATTAGCAGCCGTTCGTAAATAGAACCGGAAACCAATTATGCATTAAGTAAAAAGTAAATTACATTGTGTAAAAATTAAAGAAAAAAGATATCTAAAAAAAACTGCAAATTTATCTGATCGAACCGTTTTCTAAATTGGGTCTGAGAGGATTACAAAAAAAAAAAAAAAAAAACAGTTACAAGATACGATTTATGTGTATAGATACTATTTTGGCCAGCCAAGTAAAATTGAACCGGGATCGCTCCGGATGTGCAAAGTAAAATAGATCCTTTAACTAGTTGATAATGCAGCGCAGAATCATGTAATGTATAACATTAGAAAGCTTCAAAAATATGTCGGTCTACTTTTATTTGAATGCATTGGGGTAGGTCGATTTGTGTAGATGTTAATGAATCAACAGAAAATGTTCTTAGGGGCGGAACGTACTACATGAGCATTTTCCAAAATGTTCCCTAAAACAGTGTTTATTTCGTAGATTTAAAAAGAGACTCAAAAGAATACTTTCCGCCCCTCCGATTCTAAAGTAAGATAAATGTACCCACCCTACTGTGCATATTTAGACCTAAAGAGATCTTATATAAATATAAACTATGTGTACATACATGCGTGCAGCAAAAAATACAAAATAAATGTCGTAAAGAAGTAATTTTAAGTACCGAATGGCCGATGAACCATCCTGCATGGAAACGTTTCAACTCACACACAAATTCCATGACCGGCCCTCATTGTAAACTCCATTAAATGTCGAGGTGTAACAGATGAATATGTAAACCGATGACATAAACGAGGCGCACATCGTTAGGCGATCTTTAATCACCGAAATCCCTCATCAATATAAATAAAGTCAAGAGAGAATCAAATGTACATATATACATATTTTATTTGTTAGCTTATAAGGCCTATATTGTGGTGGGGAAAGTATCGCCAATGGCGGAATTCTCCTCCAAATGCTTGGCAATGGGACTCCAAAGGTTCGGGCAGGACTTCTGCAGCATCTCCAGATCCCCAGTAATATACAGGGCCCAGCGGGCGCGAGAAAGAGCCACACAAACTCGATTGGGCAGACACAGAAAGCCAACTTGGCCAGACGAGTTGCTGCGAACCAGCGAGAGCAGCACAATATTGGCTTCCAGGCCTTGGAAACTATCCACACTTGCCACCTGGACAGTCGACCGGTACTTTCGAGGAAGCTGAAAATGAAACATTATGAATTGTAAGCTACATATTAAGTTATATTTATCTACCGCTTTCCTAATGCACTCGATTTGTGCATTGTAAGGCGAAAGTATCACAATATCACTTTGCTTATACTTGGCCTTCTCGATAAGAAACTCAGTTAGTTTAGCCAGCACGCCAGCTTCGTAGGGATTCTCGAAGGACATGTCAGGGGTGCGCTGCTCCGGCTCGTTGTGCTGCACAAGGTACAAGTTTCTGTCCATTAGGCGGACGTCTTCGTATTCCTTCACTGAATCCGAGCAGAGCAGTTCGTCGTAAATGCTGGGCACAAGGAGCTCCGAGATGCATGAACGCATGCGGTACTGCAGATTAAGCATGGAGAACGGCATGCCGGCCACGATGAGGCGTTCGAAGAGCGAGATCTGTGGCACCTTAGTGCTGCCGGTGAAGGGTTGGAGCTGCTTGTGGTCGCCGACAAGAATAACGTGCTCTGTATGCGGCGTTAGGCAGGCCAGGATGTGTGCCTCCTGAATCTCGGCTGCCTCCTCAAAAACTACGCACTTGGATTGCAGTAGCCGGAACAGGAAGTTGAGGCGAGCCGCGCACGTGGTCGTCATGGCCAGCACATCCTTATCCCTTGCCAGAAAGAACTGGAAAACCATGCGCAGTGTGTCGATTCGCTCGGCCACCTGATGCAGCTGGTCCTGAGCCACCAGAGTTTTTTGGTAGCTTTCCTCGCTGCCATCATTGTTCGAGTACAGGCTTTGCAGGTATTGGAACTTTTCCTTGTACTCGCAGTTGACCAGCCACCAAATTCGTTTCAAGCGAGGTGGCACCAGATCTGGATTGATCATGGTACGTGCATTAAACTTGGATATTTGCGGATTTCGCGATTGAGAGCCGAAGCGTAGTATTTCCTGGGTGTAGTGCGAGACTTTCACCAGAAACTTGTCCAGCGAGTCGTTCGTATAGGTCAGCACAATTATGGGACCCGTGCCCAGGACTTTGGCATTCTGTATCAAACTGTTGACCAACTCCACCGAGAGGTGCGTTTTGCCCGTGCCTGGCGGTCCTTGAATGATGCTGAACTCCCTGCTAAGGGATTCCTTGAAGGCTTTTCCCTGACTCTCATTAAAAGGCACATCTTCAGGCAGTTTGTCCAGAGTGAAGGGCTTGCCCTTAAGACTTAGCTTAACTCCTGGTTTAATGTAGGCTGGCGGTGCTACATCCAACTAAATAACAAAATTAATAAAGTTTAGCAAAAGATATCTGTTCTGTTGTAATATGCTTACCACTCCATCTACAATGTAGCGACGCATAGGAAACTCTTCGGTGCTGCAGGTGCTCAGGTAGTTATGGACCCTAAGATAGGGTTCAAAGAACACGGGCGTCTGGAACATGGTCATTGGACGGTCGTAGATGTTGCCAATGTTGTACTGCTTGACAATCTGCACACTTAGCTGACGATATAAAGAATGTATGTTAAATATTGAACTTGAGAATAGTAGTTACTTTACTTACACAGCCCTCCTTTAGTTTTTCTGGCTCTGTGTAGCACACGGAGGCTAGGATAAGATCATCAAAGGCGAGACTAGTTGTTAGACAAAGCAGTGCTCCTGATTTTATGTTATCCAGTCCACTCTTATTGGAACCATCAGCAGACTTTACTTTTAGGAAAACTAGGCTGTGACGCTGAGCCTCGGCAAACTGAGGATTTAAAGTCAGATAGGCATTGGTCCACAGAAGACCCTGTTGCTCCTGTTCACTGGGATCCGTTCCGGTGCGAAGCTGCTGCACAAACTCGAGTAAAGGAGTGGAAAAATCATCTCTTAGCAACTGCCGTTGCGTATTTAAGTATTGGACCACTTTGTCGGACACTGGAAGTTCCTCTTCCCTAGCCGCTTCCTTGCCCACTAACTTGTCAAGCGTTGGATAAATATGTCCCTTGACATTATGCGAAAGGTGGCCGGTGAACGCTTCCAGACCTTCAGCCAAGTCGCTTTCAAAGGAATACGCCAATTTCCTGTACATTTCCACCAATTCGTAGCCCTGGGCACTAAGCACTCCATTCTTATGGGCTCGTAGGAGCAACCACTTTATGTGGGTTAAGACCATGACCGAATCCGCGTCGCACTTACCCAGAGATGCCTTGGCCAACAGAAGGTTCTTGATCTTGTCCAGCAGCACAGACTGCCTGCTGAAAGCGGACAGGAACTCTTCATCGAAGCCGCCCATCTCCAGTTCACAGAGAGTCTTCAGGACATCCACAAACAGGCCAACTCGCTTCACACTGTCATTGGCCAGCAGTTGGTTCACGAAGAGATCCCGGTCCTCGGACAGGAAGTACAGGAACATGTCGATGGGCGGCATTTTCAGGGCCTTTGTTAAGTCGGTCAGGGAGAATCGACCATTGGCCTTGCCATCATTTACCGCACTCCCTAAAGAGGCCTCCAAGTTCAGTTGCTTCAAGTAATCTCCCACTGGAATCATAATAATATATGTAATTGCTAGGATGACTTGGCTTTTTATTGTACTTACCCTCGGGAATGCAATCTATGTGCTCCTCATTCGGCTTCAGCTCCAGGGACTTTACCTTCTTCTCCAGACCCTGCACCAGCTCATCCTCATCCTGGTTGAACCAATCTTCATCTGAACTGGACATGGTTGTATCGTATGATAGATTTGAAGCCGCAAATGAAATCCCGAAAAGTGGTAAGCAATGCACAGAATTGATTAGCTAAGGGGGAAGAACAAAAATACGGAGAAAGCTTTTGGCCACGTTTCACTAGAATTGCACTATTGCGTTTACGGTAAAACATCATACTTTTTAAGGCCCCGTTTACACCGGGAATCTAAAAATGCGTAATTGGATTATTCGGTTAATTCGTTTACAATCAATAAAACATCATGTATGCATGTTCGTACATTGTAAATAATATAAACATACGTAAATGTTTAAGTTATGAAATTAATTTCTTTTTGAGAAAATCATTATAATGGGTGAGGGGTTCGAAATCCGGAAAAAACTATGATTGCGTAATGTTTACACCTTCCCTTATGTGTAATTTGAGAACAAAAAATAATTAAACAAATATTTTAAACTTGAAAAAACATATATTTATTTAACTGCAAGCAAATATTTGTGTCAATGAAATTTTCAAAACTATAATTGTGCTCTTTCTTATATCTACGAAATTTTTGAATGTACAACATACATTGCTCATGTACATGCAAGCGGGTTTTTACTGTACTTGGAATGGTGGCCTTTTTGCGCGCTTCAGTGTTTTAGCAATCTGGTCACACTGCGAGTCAGCGAAAAAATTGTGGCGAAACTTCTTAAAATTGTTTAGGTTACTGCGCGTTTGTTTATTTCGCATCGGAATAATCATCATTGCAACGCTTCTAATCATACATTAAAACCTACAAAAGCAATCCAAGTGAGTAAGGCATTGGGGTATACAGAATTGTTTACATTTAAAATGGCCCGCGCTTTTTACTCACAGACAAACAAAACCAAATGGAGCGAAGTCGCAGGGGCAGGATACGCCGGATGCCGTCGTCCGGATCGGATAGCGATAGCTCCACGGCAGGACCAAGTAGCAAGAGGAGCAAGCAGTTCGACCCGACCGAATCCGAGGCAGAGGCAGAGGCGGAATACATTGAATATCTCGAAGAGGATGAGGAAGATCAGGAGAGTTTAGAGGAAGCGTCTACTTCGCAGGCGTCCACTTCGAGATCTCAGGTCACGCAGACGCAGGCGCGGCAAACAGGTCCGAACATGTCGCAGCGTGTCAACAACTTTAACCTATCGGTAGGGATTCATACTAAACCCATATATTCCGTGCTAATCTAACCAGCCTACTTTTCCCCAGTCTGAGCTGTCCATACCAACTGCCTTTGATCGTTGCGGCAAAGTGATTTCCATGCGGCTCACCAACTTCATGTGCCACTCCAATCTGTTCATCGAGTTTGGCCCCAACATCAACTTCCTGGTCGGCAATAATGGCAGTGGCAAGAGCGCCGTGATCACTGCTTTGGCTCTGGGCCTCACCAGCAGTGCTAGAGCGACCAACAGGGCCAGCAGCATACAGAGTGGGTTCTAGGAAAGCATTATAAAACATCAAATAACCTTACTTCCCTACCAGAGCTTATCAAAAACGGCGAGGCGAGTGCCACCATTGCCATTACCCTGTCCAATGCGGGATTGCGACCCTTTAAAGCTGATATCTTTGGACCCCATCTCACAGTGGTACGTCAAATACGTCACTCATCCTCCACCTACGACCTCCAGGATGCTTGCGGCAGGAGCGTATCCAAGAAAGTGGCCGAAATCCGGCGCATGCTGCTCTGCTTCGGCATCAACGTGGAGAATCCCATTTTTGTGCTGAATCAGGAGGCGGCGAGGGAGTTTCTAAAAGAGTAAGACGATCATCAGTACCGTTCAAGGAATGCCAGCTAAGCTGTTTTTATTATTTGCAGATTGGAGCCCGCTTCGAATTACAAACTTCTGATGAAGGCAACTCAACTGGATGTTTGCACCAGCAGTCTGACCGAGTGCCATGCCCAGCGTCGCCATTTCACCCAAGATCTGGAGCAACTTGAAAAGGTGGGAGTGGTTTAGGGTTTTACATACCGTTTCTCTAAGTTTTCGCTTTTCTAAATTCAACAGAAAAGGGATGTGGTGGCCAAGCAGGTTGAGGCTGAAGGGGAAAAGCTGCTGATACTTAAGGATAAGGAAAATGTCAAGGTATGGAATAAAACTAGAGTGTAATAACATTCGTTATCCTAAACTACGCTGTACTTTTAAGGTAAAACTAGAACAGTGTAAGACCAAGCTGGCATGGATGGCTGTGACGAATTATCAGACAGAGCTCGACAATCTAGAACATTCCATCAAACTGATTGAAAACAAAAAGGCCAAGCTGGAGCAAACTACGTCCAAAAAAGAGAGCACCCAAGCCACAATGACCCAACAACTGAGCGAGTTTGAAGCTACCAAAAATCAAATTTTAGCGACCTACAAAGTTCAGGACGAAAAGCTAAGGGCAGCCAAGCGGGCAGTGCAGGATCTGCTCCTAAAAACAAGCAATGTCAAGGCCCAGATCGTCAACGCCGAGAGACGCATGCGAGAGGATCAGCATGCGTACGATGAATGCGAGAAGCTGATTGGAAACTACCATGCCGACTTCCATCGGGTGAAAGAGCAGCGGGAGGAGCACGCCAACAAGATGGAGGCGCTGAAGAAGCAGGTGGCGGACAGCGAAGAGTTAATCGCCCGGTTGCGGGAGGAGCAGCAGCAGATAAAGCGAGAAATCAGTTCGGTTCAGGAAAGAGTGGATGCTGTAAAAAATGAAAGAATCGAGCTCCATAAATCAAAACGTAAGTGAATATCTAATTACTCCAATGAGATATAACATCTTGATTTTTTACAGAAAACATCAGTAGGGAAATTGAGGCGCTGTCCCGGAATAAATCCAATAAACTGTCTGTATACGGTGAGCAGGCAATACAGGTTGTTCATGCGTTGCGAACTCAGTACGCCGGCTCCAATATGCATAGGATGCCCCGCGGTCCTCTGGGCCAGTACATCAGTGCTCCCAATCCAAAATATAGGGATTTGATCGAGAACCAGCTGATGTCCTGCCTGCGATCCTATATCGTTAGCTCCGACCGGGAGCGACAGTCCCTTCGAGCGTTGCTGCAGAACAAGTTCCCCGGCGGGAACATGCCCACCATTATCACAAGTCCGTTTACGGATCGCGTTTATGACGTGTCCAGGAATAAGGTCCGGCCTACAACGCCAAATACCACTGTGCTGATCGATGAAATCAGGTACATTAATATTCAAATGCAACCATGCTTGGGCTGAACTCTATTCCCAATTTCCAGCTGCGACGATCCTGTGGTAATGAACTACCTCATAGATATGCTACGCCTCGAAACGGTTCTGGTGACGGAGTCCAAGGAGACAGCGGAGTTCCTTACTTCCGACACGGAAAATGTTCCGCCCAATCTGTCGAGGGTGCTGGTGCCGAACCTGGGACTGGAGTACATACCCTCGCCCAACTATGCCGTCTACTCGACTAGAATAAATCCCGCGCGCTATATTCACATAAACGTCGACGATCGCATACGTCAGCTTCAAATGGAGCACGGTGATCTTCAGGAAAAAGAGGCTTCTTTGGAAATAGACTATATGCAACACAGAAAAATGCTAGAAAACACCCACCAAGAAATTACAAAGAAAAGTGCCATGATTGGTCAGCATCAATCGAAGAATCAGCGGGCAATGCAGCAGATATTGGAGCTACAAAACTTTGACTATCAAGAGCTGCCCGAATATGATCGACTGGTAGGTTAAATTCTTTGTGACTTCAACCATTGAGTAATAAGTTATTGTGTTTTTTCTTATAGAAATCCCATTTGGCCGATAGCGGTGAAAAAATTGAGAAATGTAAAGAAGAACGCGAAATGCTGTTGAAAAAACTGAAGGAAATTGTAGAACGAAAGGCGGAACTTCAGGCAGCCGAAGCCGAAGAAAAGAGATCCCTTGAGGGAATTCACGAAAAGCTATCCACACTGGACACCGAAACCCGCGAAGTGGAAAGCAAGATCCGCAGTCTGGACCTTCACTATCAGGAAAACACTCGTAACTTGGAGAAAACGTTGCAGCTCGAGAGGAAATTGGTTGGCGAGAAGAAGACCATGCTGAATGAACTGGAAAAGGCCCGAGTCGAGGCTGAGAAATTCGGAGAGTTTGTGGCTACGACGCAATCGGAGGAGAAAATCCGCGAATCAATTAGTCGCTACAGATCGAAGATCAAGCAGGTGGAGCAGCTGAACTACAACCCAGAAGAGGTGGAGAAAGGGCTTGCAGAGCTGCGAGACGAGCTGGGACTTCAGGCCCGGCACTTGGCCGTGGTAGACTCCGTGATCAAGAAGCTACGTATGGCGTACCATCAGCGCGCGCAACTATTCCAGAGATCGCGCCATCACTACTTTACAATGGTTCAGTTTCAGTTTGAGGTAAAATTTAACTTTCTAAAACTTAATAGTTACCTTTTTAAAATATATTTTCTGATTATTTACAGCAAGCCCTTGCTATGCGACAATTTAAAGTTAGTTTTGAGACCAGTGACAAGGAAAAAACGTGGAAGATCAATGTATTTCCACCCAGTGGAAATGAAACTTCCAACACAAGAAGCTTATCAGGCGGTGAACGCTCGTTTACCACAGTTTCCTTGCTGAAAGGTCTTTGGAGCACTTCAGATCATCCCTTCTATTTTCTTGACGAATACGATGTGTTTACAGTGAGTTGTTTTAAATGTTTGGCATATTTTGAAATCCCTAAAAAATATATATGATTTCAGGATGAAGTTAACCGCAAGTTTATTACGGAAATTCTGATAGGCGAGGGTTTGGAGTGGTTGTCTCGTCAGTATTGTTTTCTAACGCCCCAGGATACGAGGGTCGAGGCTAGCAATCTCATTACAGTGCACAAGTAAGATATACTATTTAGAAAAACTAAGTACATTTTAAATTTGTTTTTTCCCTACCTAGATTGGACGCTCCCGACCGGTAAATTTAATAAGTATTATATTTATACTCGGAAGTTGCAGGACGACAAAGCATCAGTATCAACTACAAAAGAGTTTAAGCTAAATATGAATGGTTACCTTTATTTTAAGAAGAAAATATAATGTTTATGTATGTTTAAATTTTAAGTTCAATGCTCTTTGTTCCCTTTAAATAAAAGTTATTGTATGTAAATGTTAAATACATTTTGTAACAATTTAAAGATATGAAATTATTAAAAATAATAACTGACTTTCTCCTACGTGGCAACCTTGGAAAACTCCAAGTGGCAACCCTTGCGAAGCATATGTTGCACGTTCAAGCCGAATGATGTGGTATGATGAATTTTAATTTTATTAAATACATGTTGTATTTCTCATTCAGATGCTACTTTTAATATTTTAAAGAATTCCATGTCAGTTTTTTGAGTCTTAACATATGTTAAGAGAAACTATAAAAGTACTTCATGCGAATCAAACTGATCAAGCAGCTTGACCGTGCATTAGTCATCAGCTGCAAGTAACCTCAAATCGAAGCGGCGACTGATTTGCCTTATTTATTTGTTAAATTCACTAAGTTTGCACAATGAGCCGCAACTACAAGGAAGATCAGACCAACGAAGTCGAGGCGCTGGACTCCATATACTGTGGCGACATGCAGAGTGAGTGCATCATGACATTTGCCTAGAAGCCAAGCTCAATAAACCCTCCCATTTTCCAGTTCTCGCCACGGAGCCACACCACAAATTCCAAATACCCATTGCCACGGAGGAGTACAATGCGGAGGAGCCCGAAAACGGGCTGTCCTGCAAACTGGTCTTCACATACACAGCCACCTATCCGGATGGCGCACCCGTGGTGGAAATCGAAGAGCCGGAAAACTTTGAGGACTCGTTCGAAACGCGCCTCCTAGAACACCTACAGAAGGCAATCGATGAGAATCTTGGCATGGAGATGATCTTCTCGCTGGTGAGCAGCGCACAGGAGTGGCTGAACGAGCGGTGGGACGAGCACAAGTTCCACCAGGAGGAGCTGAGAGAGCAGAAGCTGCGGGAAGTGGAGGAGGAGGAGCGCAAGAAGTTCGAGGGCACCCGGGTGACGGTCGAGTCCTTCATGGCATGGAAACTCGATTTCGAGGAGAGCACCGGCATTGCGGCCAAGCGGGAGAAGAACAATGTGTCCAAGAAGCAGACAGGTCGCGAACTCTTCATGTTGGACACCACGCTCAACGATTCCGACATCAAGTTCCTCCTGGAGGCGGGTGAAAACATTGAAAATGTCAAAATCGATGAGGCCCTGTTCCAGGACCTCGGGGAGTTGGATTTGGATGATGATGACGATGAGGATTGGGTGCCCGGCGCAGACGACGACGATGATTAAGTTAAATGGTTCTCCAAGGCATATTCGTGTATTGTATATAACATTAAATGCCAACTCGTTTATTAATCTAAGTTATTTTGGTTCTGCAAGCTCATTTCCGAAAGCCGGTAACTGGTCTCCGATTTGATGTCGTCCAGGTCGAAGAAGTCCTCGTCGCTGTCCTCCTGCTTTGGCTTCTCCTCATCCTGGTTCTTCTTGGCCGCTGGCAGCTTCTTGTTGGGGAAATTCAGGTTGGACCATGAGCCAGGCTCCAGTTTGGGCAGAGTAATCTCCACTTTTGTGCCGTACATATGGGCAGAGGCTTTGCTCACATTGACAATCTGTAAAGCAAGAGGATTAGCCAGTTCCTAAGAGAGTATCATTGAACTTACCCCGCGCAATTCCAGGTCCAGGTCAAACCGGGCGTTCTCCTGCTCTGGAAACACCAGGTTGACGTGCAGTCTGATGGGATTGAGCTCCACCAGACTCTGACTCCAGTCATATTTCTTGGCATAAATGGCCACTACCACATTGGTGGCCGTCTGGTGCCAATCGTATCGGCACTGCACCACCTTTTTGTCGTCGTTCTGAAAGGGCAGTACACAAGATAAGTTTTCAATCTTCTAGCAGCCCAAAAGTACCCACCTCCTTCACCCACTTGTGCTGACCATAGGCACAGCCCTTTTGCGCCATGAACTGGGCAAAGTCTGAGGTACGTTTCTGACAGCAGGACCAGAACTTCAGGCCCTCGTGGAAGATGGGCACTCCCGGATGGTAGGTGCACTCGCCAAAGTCGCTGCTTGTCCCGGCAAAGGAGTAGGTGCAGCCGTTGTTTTTGCAGCTGGTCCCCACCTCGATGGAGTCGCTGGATTTCTGAGCCACCGGAGTCTTGGTCGCAAAATCGATCTCTTTTAAGGCGGGAGCCACTGTCGGTTGCAGGACGCTCAGCGGGGTTGCAATGGGCGGTCGGGGAAGGGCTTCCCGGATCGGGGCACGCACTTCGATGACCTCGTCCCTGTCGGACTCATCCTTCGGCGGCTTCTCCGGCTCTGGAGGCTTGACATTCGAGTGTTTCGCCAATGTACAGCCCTTGATGTTGAGGAACTCGGTAAAGTCCACCGACTTCTTGTTGCAACAGCCCCATCCTTTGTAGGCGTCGTGGAAGAAGGGTTCGCCCGGATGGTGCCGGCAGGATTCTGGCCAAGATTAGGGGGGAAAACTGGGATCAGACATGTGCTTTGACATCACCATGGCTAGCTTACCATCGTTGTTGGTCGCCGGATCGAAGAGTTGGCCACAGCCTCTGTTATAGCATTGCTCCATGATTAGTTTGTTTGGTTTCGCTTAAATTAGAAAAATTCGCTTAAAATCTAGAATATTCGTAGTGGGAGTCCATAAATATCGATAACATAGATGTTGATATCGATGTTTCTCCACCCCCAATCGAGTAACGGTATTTTCAACTTGGGGCTTGGTGGTCACACTGGAAGGTATACCGCGTTTATTCAAAATTTTTGAATATGTAATATTTATTTATCTTTTAGATTAAATATTTTTAAATAAAAAGTCGTTTCCTTTCTTAGCTTTTTAATACATTTAAATCAACATACTTGAATTTATACCTTACAATTTTTTGTTTAAAGATTAATTGTGCTAGAAAATCGAAGTCATAGCCTTCTTATTTTCTCGATCTTGCGTTGAAGCTCTTTGATTTTGGCTATTATCTGAACCATGTCACGGTTACAACCGCAATGAGAAACATTATTATTATGAGAACATTATAACAAGAGATACGTATAAACCTGTGACTGCTAATGCCTTGGAATATGTGACAAATAGTAGCTTTTCGGGCACCGCTCATTGCTGTTCGGTTTGGAAAGGCCAACAGTGGCAAATGCAGAGCAATTAAAAGTGATAGTAAATTTGGAATTATGTTAATTACCGCCACTGTTTGGCCGGTCTTTATAGAATTTGCTAATTGCAAGACGGAATTGAACTAAAAACCATTACTTGCAAATCACCTGAAGGTCAGCCATTGGCACTGCTTTTGGACTACGTGATTTTTGCACGGAACTGTCAAAAGGCGACACTTTGAAATTGGATCGAAGAATGGGCGGGAAACGGGAGTGTTCTCTGGGGTTACTCCCAACTGGTTCCCGGGGGCCCCGGGTAATGTCTCCGCCTTGCATGATTGTTTATTTGTCACACTCAGTCATATACATACGTTTTCACGGTTTCATTTTCATTTATTGCCCGCGGTGTCAGAGCATAAAATGATCTTGCACACAGCAAGAAATATTAATATGATTTATCATCGGCTTGCTGATTTTACATATCTGTAATTGGACCAGTTACTAGATTTTATACATGAATTTTCTATTATGCAAGGCAATATTTTAAAAAAAATGTTTGGGCTCTTAAAAACACTTACTAAAAATCGGTTGTTATTTTTATTTATATATTTAAATTTGTAGATCAATTTAACAAATTGTGATTGAGAAACATCCTGAGTAAAAATATTTTTTTTAGCATATCAATAGGCAAATTTAAAGCAATTTATTAAACCTCAACGTATTTTTTTTCATACCAATCTGATTTTTTTTCTGTGCCCTCGTTCAAATTGTCGTTTCGCTGGAAATTCTTGTGGTCAACAAGGTTATCAACACCGCTGGCCTGGCGCTGTTCCTGTGCCGCACTTCAAATAAAAATAAAATTATGACAAAGTCGGCGTTTTCCGCGGCTCCAAAGGCACACATTCAGTTTTTTAACTGCGGCTGTGAATCATGCCATTGCTAATGATCCGTTGCCCATTGTTGTGAAACCGACCGAGAATTGTAAACTTTTTACTGCTGCGCGGTGCAGCTCGGCTTTTTGGCTTTTTGCTTTTTGACAATCACAGAAATACAAATAAATAAATAAATAAGTAAATATATATAACGGGCGGCTGTGGTGGCGGACAGACTGGTCGCAACATCGCCAGTGTCACTGGAAATTAACACCGCCCGTTTTGACTTTGGCTCCAGCTTTTGTCTTTTGCCCCGGCCGCACGGGCGTATACGTAATTTAGCATACAATGGCAGCGGAGCCGAGTAACATGCAATTGTGGCGCTGCTGTCATGTCATGTTGCACAGCATAGATTTCCCGCAATGGCAAAATTCGCAGCATTCCCGAGCCACTGGCGATGCCCAAGACGTGCGTGCTCCGATTGCCCAGTTACTTGGCTAAAATTTGCCAATATTTACTTACCCTACTTATCCTTATCGTCGATTGCCGATTGGCTGCCAATTTCCCAGCCAAAAACCGAAAACTAAAAACTAAAAACCAAAGGGATGTTGCAATTAGGCCGCCGCAATGCAAATGATCTGCACGCTGCACGCTCTCAAGTTCGTTTCCCAAGTCTTTTGTTTGCCAATCCAAATTGTAGCTCCAAAAAAAATGTTTGGACGTCTGATGATGTCTTGTTAGTTTCAATCATAATTTAATGGCTTTATGATTAGATGCTTGATTGTTTTTTTTTACTTTACCTACACAAATTTATTCCTAGGAAATCATACCTTAAGACACCAACAAATACGGAAATGTTCATTCATTAGAAAATGATAAATTCAAATGTGCATCACAGAAATGCGATCGGTGACTGACTTGTGAATAAGTATCAACTATTTTTAGCAGCTATTGCTTAAATAATATATATCAATTAACTTTGCATGTTGTGTAAATAAGTTATCACGTTATTTATATGACAACGCCACTTAGATACCCTAAGCCATTTACATTGAAAATAAAAGATTTGTTTACTCTTAGTAGATATTTTATTCAAAAAAAAAGTAAAAGGTTATCATTTTCAGGTATCACTAAAAACAACGTAAGAGATCCAATTTTAAAGTATTTATAATTACATGATCTTGGCATCTTTAGTCCTCATTTAAGTTAAAAAACGCTCTTCCTATTGATTTGTTAATAAGAGTTAACACATTTATTTACAAGAAAATTGTTTCTAGTCTCCAGCTCTTGCTCCTACTTCTCCGGCTGCAGTCAGTCCTCCATCTCCTGCTCCACTGACCACTCAACATGACTCGGGGTTCGACTTTGGCCTGTGCACTCCATCCTGCTCAGAAGTATCTAAACCGCGTGGTGTAGGGACTTCCGAAGAAGTTATATGTCGCATAGGCGGTGTCGGGGGTCTGGAATGTGGTGCTAAAGTACGTTGACGGATCCCCCGTCGCCGCCACGGCCACAGCCGCCGCTGCTGTTCGAACAAACAAAAGCAATTTAATTCGGTTTTCTCACTCGACGCGGCATGATTAATATTGGATTATTGGATATATCTATTGGGCAAGTGCACTTGGTGGGGGGAGTGGGGTGGGGTATTGGCTATCGGGGGGTATTAATTGTGGTTTCAGCTGTGGTGCTGCGGTGCTGCGGTGCCAAGTGGTGAATTCCAAGCGTGGGCGTCACCCAATGACACAGCTCGAAGGTCGCGACGGGGTCTAAAGCTCACTCCGTCAATCACAACGGCCACTGCAATCGCGGTCGCCGACGTCACAGTCGTTAGCCGATTTCCATCGCCTTTGATTGTCCACCGAGTCGTCCGTTCGTCTGACAACGCCCAGCCACTTTGATTAGAATGTCGGTCACATTTGACCATTTCAACTGCCACTGCCCCTGCACCATCGGTATGTACACTGCGAATATTGATTACCTAATCTAGCTAGAAAATCCTAAAATTTTCAAAAAATCAAATTCCCTAAGATTTTAATATCAGGATTTCTTATTTCTTAAGAATTCTATTAAATTAATAGTCATAAACATTTTCTACCATTTGATTTTCAAAATTATTTAATCAAATTTTTCAAAATGATATTCTAAATTGTAACTCTCTTAAAGTAAAACTTTTCTTATTTGTAGTTTATAAAGATGCTATAATATCAGGCTTAGAAAACGGAAAATAAAAAGAGTTTTATAATATTATAAAACCCCCATTTAAACTTACTTCAATTCATTTAAAAATGCTTCACAGCCTCAAGTTTGTTTTCTAAGTCTTTTGTTTTCCTATTTCCTATCCGATTTGAGGCAACCAAATGATTTCGATGTTCTGTTCATGCTTAAGCAGCTTATTAAAACTAAATATTACTGTAAGTAATCCATAATTTGTAGCCTTCTGAAGAACCAAAGCCTGTGGTTACAAGGAAGCTTTGTTTGGACTAACTTTTCCTTGTGTAATTGTGGTGGGCGGTGGGTGGCTGCGGCTGGAGATTGCCCAATTGCGGGCAGGCCAATCGCCGCTCGAATTCATGTCTGGAACTAAATCAGGGGGGGGGATCGTGGAGGAGGGCAATGTGTTGTAGGGGCGGGGGAGCTGCCATTAATCTACGCCAGTCTTGGGCAATTGTTACGCTGCGGCTTCAGTTATAGATTGGTGCTGCCATAACCATTACCATGGCCCGCGGATTGGTGGGCCTCCTAGCCGCAGGCAGTCCTCATCAGGAAGCCGATTCCCACTGCGTAACCATTTGGCTTTTTGGGCTCTGCGGCTTGACGGGGGGAGAGAGAACTTTGGCCATGCAAAAATTAATTACACAATGGCTCTGGTCCTTGTCGACTCTCTCAGGCTTTTCGGCAATTCGTGCATAAATTGTCAAATTGTAAAAATTATCTCAACTTAGCGTCGCTAGCCGCTAACGCTTTTTACGCTCCAGTCCATTGTGAAATGTTGTCTCTCTCCATTCATTTGTACAATAAGCCTGGGAGTCGGAGTCGGAGTCCTCCAGCTTAGTTCGTACAACACAAAGATATAGAAAAAGTTGCCCCATTTCTGCATGCTCCAATATCGATATGCAAAAACAGAGCAAGCTGCGCTCGCAAAAAGCGAAAATCAACTGCCAACATATTTTGCATGCGGCAAATGCAAAAGCCGCATTAGTCGCGCATATCATTGACTCCGTCTGGCCAAAGTCTGCTCCGTCCCTCCACCCTCATCCCCATCTCCGTCTCCATCTGCATCCCAAGCTCCAGCTCCATTTCATTCCTCACCAGACCAGATTCCACTTTGAATCCGGCACGGGACCATTTGCGGTCTGAGTTGGAGCCGCGAATCGCGAATAGCTGGCAGCAATTGTTGCTCCAGCACCTGCTTCTGCTCGGATCGTTAAGGAAACTGTTTATGTTCTCTACAAGCTGGGGTTATGTCGATTTGCCTGGGCTTTTGGTTCTACTCAAGGAAAAACTATTCAAGACTCTACGCTGCAGACAGAGAAAGTTACAAAAATTTGAATGATAATAATCTGTCTGAATTATAGAGCTCAAATTATTTTTATATCCTAAGTCCCTATATTAGCCATTTATTTATCTATCCCATATTTTTATACGGAACCTTGAAAAGAAAATGATCTTTTTTCTTAGGATCTCTCCTAATTAAATTGAAATAAAATCTGTTATGAATTATCATCACTAAAATGTTAATAACATTTTTAAATGTTGTATAATTTAAGATTTAAGATTAAATAGGCAGGTTAAAAAATTCCAATCAACTAAAACTGAGTTTTTATCGTTCCCAAGTTCGTTTCCTAAGTCTTTTGTTTGAAAAAGATACTTTACAGCTTATTCTATTAACAGTAAAGCTAACTAATAAAATCTCGGCTTGGAAATAGTAATCAATATCGTTTTTAAGTCTTTTGTTTGACACATAAAATTTAATGTTCAATAATAAATTTCAAACTATTAAAAATAGGGTTCTAGTTCGTTTCCCAAGTCTTTTGTTTAAACAAGTGACTTTACAGCTTATTCTATTAACTTTATAGCGAACTTATGAAATCTCGTCTTGGAAATAGTAATAAAGTTCGTTTCTTAAGTCTTTTGTTTGACACTTAAAATTTAATGTTAATAATAAATACCAAACTAATAAAATCTTCCCTAAAAAATAGTGTTCTTTTGTTTGGTACTTAAAATTTGGCGTTGTTACTTGAATGTATAACAAACTAATAAAATGTCAGCTGAAAAATATTAATCTAGTTCGTTTCCTAAGTCTTTTGTTTGACGGTAAACGTTGTCTTTAATTTTTGTGAGCGTTAAAACTGGAGATTTAGAGTAGTTAGTTGGTTGTAGGTCATGTTTTTAGTTAGTTTAATAAGTTTTGGAAATCCAACCAGATGGATTTTACTTCGTTCTCTGCAAAGATCCCAGCCAGATAGGCCAAGGGATTCGGCACCTTACAATGCTTATCTACCCATTTGCATTCGCATCGCTTTGTCCCGATCCCCCGGCCACCTGGAGGAGTACGAGTACATGTGTTCCCCTGCGACCTGCTCCGCCAACTGTGAAGCTGGTCAAGAGGGGGGAGATCGAGATGGGAGAGCATGCCCAGGTCGATTTGGAAGTGGAAGTCACAGTCGGTGGTTTCCCCGGTTCCGTCCTCGTCTGCAGTCGCAGTCGCAGTCTCTATATTCATTTCCATTTCCCGCCATCCAATCGCGGTGCCGCCGCACTTCAAAGCCACTTGGGAGCTGTTAATTAGGCGCTAGTTTTATGTGCGCTTAAAATAATTGCCACCACGGTGATCACTGATCACTGATCAGCAATTCGAGTGCTTATCCATATAGCAAACATAAATACAAATCAAATGGTGCATTTAAAAAACGAAAAATGCATAAACCAAATGCTGCAAATTTAATGGTGTTTTTTTTTTTTTGGTTTGTTTAAAAATATTTTGTCGATTTATTCATAATTTAAATTTAGATTTTGGTTACAAATAAAATAAGGTTAAAATAAAACGTAAAATCATAATACAATTCCAATTTGAAATATAAATTAAAAAGAAGCAGAAATCATAAGAGAAATACAAGTTACAAAACGAAACAATAAGGTGGTAATTAACATTGGGTTTTCAAGCTAATTAAACTAAGTTATGTTAAGTTTACTTTTAAGGGGGAAAGGAGGGGAAGGGGGTGGTGTGCCAAGTTAGTGGGTGGCAGTAATTAGCTAAGAGGGACGCATTTCCGTTTCCGGTGCTGGTGTGCAAAATTTGTGTGTGTGTGTGTGCGTGCTTTCGTGTGCTGTGTGTGTGTGTTAATTACTGGTATTCGGTGTGGTAATAGGTGTGGGGAAGATTTGGTATTCGGTGTGGGGAAGATTTGTTACTTTAACCAACGAGTTTTCCTGCGAATAAGACATTTGTGTGTGGATTGTAAATTACTGGGCAATTATTCAACAATAACAAAGAAATAACAAAAACACGACTACATATTGCACTAATAAAGCTTTTCTCTTCTAGGAGTGTGTGTGTGTGTGTGTGTGTGTGAGAGTGAGTGAGATGGTGGGGCACCTATCTCTTTCTAGCGTGTTCAGACAGTGCGTTTAAAGAGGTTCGCATTACTTTGCTGGGGCGGCACAAAACCGTATCCGGAGGCACCGACGACCACGCCGCTGGACTCGTCCACTGCATCTGGCGGGGATGGGGGGAACACCACGGGTCCTGCAAGAACAAAACGGGCAGAAAGTGTGCAAATGTATAGCCAAATACGACGCAAGATATAATCTGTATTTTGTAGTAGTTAGTTTTAGTAAGTTATAACACCGCTTACAACCTATTAATACATTTTGTTTAACAATCTAGAAGTTTTATAATCTAAGCAAAGACCCAAAAAGATATGTGCACCCTAATTAAGCACTTATAATAAAAAAAACCGTTTAAAAATAATGATTAACTAGGTGAGTGTTCACAAAATTAAAGCGTCGTTAAAAGTGCTATCTCAAATGAACAACTTCATTGGTACATAAATTTAATTACCTAGTAAAAATCATGAAGCAAATTTTTATCTCAGAGTTAATGGGAATAACTGTTTATTTTGTAGCTATATGTTTTAGAAGAATAAAAACCGGCCGTAAAACTCTTTAATACGTTTTCAGCTAAATATACCCATGTAAAATAGAGTTCCTAAGGAATTTAAACGAATAAATGTATATTTTATAGCTATATGTTTTTGAAGGATGAAAAATTCCTTATAAATTTAGGATCCCCATGAAAACTCACCTCTGTTCTGTCGGGGATCTCGAACCTGAGTGGCCGATGAGGGTCCCGCCAGCGCCACGGGATCGAATCCGAAGCGAGCCCGGCTGGGGAACTGACCCAAAAAGTATTGCTGACCCGCGGCGAAGGCCACAAAGAGGCAGAGGGCGGCGATGGTGACTAACTGCAAGTGGATGTGGATATTAGGATAATATTACCATTTGAGTATTCGGGTATTTCTAAGGGGGGGGGGATTGCTAACTTATTATACATATGGCTGGCGGCATGCACGGGCCAATTGCACTGGTTACACGCTGGCCAAAGCAATTAAGCCATGGAAATGTGTGCCAATGCCATAAGCCGACAATTAAATACCGAACGCAAGACGCAGAATGCCACATGGTTCGCTTTCGGCCCGGTCAAGTGCAGTCGCCTTGAGCACGAGCCAGAAAGCCAGAAAGCCAGGCCAGAAGCCCCGAAAGAGCCAAGTACCAAGTGCCCAGATTGCCGGAGTGCCATTAACAGTTCCAGTTCGCCACCGATTCAATTGCCGTTCTGGTCGATGGCCAAAAGACCTCTGCAATTTGCCACGTCAAATGCTCCAATGGCCCATGACGAATTTATGACAAATGTGGCCCAATTTGATCTGGCTGCTTATAAGGAAATTGCCAGTGGAACCATTCAAGCGGACAATAGCTCTCTAATTATTGAACATTAACATAAAAAAGGCTAACCTTTTTGTAGTTAAAAAATAATCATTTTCGGTGAAATAGGTAAATTTGTCAATGGATATTTATAAAAAGTAAAATTTAAAATAGGACTAATGTTTTTTATATTGTCACAAATTAAGAAGGCTTCACAATTTCATAATGGACCAAGAAATGGTAATGTGCAATTTGTTTTAACTTTTACTACAACGTAACCGTTTTTTTTTAAATTTGTAAAAAATATATTATCCATTACTAAAGGATTATTATCATTTTTTGCAAACTGAATTTTTATTCTAAACGTATAATGATCCTCAATTAAAATTATATAAATCATTCATTAGAAATAATTAAGGTTAAGGCTAAGGTATCTTTCTTAAATTTTATTTCAAAACCTATAAAGATCCTCAGTTTCATAATCAGCTGACAGATCTTAAAAACATTTTTTAAACTACCAGTTGAACTGATCCTTTTTGCGAAACATTTAAATATCAGTTGGGTGTCCGTTCTCCGAATTTTAATTGGGCATGCATGTGGCTTAAAAAGTGTGAGCGTTTTAAATTTAATTGTTCACTTAACAACCCAGTATGTGGCAGTTAAATTGCGTTTGCAAGTGGTTTAGGAGAATAAAATCTTAATTACAGATTGGGGCTCTAGGAAGTATTCAAACTGATTTGTGTCTCCCAAGAAGCAGTAAATTAAAGTCGATCAGGCTATGTTCCTTTTATAAATCTTGTTTTTTTCTGCATCGAACAATTTGAAAGCCTAACAAGGCTAGAGGAAAATGTGCGCTCTATTCAGTTTATTCAATGCACATCACGTTGGGCCGCCACAACTGCGCCGAAGTGTGATAAATTTGTTAAATAGCAATCACAATCGCGGCTGCGATTATTTTTCCCACTGACCCCAATCTCCTCGATCGGCTGGGATGCTAATGGGTAATGGATAATGGTTGGTGGATAGTAGATAGACTCTATGGAGGTGGGTGGAAGTGGGGGCCCCATGCTGTGTAAATTGTCTGGCTGACTGGTTCATAAATCCACTCTGCCTTCGGTCCAAGTGTGTCCAAGTAAAAACGTCTTAGTTTAGTTAAGGCAGTCACTTGACTGGCAGACTGACTTTAATCATAGGGCAAATTTGACTTAATACAACGGGTTTTCGTTTTTGAACCCATTTTCTTTTATGCACCATATGAAACCTACATATACCTACATAGACTGCAACCTGCTAATGCATATGCAAAAATTGCCAAACGTTTTGCTTTTAGGCCTCATTAATTGCCTAATGGGCCGCGCCTTTTTGGCTGCCTGAATTTTCCGAGGGATCAAAATCAAAATTAAAACAATCCCTGTGGGGCCAAGTTGCAACAATAACGCTAATTGCTATTAGCCAAAATATGCTACAAAATAATCACAAAATATGCAAACAAGGCGGTCGCAAAGTTGCCAACAAGCCAAAGCGACTTGTGAAAAAAATTGTTTTAATTAATTCGTGTTTGCCGCCGCCGTTGTTGTTGTGCCTCCACTTGTTGCCAGTCATTCAGAAAAAAAAACTAAAACTGAGACTTTAACTCTATTGCCACATCCAAAAAATTGAAACAGTGGCGCAGGAATCGGTTTTACACAGATCCAAAAGATCGTACAGAGTTCTCAAAAGCGACGAACATGTGATCGTTAAGGGAAAAACTGACGGAAAACAAGAGTTCAGGTCTACGGATCTGTCATTTTGACTCACTTGAACCAGTGACTAATGATCCGATCTGGGGACTAGGCTATGGAAACAGTCTGTAATTCATTTGCAACGATTACTTCGCAAATTTCGACTCTAAAATGCGGAAACATCATTAGTTAAGTGCAGTTAAATATGGCATTTATTTGGAAGCCAATAACAATCATAATAATATTGGGAATTTGCGAAAATGTTTTTAGAAAGAATAAATATTTCTTTAATATCCTTATCAATATAAAAAAAAAATTTCTTTTTAATCATTTTAGAAGTCAAGGGGATTTATGTTATATTATCATACTTATGTTAAATATTTTAGAAATGTTTATACCTATAAGAAAACCCAAATAAATCAAGTTTGTATTTATTTTCTATAGAAGATAAATTGGTAAAGAATATGTAGAACCAATTCTTTAAAACAAATGTGTACTAATAAAACATAATGCAATTGGCTAATGAAAATATTGGGTTTTAGACTGGAAAAACATGTTATTCACTTGATAATAGATGTAAAACCAATCAAACGTCCTACATAAATCTGTTCAAACGGAAATGAGACACAAACTGCTGTTGGAGGAGGCTTTCAAAACAGAGCCAAACAAATTGGATCCATCTGTCTTGACCAGTGGGTATGGTTTTAGCATCGGTTCTCCCCGTTCAACTGTGCCACTGCCAGTCACTCTTGGTCAGAAAATTCAATCTTGGCCAGAAAATGCACTCTTGGTCAGTGGGTATACTCCACCGGGGACTTTGTAAACACATGTAGCCGTCAAAATGTCGTCAGCCGGCAGTTTGCATCTGAAATTCCGCGAATTCCTTTAGATCACAGCCTAACAGCTGCCGCTTTTGAAAGTAATAGCTTTGGCTAATTTAGTGGCTATTAATTGGGGCTAATTAGTGGGTGACTAGCGGTGGTGTGGGGAACAATGCCTGCGGTCTTCCTGGGCTGCCGACCAACCCCTACTCCCACTAAAATTCCGACAAATTAGCCGAACAAATGACCTTAGATATGATTTCGTAATTGGAACTGCTTGGACTGCTATAAAACACTCTGGTGGAGCAGCAGAAACCACACCAGAAACCACACCAGAAAAAACACACACACAATTCAAATATCGGTGGCTGTTTTTTCAATTCCTTTTTTTTTCTATTTGACTGTTTTAGCTGTTTTTTACTGTTGGCCAACGGCGGCTCATGCGAAAATAAAACCCACCCACCCACAAACAATGATTAAGTGCAGCAACATGTGAGCGTGCCAGCGCATATAAAGCCAAATAAAAAGCCAGGTAAAAAATCAGTAAGCCACTTGGAGCTGGAGCACCATGGAGCTGCATTGGAGCACCTTGGACGGCCGACAGACGACGATAGCTACATTGTCTCGTTAGCCCCAAACGCTGATAGCCCCTGGATTCGGGGTATAATAGCTCTGTCATGCCGCAGATATACTTACTACCTGTAAATCCCTGCAAGCCGACTTTTGTGGCAGTTGAAAATGAATAACAATTGACTTGTAATCTTGGTTTTCCTTAAGGAGCTTGTACCTGCATAGAGGCTTTTTTGTTTTGACAGTTTAAGCTACATTAATCCTAATTATGAAGAGCTTAGCATTTGTCATTCCTGTTTTTTACTTAATATCAAATCATCCTACATATTTCCAGAGTTCTAGAATTGAACTTTTTTATAGAATTCCTCAAGCTAACGTTGTTTAAATCTTATAAGGTATGTTTATGGTTTAATATAATCTTAAATCCCTTAAGTTTAAAGATTCTTGTATCTTAAATTCTTATAAAATTGTTTTCTTTGATAAAGCCATTCAAGTTATTAATTTAGTTTATTATTATTAAATTCCTAAAAAAGATATTCAGTTCATTATTATCTTAAAGTTCCAAATTTGTTTACCAAGTGTATTTAAAAGCCACTATAATCAACATAACAATTGTCCCCTTCCAATTTCCCACTTAATTAATTGCTTATTGGTTATCACCTATCATAGTTTATAGATCTTGACTAAGGATTGTTAAAGTCTCACTATTCGAGAGTCCTGAACTGCTCCCCTTTAGACACTTTCCAAGAGGTATTTACTACTATTTCATCTAGCTACTCCCTTCTTGTTTTCAATTTGATTTTTCATTTATGCACTTTATGGCATTTCGATTTTGATTGGCTTCCAGTGTGCGCTATAAAATAAATTATGTTTATTGCCAGGCGGACTCAACAGGTAATCGAAACTGCACTTTAAATGTTTTCGAGTTGGTTTTAGAAGTTTTGGCTGCCAAATATACCCCAAAAATTTGCATGACTCAGAGGGAAAAGCTAAAAGGCTGATGGATAGCCAGGTGGCAGGCGAGCAGCTGCTAATTTATCTTGTTTATATTTAAACTTTAACCGATTTGTCATTTGCCATGCGGGTCGTTTGTCCATTTGAGCGTAATTAATTTCATGTGATGGAGTTTTCACATCGCAGATGGAAAAGTGAATGTGATTGGAGCGAGACAATTGAACTCGAGCCCCGAACACGAGTTATTATTGTTATCTTTTGTTAACGATAGGCAACAACGCCTTCTTTTTTTCTCATTTTTGGCAGAGAGGTCAATGCTCTATTGAGCAACAATTTGGCTGACTTTCAACACGGAAGCTTTAGTTAAGAGTTGAGAGCTTGGAGCTGGGAGCTGGGAGCTCCCCAAAACGCAAATAACGCCGCTTGTCCAAAGCTGGATCGCTGCAAAGTGTTGGATGTAGTAGGTGCAACTGGCCAACAGCCGCAAAAAAAAAATAACCATGGCTATAGGAAAAGCAAGGAAAAACCCAAAAACAACAACTGCCGCTTCAAATTACTTTGAATTGCGTTTAATAGGTGGGAAATGGAGTCAGTTGGCGACTTCGTGGCCAGCTGCCCCGCTGATTGTTGCCCAATCTATTGTCAATTGTAATTGAATTATTAAACATCAATTTGGCTAGGAAGTGCAAATTGCCAGCCGTCGTGGCAGCGTGAGAATCGTGATATTTCGAATTCTAGATTTTCCGATTTTTCTTTTTCCTGCCAGTGAAATGGGTTCAAGTTCAAACTGGTTTCCAGCTGCAAGTCGGGCAAATTTGTATCGTTTAGAGTCTGACAAAATGCCAAACACAGCGCCAGACGACGACGACGCACATGCCTCATAAATATGGTAATGGACCGCGAATATCTATAGGCACAAATACCATACTTTTCGCAACTGGCAAACCGTAGCATGTGGGCAGTGCTTTGTTTTTTCTTTGTTTTTTGAGACCCCAACTGGACATGTGTACATATGGCATGCACTTGCCATGGGTACTCCACCACCGCCGACTGACCTGACGACTGGCCAACTGAGTGACTGACTACATGGACACATGGTTGCCTGGTTTGCCGATCACCTGGCTATCCGAATCCCGCACTGGAGTCGTGCTATTGCAACAGCCCAGAGCCTGAAATCCTATTCAAACTCCAACGCTAATCGCCGTCCAGCGATAGAAAAGCATAATAAAAATTGTTGAGCCCGCTCAGTCCGATGGGACGATATCGAATGACATGGCCTGGAGCCCCAGAAAGCGGTGTCTCCTGCTCGGAGCCGGAATGTCCCACTCCTGCCGAGAGACTAGAGTGTTCAACGCTCCCCAAAAACTGACATAAATGCTTCTCCTTGAAAGAAGTTAGCCCATACTTTCTGATTCAATGAAAAGGCTACAATCCTAGATTCATTTACCAAGTCAAATTTAATTTATTTAATTAAACTTTTAAAGTGATTCCTTCAGGGTAAAATAAACTCCCAAAAATAAATCTAAAGTATAAGATTAACTGGTAGTTAAATTTAAATTTGTAAATTTAAATTTAAATAGTGATAATAAATTGCATATCGTATATTTCTATGTCTATCTTATTATTTCTATATTCATGGGGAAACTATTAAAATATTAAAGATTCTTAGAAGTTTTCTTTAAGGAATATGGCTTGAGTACACACAAAAAAATTGTAACTATCAACTTAATATTCAAAGAACATTTGAAGAATGTTAAATAGATATTGAAATATTTAAAACTATTCCGAATTTCATTGAAACGATTGTCAAGCAGTTGAAAATTTACATCCTATCCCAAAAAACCTATTCAAAATGTATTGATTGATATTCTAACATCTAGCTTTAACCTATAATTTTCCCAATATTTATGTAGAATTTTTCTTTCATATGCAGTGTGTTGACCCAGAGCAGTAAGCCAAAGCCAAAAACCGAAACTAAAACCCAAACAAAAAGCAAAGGCTGCGAGTAATTATGCATGGATTGGACTTGTGGACTTGTCGTTGTCCCCGTACTTGATCATTGGGCAATCGGCACTTTCCGGCGTGACATCTTCATTAGGGGGAAGCCAAGCGCAACCGAATCCAAAGACCCAGATCCGAAAACCAAAATACAAGGTACAAAATGCGACATCAAATCGTACGAGTACGTATGGCAATTAATTTGAATTTCCACACGCAAAAGGCGGCCACATTGTAGGTTGCTATACGTATACCATGCTATATGGTAAGTTGAGATCTGGACGGACATCTGCTGAAGCTAGGCTAAAGCGATTAACAGAGCTGGCTGGGAGCAATTAATAAATCTTGTTCGTGTGCATGGTCGAATCCTAATCGAGAGCGACGTTGATTGCGGTTTCCCAGGGTGCCAGTCTTACCTGGATATGCCCCCCCCCTTCAGACCCCCTTTTCAGCACCCAAAGTCTCGGGGAATATTGCATAAGCCTAAACCATATTTTCCAATGCAATGCACGCTTGCATTTTTATAATGTTTAAGTTTGATTTTGAGCTTGTCTTGTTTTTGCTTACATATTTTTTTTTCTTGCCAATTTCCACGCACAACTGCGGTTCATTTGATTCATTCATGACTGCATCTGGGGTTTGGTTTTATGCTTTTTTTTTCTTGGCTAAGAGCCGGCTTGGGACACGCAATGGGAGCCGAGAAGTTGGTCAGCCGGCCACTGGAGTGGCCATATCAATTGGTCTTGGCTTTGGCATTTCAGCTTTTAGCTTTTGGCCATTGGCGCGTGTGTATCGCACTTCTCAATTAAGTTACAAAACGCATGCCCAAGCACGTTTTTTCGGCTCGTTTTCTTGTCCGATCTGTCTGCCGGCAGTCTGCGTACCCAAAATCCCCCCGGATCACAGATCTCCATGGCCTTCATCGTGAACTTGAGAGTTTCGTATTTTTTCAGCGATTTCGCGTGCGTTTTCCCATGTAATTGCGGGCTACTCGACTTGATTATAAACTGCGTGGCGGAAACTGTTTGGACTTCTTATTAAATATGTTTACTACTATAATTTCGCGTTTCATTGACCCATAAACGTTGATATGATTCAGAATATAATGGGAAAAAAGGCCAGCGTTTATGAAAATTAGTTGAATTAACCGCTTGGATTTACCCATTTAAAATAACTAAGTAAATCTGTTTTATTTGGTCTTGAAGTGACTAATGGAACCTCCAAATCATTTAGCGATTATGAAATTTTAAATGGTTTCAGAAAATCTTATTTTTAATTTACCAGCATTAAATATATCTTTAAAAAGTTGTTTATTCGTTTGTTTTATAAATGAAAGAATTTTAATTGGACAATAAGGAAAATAATTAAAATCATATTTGGAATCAAGAATTATTAAAATAATTATTGCTTGACTTAAATAAAACTGTGCTTAAGCAAACATTCAAAACTGAAGGGTAATATTATTCATTTTCAACCATTAACATTTTAATGTAACTGGTTTTTTGAAAAATTCAAATGAAAGTGAAAATACAAAATTACGAAATACAGACTTTTATGTGATATTAAAAGAAATGTTTAAAATCAGAAATTGAGACTGGCCAGCATTCCCAACTCGCTCATAAACCCAGCTATCAAGATCTAATTATGCCGAGAAACCTTGATTGAAATATGCATATTTTGGACATACGCATTCAAATTTCAAATTTCCATCAAATTTTCAGCGCCTTGAACGCGGATGGTCACCGATCACCGGTGTAATACTGCACATAAACTTGGCTATATGGCTTATATGGACATAGAGATCTATAGAGGCGGTGGCCTGGCTTTCATGGCCCGCTGACACACGACTCGGTGGACCATAAATTAGAGTGCCAGGGCCCAATAAAAATAAAAATTCTTGCGGAGCGAACAATGCCGCTGCGGCAGTCATTTGGCAACTGTCAAACCGAAATAGTTGACTTCATTTGCGGCTTAAACGATGCTCGAACGTGTTAACAATTACGGGGCATTAGCGACCGATGCAAAAATGCTGTGACAATTGTGGCGAAAAACGAAAGACTCAGGCAACGAACTTGCTGCACAAAGTGCAACGAGGAAAAACCGAAAAAAACGCAAAAATACTTACGAATTTCATATTTGCTGGTTGATTGAGCTGCGCTAATGTGTGTGTGCGTGTGTGAGAAGCTGCAATTAGTTAGCAAATATTTAAATTATAACAAAGTTTAACACTGGCACTTTTGTATTTAACACGAAAACGTTTCTTTAGCCTTTATAAACCATGGGTATTTGGTATGAATTTTTTACGTTTGCTTGGTAAATTCTTAGGTTTCGAGTTTCGTAATGCGTTATTTTGATGGGTTTGTTTTTTATTATGTTGGGTTATTTATGGATGACAACCGACGAGCACGCGAAGCCAGGAAAAACTGAATCCAAAGGCTGTGTGAACTGCGGTGTGTGTAGTACCAACTCGCACTCCAAAAAGCTGGGGTCTTACACGGTGGAGCTCTCGGGTTTTCGGATTTTTGGATTTTTGGATCTCGGATCTCGAACCGCTGTACGTCGGCCTGTGCGGTAAAACGTTTAATGAATTCCAACAGATATGCTCAGTTGATTTTATATAAAGCATGGCCCGATCTCTGCCGCCGTCGACGGCGCAGCCGTGCGTTTGTTTTGAGTGGGATTTGAGTGAGTTTTTTGTTTGGTTTGGATTGTTGGGACTACGTGCCATAGAGTATGGTGCTTGGGGTATGGGGTATGGTGTTTTGCATTCACCCCCGGCCACGTGATGTTTGTTCTCTGCAAGGGAATCGATTCATGTTAATGGCAAGAGTGCAGCAGTAGCGAATTCAACTTTCTAGCAAATCAATATTCATCGTCTTGGTTCCGGTAACCAGTTTTGGGTTCGGTTTGGGTGCACAAACGGGTCGACTCGATCAGCTGCTGTTCGAAAACGACGATGCTTATGCAAAACCGTGTATCTAGCATATGTAATTGGAAAGCTGGCAACACCTTGACTTGATTGCAGGTGAAAAACATAACACTACAACAGCGACATTTGGCCATTTCCGCCTCTGACACTTCCACTTGACCGTGAAAATCGCTGGATATTCGCTTGATTTTGAATGACAATTTACGTTACGCTCGCTCGAGTATCTAAGAATGGCAAATATGCATAATCTGAATCATAATTATAAGATCATAATACGAACGTTCTCAGGCGGAAGCGTGGAATTCTATGATCTATGGTATAAGGCGGCGACTTTTTTTTTCTTATCCACCCCGCTTAAATGTATCGTTAAACGATTGACATTTGCTGCCGCGTGTGGCCCTTAAAAAAAATAAGCAATAAATGTGAAATTCATGAGGAATGCCTGTCATGCTTGATTAGCTTTAATCTTATACGATTTGCACACTTGTTTGCTGCTATGCCAGCAATGCGTTCGTGCTGTATTTTTTATGTTTTTTGTTTTTTATGCGACAAACAGAGAGGGTCAGTCAAGGGAGGGGGAAGGGGGGGCCGGAGCAAGTTCAAGTTCAAATCTCAGCTGGCCACAAAAGCTCCTTGGCTGGCTGCAACCGCCAAAGTCGAAGCGATTGACTAATAACTTATACTCTTCACAAAGGGTTACATCAGCTACTTGATTGTGTTTCAATGTATTAACCAAATCTATTAACATTTTAGAAAATCAGAAAATGTTTAGAAATTTCTATTGCAACTTATAGAAAAATGTAAGTTTATAGAACTTAAATTTGATCATATTTTATTGATTGATAAAGCATATTTTTAAATAATGTTGTATACATTTGTTATTTAAGATGTAACACTTTTTGTATTATTTTCATTTTGTTTTATTAATTTATTTATATTTTAATGGTTTCTTAAAATTAAAGGTAGATGGAAAAATATACTAATATTTTACCAGATCTTGAAATGTCTATAGTTTAGGAATTACTTTATACAATCATATTTAATTTTCAGTAGTTAAAAACATATGTTAAACTAATATAAAAGACACTGCTATTATATTTGTAAAACTATTTTAATATTATATCTTATATCATATCATATCATATTATTTTTATAACTTAACATAACTTAGGCTCTTTCTAAATCTTTTTTTATCTAGTGACTTATTGCTTTCTATAGGATAGGTTTTAGTAATTTATGGTTTATTTAAGATAATATTAATAGTGCGTAAATCTTGTTTAAGACTCTATGTATAGACTCAAACTGATTTTTGTATAATCTAGTTTAGTCCCCTGCAGTTAGCTCCGTGATCGAACCCCAAACATTTGGCCAGAGTATTGTGTTTTACTGGCCTTCCGTTCTGTTCTCTTCTATTCAATTTTTGCATTGTCTTCAGTCCACTCCATGGCGAGAGGGTCAAGTTCAGTTTCAATTGCTGTAAGCGAGGCAATTAATGCGGCTAATTGTTGATTGCCATTGATTTATGCTGAATCAATTAGCCAATTGCCTTGCCCGTACTTTTAGCTTGGCTTTCTTTGGTTTTTTTCTTTTTGTGCGGCAGCCAATATCCAGCAGGTAGCAGGTTATCAATCACCGAGCGGCCTCAGATTTGGCCTGTCTTGGCCTGGCCCCCAGGTTATTGCCTCTTTGAGGAATTGAGGAATTGAAAAGTGCGGCTTGTTTGGGCCTCAACTTGTCCGCACTTGACAGCCGATAGCCGTATTTTATAAATGAGCTTTTAAGTGAGCGACTAATTGCCAGATTCTATCTTCTACATAACTATTCTATAAATAAGACATGATGCGATGGTCTAGCCATGATAATTGCCGCATCATGAGTGGGAAACTCTGACCCACGGAGCGATTAATCAATGCGATCAGCCACTTTCATTAGGCAGCTTTTCAAAACCGCCACTCCCCGAAATGCTGGAACCCAAAATAACCGCCATATCTCACTCGAATCCATGAGGAAGTCGATCTTGATCGCACAGGTGAGTCAAATATTGCGGGGCGACAAGAACGAATGAGTCGAGAGTATGTACATACATATATCTCGGCGGAAACTGGCTCAGATAATGCACCTGTGTGGTTGTTGCAGTTGCTTTGAGAGAGGTGAAAAGTGAAATGATTTCATAAATGACTGATATAATTAGGCACGTTATATGCCAATTAGCGGCGTGTTGAGGAAGCAACCTCCGCGAATCTCCGCCGCCTTTCACAGGTGACACACACACAAATCTTGCACCGTTAGCCGTTAGCACGGCTAATTGTGCCCAAATGTGCATTTGAATCGGTAATTATAATTCCAAACCGATCCGATTCGATCCGATGCAGCTGCATTCCAAAGTTCCTGCTGCATTTGCATTTATTAGTCGTATATTCTCACGACCAGCGACCTTGACAATGACCCCGAAAAGTTGGCATCTAACGCACGCCGAGGAGGAAAACTCTTGGCGTTGTGGAACTGGTTTTCCCGCCCCGATTTCCACCACCTGAGATTCGAGATTCGAGATCCAAGATCCGAGAGCCAAAAGACCCGAGGCGTGAAGGCGCCAATGTGCGTGTGCAATAAGCCATAAAAACGTCTCACATCATGACAAACTGGCTGTGCGTTGTTGGCGTTGTAATCCGATCCAAAGTTATTAATATGCAAACAGGTTGGACGCGTGAATTAGGCGCCAAAATGAGGGGGGAAACTGTCCAAAACAATAATTTGCATTCATCAATTTAGCAGTCTTAGCTGCACTTCCGCTACAATTGGCAAATTGAGCCATATTTGTTGCACATCTTTACCATAGATTTAAAAAGGAATTTATCTCAATCTTAAATATGATAGCTAAATTAAATCTCGTTACAAAGTTAAATTAAGTTATTTTTTGGTGAATTTTTTCATCCACACAAATATTTCTATCATTTAAATTAATCAAAAAGTTGACTTACGTTCAACTTTGCAGGCCCGTTTTTCTTGATTTTTGACGCAAAAAAGAGGAAATCGGTTTGCTTCCAAAACAAAATGAGAAAATACTTCAACCTGGGACTGAAAAAAAAGATTATTAATGTGTTTAAAAGAAAGAAAACTCATAAGGAAAAACACCAGCTTTAAAGCTATAATATAAATGTAATCTGATGTTTTTCAAAGAACTTTTAAGATTTTTTTTCGTTTATTCAATTTGGCACTCAGTAAAACTTTTTACAGATAATTCATTAGACAATTTTTGAAAACAGTCGAATAGACTGGAGTTAGCTATTTAAATTTGATAACGGTCGATATGAAGTTTAGATAACAACTCAGCACTGCTGTGTGACCAACAATCGATAGGCGCCGAGAATTGCCAATCACTGTGACTCAAAGTTGCCCACCACTAATAGGCCGGCGAAAAAAATAGTTAATTTCCGTGCATGAAGTTTCTCCACGATTTCAATTTAAGTTGCTCAAGACGGCGAAGATGGCGTGCTATTGTTATTCTGCTATTGGGCGGCCCTAAAGTTGCGCTCTGTAATTCAAGTGTGATTAACCATCGATAGGCTGACGATAGTTGCCATTCACAGTTAGTGACTCACAGCTGCCCACCACTAATAGGCCGGCGAAAAAAAATATAGTCTGCAAAAATAAAAATAATAAAATAATAATAATAAAAAAATAAAATAAATCATCCGCCACCGGAGGACTACTTTTAAATTGAATATTGCAAGTTTCGAACCAGTTTATACCCCTTTTTTCCGTGTATGTTTTCCGTTTCATCCAAGTGGGAGCCATGACCAATCCGTCGCTCGCACACTGTTCCCTGGCGCTGCTGGCTTTCCTCGTCGCCGCACTGGCGGTGCTCGGCGAGGACAGTCCCAGGGAGCCGGACTACATGAAGCGGGAGCACAGCTTGGTGCGTCCATTCCAAGGTGGGTAATTAAGCCCTCTGATAAGACGGATTACGTGTACCTCTAACGTGGCTTGGGCTTTTCCGTTGCAGGCGTGGGCGTCATCCTGCCACACTGGGACTTCCTGGGCAACACGATGGTGACCAGCAACTACATAAGACTGACGCCGGATTTGCAGTCCAAGAGCGGCGCCCTTTGGAACTACTCGGTAGGCCCGTGTTCGCTTTTCCTGACCTTTTGAGTCTAATGTCTGTTGTGTTCACTCCCCAGCCCGTGATGACGCGCAACTGGGAGGTGCATGTGGGCTTCAAGGTGCACGGCAAGGGCTCTGAACTCTTTGGCGACGGCTTTGCCATTTGGTACACCAAGGAGCGCATGCAAACAGGACCGGTCTTTGGCAGCAAAGACCATTTCTCCGGGCTGGCCATTATCCTGGACACCTACAGCAATCACAACGGTCCACACAATGTAGGACGCCCTAAGGGCTATGGAAAATCCTTTACTAATCTTTGATTTTGTAGCACCAACATCCTTATCTCAGTGCCATGGTGAACAATGGCAGCTGGAGCTACGACCACGATCGCGATGGAACGCATACTCAGCTGGCCGGCTGCGAAGTTCGTTTCCGCAATGTGGATTACGAGACGCTGGTCAGCATTCGATACGAAAACGACATTCTTTCGGTGTCTACGGATCTGGAGAACCGCAATGAGTGGAAGAGCTGCTTTGTGGTCGCCAACGTTGAGCTTCCCACCGGCTATCACTTCGGCATGTCCGCCACGACGGGTGACCTCTCCGATAATCACGACATCCACAGCTTCAAGTTCTACGACCTGGATTCCAACGTCAATGTAAGTTCACATGTGTTTGGCAAACCTCGGAAGGGGAATACGCTTTACTCATCTGCCAGCTTATCGGCTTAAGAGTGCAAGGAACCCGAAAGCCGGCTCGATTTTCGATATTTGTATATAAGTACCTTGGGAACAAGAGTCTAAAATAAGAATGAACTTGTTTTTAATTGCTCAAACTTGCTATAATTTAGCAGAAGGCGTCTAACACATTGTTCAATTTCAAATTGAAATCAAATCGTATTAATCTTTCAAAAGCTACAAAAATGTTGTCAAGCAAACGCGATAAAGATGAGTGTTTTATTAATATCATATTACTCAAAACCAGCTTTACTTTACTTGTTCATTAAACCATAATTTTCTTTCGTTTTCGCAGCACGATGAGATTATCCGACGCACCAATATCATACCGAATGCCAAGACTTTTGAGCCCCCGCGTGAGCACAAGGAGGATCCCAAGCCGGGAATGTCGAACGCCAAGATCTTCTTCATCCTGCTGTTCGTGGTGGTCGTGGCGGCTGCAGTGGCTATCTTCGCCATCTCCTACTTCAAGGATCGCAATGCGCGAAAACGTTTCTACTGAGCTCTTTTGCCTCTCGCGCTAGTCCATCAAAGTATCATGTTAGGAGTATCCCGGACCTCAGTTGATCCCAACATTTATTTATATTTGCGACTGTATCCCATTTCTTATCACCCTTATTAGTTTCCTTAATTTTTTCGTGAGAGGGTAGACATAATATTACACGTGTTGGAGAGTTAAATTTAAGTGCAAATTTTTAATCTGAACTATAGGAAAATTGAGACCGTGAGAATATTATTGCATAGACAAGATTAAAAGCCACCAAACAACAAATGCATGCGCTTCTCAATTAACCTTCCATCCGCTGCTAGTGCTGACGCCCGGCTAGCATGGACTCAATCTGGCGCACCTGGTTGCTCACAAACCGATCCCGGGCACTGGTCTCCTGTCGCTGCCCCGGCGGCTCACCCTCCGACTCCAGGGCGTCATTGGACTTGTGCATGCCGCTCAGAATGCACTGCTCGAAGAGCGACTTGGACCGTGCATCATCGTCCTCGTCGTCCAATGAGTCATCCGAGCTGTAGTTCGGTTTATCACCATCCTCCGGCTGCTTCTTTTGTCCATTTGTCCTGGACAGAGTGCTGGTGCTGGCGTTGGCCAGACTGGATGTGGTACTGGCTCCACTCGGTTGGGGTCGACAGCTTCCCGCCGCAATGGCCTATAAAAGAAAATAGATTAATTATTCTGAGGGTAGTAAATCTCTAAAAAGTAACTAAATTCCAATTGCAAATTCAGTTAGTCACTTGTTTTTAAGTGTCTTACAATACTTTGTAAATCTAATTAAACAAATATTATGAATGAAATGTACACATTCAATTGGGAACTATGATCACTGGTCTTACCTGACTAAGTAGATTGCAGTCATCATCCGAGTCCATGGAGAGTGAGCTTAGCGAGTCGCTTTTCTTCGGCGGCAGACGCGGCTCTGCTTCCCCTTGGACGGCGCTGCGTCTGGGAGGAAGCTTGGGTGCCTGCGCTTCTTCTGGGTTTCTCAGGGGAAGTTTCGAAACGGGCCCTGCCGTGCAGGAGCCCACTGTGAGATGGGAAAGTCCGGAGATAATCGAAAACGTGCAGGGACTGTCCTCCACATAGTACTTGCTCATCTCATCCGACACTGGCAGATAACTAGGCAACGCACTGCCGCCGCAGCGCATTTTTGAGATGGCATCCTCTGCCGGCATCCGAGTGTCCATCCCAGGAACATCAGCTCGAGGCGCTGGCACTGGCAGCTCCTCTTCATTGGCATTCAAATCGTTCGGTATGGACAGAATGGAAAGATCACTGTTGCTCGGCGCCTTGGAAAGCAGGGCTGGAGTGTCTTCCGTACAATAGCTACGCGGAGCATCGCCATTTCCATTAATATCATTTGTACGTTGACCTTGAATGGCGTTGGCATTGGAGTCATCCAACATGCTCAGATTACTTAGGCTAGTGGCGCAGGAGAAGGCAGCAGGCGTGTGCTCTACGTGGAATCTGTTTAGCTTGTCCTCGAACACATTGCCAGGCTTCCTATCCGGTGTCTCCGAGTTGTTTTGAGTGGGCATCTTTCTATCTCTTCTCGGCGACTGCGGCATACTCTGGGTTGGTGAATCCGGCAGCTCCGAGGGAGAGATGACGCCACTCTGCATCCGGCTGTACTCGCTGATCACAGATCCATTATCTTCACAGGCAATGGTCTCGTCATCGCCCACCAGTGAGTCCATTGAACTGCGCCGAGAAAACATTAGTGGAGTTTCCAGCGCGGAGTCGATGTTTTGAGGAGTATTTCTGTCCAGTTGTCCCAGCTGAGCTACAGGTTTCGTTGGCGTCTTTGGCACCATGCATTTTTCCGGTTTCTCCGTCAGGCTGTTGAGGGAGTCGAAGCGACTGAAGCTTCCAGGGGTTCCCTCTTCGCAATAGTTGATCGGTCGCTCTGCTGTTTCCGTCTCCGTTTCGGTGGCGAGTTTCTGCTTGGCTGCTGAAACCGCCACAAGTCCTGGACCATTTCGCAGCTCTGTGGCCGAGGAGGACTTGGCCAACTGCAACTCATTGCTCCTAATCTCATTGGTCTCCGTCTTTATCTCCGGCTGTGCCGACTGAACGGATCGTCTCTCCTTATATCTAGCACTAAAATCTGTGGGCTGGTCCAAGTCAATCTCAAAGGTCTTACTGCTACTGGGTTTGTGCTCCATGTACTTCATGGAATAGTCGATGGGCTGCTCCTCCGTCGGTGTGACAATCTCGAAGGGATTCTTGGCTCCCTCCGACTTGGTTGAGTATTTAGTGGAGTCGGACTTACCCGAGTAAATGGACTCGCGACTCTCGCACTTTCTGTTCAGGAAGCCAGTAGTGCTCACTGTGGAAGGTCGAACCTTTTTCAGAGAACCTGTGGGATTCGAGCTAAGACGAAGTGAGCTGAACCTTCGTGGCAGGGTGCCACCATGGCCAGACTCCGTGTCCAGCGGCAGGGATCCACCATCTCCATTGGGCATCAGCTCCAGGGTAGCCCTAAAGTTCACCAGATTCTTCAGAGCCGAAGCACTGCCCTCGGCAATCATTGAGTTCTTGGAGCTGATCAAAGCACGCAGCAGGGGAATGGCATTGTGGTCGATGAGGTACTGCTGGTCCTCGGGACAGCGCGCTGATAGGTTCCACAGTGTTCCGCAGGAGTTGCTCACCACAGTGAGGCTCTCCGATTTCAATTGCTGCAGCAGAATGGTCAGGCAATTGTAACGCCGTAGGATTTGGCGGTATGGCTCACACACTGCAATGTGACTCGACACATTCCGCAAGATGCCACCCGCATTTTCGATGATCTTGAGGGTTTTACTTGGACCTTCGTAGCTGAGCATTCCCACCAAAAAGGCCAGGGCTCCATCCACTGCGCAGAATTCCGCTTTGTTTGTGCTGCAGTGCGCCGAGAGATTCCATAGCGCGGAGAGTATGGCCTTTAGGGTGTTCTCGCTTTTGTTTTGCATTGCTGCTCGAGCCAAGGATGTTACCGTGCCCAGTTCGTTAAATATGGTCTTCATATGCTTGTCCGCGCGCCAGGAGAGATTGCGAAGCACTCCAGCCAGGACCTAGAAAAGTTTAAACGTTTTCTTATTAGGGTTTGAATATTGAGCTTGAAGAATTAACCCACCTGAAGCAGTTCATCCGGAGCCGTGTTCAGCTGGGCAATTACCACCTCCATGAACTGCCGCTGGCCGCACAGATATGACTTGTTGTGGACGTTCTCGTCGCCAAAAGTGAGATTCGTGAGGGCCATAAGACCGTAGCTCCTGAGGGCATTGCACTGTTCTCTGCCGGCGGCCGGTCCATGGACCGCATGATCAAGATGCACTAGATTGGGGATCGCCTTGAGAGCCCCCAGTTCGCACATTGTCTGGCGATGCTCTTCGTCAAAACTGGCCTTCATTAGGAGCTTCATGGCCGCAAGTGGATGGCGATCCTCGTCATCCGCAATGGCCTCGCCACCGCTCTGCAGCTGCGTGCGCAGGAAGTTACAGTAGTCAAGGATCTGGTCCAGCAGGCGCAGCATCTTCACCTCCCGCTGGCGCTCCTTTTCCTCCGGATGATTGTGCACAATATTGTGCAGCGCCTGGCTGGCGTACTTCCTCGCCGTGGAGAGGCCTTCGTCGTTGGCGTGCAGGATCTGCACCAGCAGCTGGATGCAGTCGGAGCTGCGCAGAGCGGTGCATGTTTCCGGATTGCGGGACAGCTCCAGGAAGTTGCGCGTCAACTCCAGGCGAGTGGCGTCGCTCTCGTTCAGCGTCATGGATTTAAATGTATCCACCTAAGTCCTCGGTTGTAAGGGAATTCAGTACAGGAGTTCCAGGAAGAGGCCTTCCTCGGGATCGCTTCTGGAAGAGTCCTGGTGCAAGGTCACTCCAACAGGTAGTTCCTTTCGATCTGAGATCCTCGATCTTTGTTCGATATGCGTTTAAGCCATTTTCCAAGCGCGCAGGCTCAGCGCTCCAGTGTTGTCGATTAAGCTATTTTTTAGCCAGGCCCGGCTATTTTCAGAGAGTGCTAGAAGAACTAAGCTTTTATAAAATTTCCTATTACTTAAAACCAAAAAATTAATGTTCAGTTAAATTTTGCTTGGCATCTATCCAAAAAAATGAGATACATGTCGTTATTTATTAGAAATATCTAGCTATTATTACACTTGATATAGCTATATTTTGCAAACTAGATTTGCCAGCACTTATTTGCTTCAGGATTAAAATAAAATCGATAAGTTATCGAGATCTTTCCGGCTGGCAAGCGCGAAATTTGAATTAGAAGTTAAATACGTTTAGTAAATTTTAAAATATAAAAGCAATATATTTTTTAAATACTATAATAAATATAAAAAAATTTTAATTTATTAAGTAGATTTTTCGAATACTCAAACACTCTAAGAACAATTAGAAACTATAACTAAACTTACATTTTATTACAATATTTTGAACTTAAAAATAATAACAAAAATGTTTATAAATTTAAAATCAGAAACAATCGAATATACTCCCTAACACTTGTCCACCTCTAGCAAGCCGTTACGTCACGCCATCAGCTGTTGCTGGACGCAAATTGTTTCTGCCTGCCGGAAAAATGAACTTTCTGAAAAAGGTGAGTTAAATAATAAATAATAAGTAAACGTTTAAATCGTAAACACCCCACTCCCCCTGCAGCTGGTGCCCCAGGTGGCGGCCGAGGTGCAGCAAATCAGCCGGTCGAGCATCCACACCAGCTCCGTGTGCTGTCGCGTGCAATCCGGGCGATACCGCATAACCACAAAGCGAAACAGGCCGCTCACCTACGAGATGGCCAATCCTCCGCATTTCATTGGCCACCGCAAGTCGTGGAACTCGTGGAACACATGTAAGTTGGGAGAGACAATTTATTAAGGATTCATATTCATGGCGCCCTTTTTTTAGCCACGTTGAAGGATGCCCTGCGTCCGTCGCAGACTGCCATCGAAGATGTGTTTATCCGCAAGTTCGTCACCGGCACCTGGCACGCCCTCGTCTGCTCCGAGATCATCATCAAGCGGCAGCACAACACCATCAGGATTGCGGCCCTCATCCGTCAGGCGATCACCCCACGCAAAATGTACTTCCTTATTGGCTACACGGAGGAGCTGCTCTCCTACTGGATGCAGTGCCCCGTGACACTGGAACTGCAGACGGTGGGTGACAGAAAGGACGTGGTCTTCAAATACATTTAGTTGATTTCGCTATTTACATGTCCAATATAAAAATGTTATAGATTTACTTAGTGCGTGTACTCGACCTCGCTGCTGTTGTTTTGCAACGATTTAATGGCCTTGTTCACAATGACGCCGTCGAGATCCTTAACCTGAAGAGGATTTATGATAAGCCAAGGGTTTAATCAGTCAATTTTTGATTCGCCTACCGTTTCTATCAGTCTTTTGAAGTCAGGCAGGGTTTTCTGCTTGAGTATCAGGGACTTAATATCCTTGACTAGTTCGACAAACAGGAATACAACAATTTTGCGGGAGCCGCCACAGACTTTGTCCCAGATCTTGACCAAAACGGTCTCACAGATGACACCGGCAAAGCAGGTAATGTACCAGTTGTCCAGCAGCGTTGAGTTGCCATCAAACAGGCCAATTTCCTCCAGATGGCTAAAGGAAATACAGACAAATCAGTTAAGATACCAGTCCAGTCAGATAGAAACCCACTTGCACAACGACTGATCCTCCCGCTTGAGCATAATCTGCGTCTGCTCCTTCAGCTTGACGCACTCCTTCTTCAGCTCGCGGGTGTACTTGTAGAATCCTTTGGCAATCCAGTAGGTCTCCACGTCGTCGTTGAATATCTGAAGCAGGGTGCGCACTATCTCGATGAAGTGCATGTCGTCCGCCTGGAGACTGGCACTGGAGTTGCCGTGCCACAGTCGATTGGACTCCAGGAGCCACATGGTGTGCATGACCAACTCCTTATCCTTTTGTTCGGCACACCGGAGCACAGTCACGGCCCGCAGCAGATCCTCGTACATTTCGCGCCTCTGGTCGCGTATGTAGGCCGTGGAAGCCTTGTGGAGCGGCAGAATGCCCATTACCAGAGCCCACAGATAGCTCCTATGTATGTTGGGCACCGTGTAGTTCATGCAGAACTGTTTCAACTTGTTCAGGTTGCGGATGTCATCCTGTAGCAGTTTGTTTAGCGACTTCTTCTCCTCGACGCTGTTAATCAGGCATTTCTCGTAGTAGCTGGATCTAAAGTTTCTTTCGTCTGTGTTCATGGTCATTTTTACATTTTTGTAGCGAACAATAGAGGTGGGAGTTTTGTAGACAACCCAAAATCGTTTATATCAGACACCGACGCTACAAATACCCATTCAAAAATTATTTAATTATTAATTTCAAAAATAAAAAAAATAAAGGTATACTACAAACATGTTTAATATATTACATTTTGAAAAGGCAATTAAAAAGACCACATATTAGCTCTTTATTAGAATTTTCGAAATTGATAACGAAGTCGTGATACTCTTCACAAGGGTACAAAAATCGATAACTGGCCAGGGGACCTCATCGATTGTGTCATCGATGGCTGGGCCACCACTAGTACCCACTGGATGCAAAATGTATTTTCTGAAAAGGTAAACATGTGCAAATCGTGGCGAGTAAAGGCAATAATTCGCGAAAACGGTGGCCTGGAAGGCCAGTTGAGAGTCCAGCAGTCACGGATATAGAGAGCCGGACCTTATCCGCCGGATATATCTGCGTGAACACGAGTTCGAGGCTGTTGCTCGCCAGCCACATGAAAATCAATAATTGAATCAGAAAATCAAAACACGGATTCGCCCAGATGCAAGCAGGCCCGCGATAAATTATGCAATTGTTGGAGCCATTAACAACCCCCCTACCCCCTCCCACCGTTCCCGTTCTCGTTTTGGCCCCGTTCGCAGTTGATGTATTCAAATGCAAATGCTGAGCTCGATTCTGGCCGTTGCCGTTGTTGTCTCTACTGCCGTGCATGTGCATGTTGTTGTAATTGGAGCTGGGAATCGCGATGGAGCAGGAAGTCGGCACATGGGACTCGGTGCTGCTGGAGAACCTGTCCGAGGATAGTTTCATAAATAACATCCATCAGCGCTACAAGCGCGATCACATATATGTGAGTCCTACAAGTCCTGTGAAGTGTACACATTCCAATGCATACATTCCCTTTTGCAGACCTACATTGGAACTTCTGTTGTGGCTCTGAACCCATATCATCACATATCCGAGCACTCTCTGGACAATGTCCGCAACTATGGCGACAAGGGCATCTTTCAGCTGCCTCCCCACATGTAAGATTTTCTTACGGGAATACTTAATCTCCAGTTCTTATATTCCTTTTTGTTATTCACCCAGCTATGGCCTCACCAATCTGGCCTACCAGTCGCTCAAGGATCAAAGCGAGGACCAGTGCATTCTCCTCACCGGCGAGAGCGGAGCGGGCAAGACGGAGACCTTCAAAATGATCGTCAACTTTCTGACCCACATACAGGACCGCTCGCACTGCCCCGCCACTCCGAATGTCCTGCGCAAGCAGTCCTCAATCAGCTCGACCAGCGGACTGGTGACGCACGCCCACAGGCGCGCCTCCAGCAGCTGTTCCGGCACTGCCAACTTTATTATATGCAAGAACCGGGCGGAGAACACGCCAGCATCTATTTCACGACGACAGAGTCCTTCGCCAGGACCCTCGCAGCGTTCGCGGACGCGGGCGGAAAGCATCGAGCGCCAGAGTAGACGCCACATGCGCGAGAAGATCGTCGACTTTGACTTCTCGCACCACAAGAGCAGCGAGAACATCAGCAGCCTGCTCGAATCGCATGCCCACCACTTGCATCCGACCAAGTCGTGCTTCAAGCACCAGCAGACCCAAGTCAGCGCCTGCACTGCCATGCCCTCGGCTGCCAAAGGTTCGCCCAAATATGCTGTGCCCTCCATCTACGGCGGATGTCGCCAGTGCGGGCACAGCAAGTGCGTCCGTGCTCAGAGCCTGGAGAAGGAGGAGCGGGATGAGCTGCGAGGCAGCACATGTCGTCTGTCCAACTTAGCCACCGCCCAGCCGACGCATCCGCATCGCGTCAGCTGCTCTAACCTGACGCGTCAACACTCGTCAGAGAGTCAGCCGGAGCGGGAACGAGATCACAGCTCCCTCATGGGGTCCACGCAACGTATATCGCTGTACGATGCACACAAGCTGAGCAAGGTGCTGGGCGATCTGCCTCCCCCGCCGCCAAGCTCCGTTTCGCCCACGCCCTCGGCTAGCTCGTCGCTGCACAGGCGCCACAAGTCGCCCACGCAAAGGATGCGCGAGTGCGTCACCTGTGCGGATGTGTTCCTGGAGGCTATGGGCAATGCCTGCACCCTCAAGAATAACAACTCCAGTCGATATGTGAGTGTAATACACATTTAAATGAGTTCTAGCAGGGTCATTGGATATTAATCTGTACTTAAAAACATTTGTTTATTTTCCTCAATTCTTTTTTTAGGGCAAATTATTTGATATTGAAATCGACTTTAAGGGCGACCCGATGGGAGTGCACATAACCCACTGTAAGTAAAACACTAATCAAAAAGGTGAAAATAATTTTTAAAAAATTGTTTAATTCGTGCTTACTCCTAAGATATGTTGGAAAAGGTTTGCCCTAGTATATTTTCTTAAATTTTATATATTTTTAATAAAATTTTGTTCTGTTCACAGACCCGTATAACGGATACTATCATAGGAGAGCGAAATTTTCACATATTCTACCAGTTACTATTAGGGGCTGACCTCCAGTTGTTAAGTAAGAAAAGCATAGCAAATACCGTTTTCAAATTGTACTTAAAATGTTTGTATCTGGGCAGAATCGCTCAAGCTGTATCGGAATGTGGAAAAGTACGAGCTGCTTCGGAACACAACTGCCATGGAGGAGGACCGCATGAATTTTCATTATACCAAGGTTTGATATTCCCTGAAATATTATTCATATTATCATTAAAACATTGCCAACTTATTCCAGCGATCGTTGGATGTACTGGGCCTTAGCTGCGAAGAGAGTAACTCAATTTTTCGGGTCATCGCAGTGGTGCTTAAGTTGGGTAACTTTATTTTCGTACCTATCACCAACATTGATGGCACCGAGGGTTGTCAGGTGTCTAATGTTTATGGTAAGTTCCAAGTGATTCAACAAGGACACCATTATTATCAGATGACATTTACAGAGGTTCAAGAGACAGCACAGCTTCTCAATATAGAAGCCCAAATTCTAATCAACTGTTTGACCAGAGCGAATAGTTCGAACAGCGCCCAAGAGGATGTGGGTTGCGAAATGGATGCCAGGCAAGCAGCTATCAACCGGAACACGCTTTGTCGCACTCTCTACAGTCGCCTTTTCACATGGCTAGTGAACAAAATTAATGAGTCTCTTAAATCAACACAGCGCGAAAAGAACTTGGCATTGTTAGATTTTTATGGATTCGAAGTGTTGGAGCATAACTCCTTTGAGCAGTTTGCTATTAACTACAGCGCGGAGAAGATCCATCAGGCAAGTTTACAATTAATAACCCTTATATCTTAACACTTTTTATTTAAATTGATTCTTTTTTAGAATTTTGTTTACCACATTCTGCGCTCAGAGCAAGAGCTCTACATCCGCGAGGGATTGGAGTGGTCCCGGATTGACTATTTCGACAACGAGTCAATTTGCGAGCTAATAGACAAGCCCAGCTATGGCATCCTGAGCTTGATTAACGAATCCCATCTAAACAGCAATGAAGCCTTACTTTTGCGAGTTCAGCAATGTTGTGCGGGGCATCCCAACTTTATGACCACCGGCAGCAACTCCATGTCCTTTCAGTAGGTTTCTTACCTTGATCTTAGTCTCACCCTAAATGCAATGTCTTTGCAGGATTCGTCACTTCGCAAGTGTAGTAAACTACTCAATACATCGGTTCCTTGAGAAGAACTCGGACATGCTGCCAAAGTATATCAGCGCTGCCTTCTACCAGAGCAAACTGTCGCTGGTGCAGAGCCTATTCCCCGAGGGGAACCCCCGTCGGCAGGTCACCAAAAAGCCCAGCACGCTTAGCTCGAACATCCGCACCCAACTGCAGACGCTGCTGGCCATCGTAAAGCATCGCCGCTCCCACTATGTGTTCTGCATCAAGCCCAACGAGGGCAAGCAGCCGCACCAGTTCGATATGGCGTTGGTGCAGCACCAGGTCCGCTACATGTCGCTGATGCCGCTGGTCCACCTGTGCCGCACTGGCCACTGCTACCACCTGCTGCACGTCAAGTTCTTTCACCGCTACAAGTTGCTCAACAGCCTCACTTGGCCCCACTTCCACGGCGGTAGTCAGGTGGAGGGCATCGCCCTGATCATCCGCAACCTGCCGCTGCCTTCGGCGGAGTTTACGATCGGCACCAAAAATGTGTTCGTGCGCAGTCCGCGCACCGTATATGAGCTGGAGCAGTTTCGCCGCCTGCGGATTAGCGAGCTGGCCGTGCTTATCCAAAAGATGTTCCGTATGTACCATGCGAGAAAGCGATTCCAGCGCATGCGGCACAGCCAGATGATCATCTCGAGTGCCTGGCGCACGTGGCGGGTAAGCACTTTGCTGGGGAAGTTATTAATTTGCATGATGAGCCTTATTTACTTTTATTTTCTGCATGTTCAGGAGTGCCGATTTGGCATTCCCTTCACTGGTCGTAGACATTTGTGGAGCTTATATCGTGTTGTAAGCATTGCATGATTTATTCTACTTCTTTTGTTAAGAGTTAACTATTTTCTGATTAATAACAAATTGATTTACCTTCAGGCCCGCGAAGAGTATCGGTCCCTGAAGTACAAACGTCAGGTGAAATGGGCTATCGATGTTATAGGTCGTTATTACCGCCAATGGAAGATCAGACAGTTTCTGCTGACTATTCCTCTTCGACTGCCACCCAATACGTTGAGTCCACTATCTACAGAATGGCCAGCGGCGCCTGTTTTCCTCGCAGATGCCTCCCGTCAACTGCGTTCCATTTATCATCGTTGGAAGTGCTATATCTACCGGAACTCCTTTGATCAAACTGCTCGCAATCGAATGCGTGAAAAGGTCACCGCCAGCATAATATTCAAAGATCGGAAAGCCTCCTACGCACGAAGGTAATGTTTGTACTTAATTTGTTGATGGGTAAATACTCATTTATTCTTCTGCAGTGTGGGTCATCCATTTGTGGGCGACTATGTGCGACTGCGACATAATCAGCAGTGGAAGAAGATCTGCGCTGAGACCAATGATCAGTATGTGGTCTTTGCAGACATTATCAACAAAATAGCGCGTTCTAGCGGAAAGGTTAGTTGGGGAATTCATTTTAAAGCGGAATATTGTTAAATATTGTTCCATGATTTCAGTTTGTGCCCATTTTGCTGGTATTGTCCACATCATCGCTTTTGCTGTTGGATCAGCGAACGCTGCAAATTAAGTACAGAGTGCCTGCATCGGAGATTTACCGAATGTCTCTGAGCCCCTACCTAGATGACATTGCTGTGTTTCACGTGAAGGCGGTATAAATTAGTCAATTCAAAAACAAAAACAAATATCAATTTATTGTTTAATTTCCAGTCTGAATTTGGACGGAAGAAGGGAGATTTCGTGTTTCAAACGGGTCATGTTATTGAAATAGTGACCAAAATGTTTCTGGTCATACAAAATGCCACAGGCAAACCGCCGGAGATACACATTAGCACTGAGTAAGGACTACCTTTGACTTGAAGCCTCCAAAACAGCCTTAAATCTGAGTGCTCTAAAGTCATTTTACTATAGACTATTGATGATCACTTCTAACGCCTTTAACATTGCAGATTTGAAGCAAACTTTGGCCAACAGACTGTCATCTTCTCATTTAAATACGGCGGCATGTCGGACTTAGCACAAGGCCCACCCAAGGTCACGCGCAAGGCGAACCGCATGGAGATAATTGTGTGATCAACGACCGAATAGGAATCTAATCGTGGCAGCTCATCGAGTCTGCTGCCATCATCATTGTCGCCTTAGGCAGAACTCGGGTTCGGCGGTCCGTATCCAAAAATTCTCACCAGTCATCATGCAATTGCAATTACCATTGCCCTTTGCTGTGGCTGGAGTCTCTCGACTTTTATATGGTCCCAGGGATCAAAATACAATTTTAGCAATATATTAACACACTCACATCACACACACTCACAATTTAGTTTTGTTCACAAGTGACAATCAGAGTAACCAATTTGTTGTCAGGATTGTGCCAAAAAGCAGGAAACTAGAATTGTACCAAACGAGTAGAAGAGGGAAGAGCGAGCTAATTTTAAACTGCACCGTTTTATTTAACTATACAGCTGTAAAGTTAAAGCGAAAGAAACTAACGAAGTGAACAACTGAATTTACGCATCTAATTTGTCGAACTAGATTTAAGTGTAAGTCATGCACCAAGTCGATTAGCATTGCAACAATAAGTACGTACTGTAAGAAGGCACAGGAAGTGGCGCCGCTCGGACGGATTGGAACAGGAGAAGGAGCGGACGCAGGTGCAGGATAGGCAGTGTGTGGGATTTTACACAAACTATGATATTTCCGTTATAGAAACCAAGGCATTTCTCTTACATTTAAGGTTTCATACACAATAATTAGTGAACTAATGCTAGAGAACAGACATATAAACCTCTTTGTATACCGGAAACACAAATGAACCCCAATATATGCAATTTGCCGCGACTTAGCAAAAAAAGGACAACTTTTCCCATGCAAAAAAAAAAACAAAAAATGTTAAACAACTATTTACAAAGCAGAGAGATGAGTAGTTAAATATTTCAAATAAATAAATATATATATATATATAAATATATGTATACACCATACGAAATTAATAATGAGTATATATAGAAGCGACAACAATATGGAAAAAAAACAGAAGTTTGTTACATGTTGAGAACGAATGTATGTAGTTGTTTATATATAACTTGTTATTGATAGTTCGGACATCTACGTAATTCAAGCTGGAGTTGAGTTTTCCAAGCTCCGGCGATGTCACAGAGCATCTGCGACATCGAGTTCCAAGAGTTTTTATTTGTATTTAAGTTTTAAGCGAATACTTCAAAAGAAAAGCCAAATATGAGTAAATCGAAACCCAACCAGTTGGTAGTTTATAAAACAAAGTTTAGCAATAATAAAACATACACATAGTCAATTGTTTTTACACACACCCAAAAGGGGAGCGATCCCCTTACAACTTGGACTTTGGCTTCTTGAGCATGTCACGCAGAATGCGACGCAGGATCTTGCCACTGGGGTTCTTTGGAATTTCGTCGACGAAGATCACGCCGCCCCTCAGCCGCTTGGCGGGCGAGGCGTTGTCATTGACGAACTGAATCACCTCGCTCTCGGTCAGCTCTACATTCGCCTGTTTCACAACAAAGGCCATCGGCAGCTCGCCAGCCTCCTCGTCCGGCTTGCCAATGACCGCCGCATCCTTGATCTTGTCGTTGGTGAGCAGCAGCGACTCAATCTCGGCGGGCGGCACTTGGAAGCCCTTGTACTTGATCAGCTCCTTAATGCGGTCCACGATGAAGAACTCAAAATCATCGTCGTAGTAGCCAATGTCGCCGGTGTGCAGCCAACCATCCTTGATGGCCGTCTGTGTGGACTTGGTGTCTCCGATGTAGCCCTTCATAATGCCGTCGCCTTTGAAGCACAGCTCGCCTCGCTCATTGGCGCCGAGCAGCTTGCCGGTGTCGGGATCGATCACCTTGGCATAGATTCCCACCTTAAGCACGCCCACACTGCCGGGCTTGCAGAACTCGTCGTTCTGCACCAGCACACTCAGCGTGGACTCGCTGAGACCGTAGCCCTGTCGGATGAACGGCACTCCAATGCGCTCCTTGATCTGATCCTCGGTCTCGCGGCTCAGCGGTGCTGCTCCACACAGCAGAACCATTAGCGAGGACAGATCGTACTTGTCCACGATGGGGTGCTTGGCCAGGAAGACCATCAGTGGCGGCACCATGAAGGCCATCATCACGCGATACTTTTCGATGGCCGAGAGGAAGAGGTTCTCCTCGAACTTGGGCAGATACACCAGGCGGGCTCCGCGGCAGGCGGTGGTGATGAGCGTCAGGCAGCCAAAGGCGTGGAACCAGGGAATGACGGTGAGCAGAGTGACTTCCTCCATGGGAATGACGGTAGGCTGGCTGTTAGAGAGGAGGAATTAATATAATGCTTTGGTAACTGGCCCATCAACCTTACATTTGCGAGTCGAGCGTGGCCAGAAGATTCATCTGGGTCAGCTGTACACCCTTTGGGAGTCCGGTGGTTCCCGAAGAGCACACAATCAGAGAGACGTCCTCGTTCTTATTGGCTGCCGGTCCCAAAAACTCCGGCTGTGTCTTGAACTTGTCGTTGTCCATCAGCTCCTTGAAATCGTAGACGTTGTTGAAATTCTTGGAACCTCCGTTGAAGGCGATGATGCCCTTGACGAACTTATTCTTGCTGGCCGCCTTGGCCACACGATCAATGGTGATCTTGGAAGCGAATATGATCTTTGGCTTGGACAAGTTAATGGCATGGTCCACCTCGCGGTCCGAGTAGGTCACGTTGAGAGGAGCCACAGTGGCGCCGACTGCAAAGCCGGCGAACATGGCTATGGCAAAATTCACGCTGTTTTCGCTGGACAAGCCGACGACGTCGTTCTGCTTGACTCCCAGTTTCTGGAGGATGTAGGCCAGCCGGACAATGGACTTGTGCATGAAACTGGCCGTGTACTCCACTCCATTGACGGCATCCACCAGCACCGTTTGGTCGCCAAAGCTCTTGTACTTGTCCAGCACATATTGTCCCAAGGATCTGTAGTTCTGGGCCTCTTGTTCCGTCACAGGACCTCCGTAAACAATATTTCCGGGCAGCAGGGTCGAAGACATTTTGTGCCTGCAAAGAGGTGGAAATAAGATATTTAGGGTTTTGCATTTTATAAAAGGCTATTAACGCTAGATAAGGGATACTATACGCTTTAAATCTACACAAAACTATTCCAATATATGTAGGTCTTTGGGGAGTAGTCGGTTTTCTCGCGGAAAAATGTGAAAGAAAATTAGTATTGGGGTTGAAGTTAAAGCAACCCTTGAAACGTGCACTCTAATTGCCACACTTTGAACCCCCGGGCTATCTTATCGTATTGGGTCCGTAGATCTTTTACCAAACTAAACTTGCCATCGATGTTAACACTGTTCCGTGCTATCTGAGATAATGGATTATAGAAAATCTGCATGTTTGCCAGTCCAGGTTCCAAAGGTCGTAGTTCGCAGCGATTCAGGTGACTCTTCCCGCTCCCCGGAGCATTTGCATTTTCGTATTCGAGTAAACATTGATAAAACCGTGTAATGCTTATGGTTTACACCGCTAATTTATTCAATATCATTAAGGTATTCCCGTGGATCCACTTACTTTTGGTAGATTACGATGCGAGCGGGAGCGGCTTCGGTGCGAAACTAACCGTTCGTTCGTCGGATGGCTAGGCGGAATATGTCACGAACGATTAGATTAACGTATTTGATAAGTCCGGTGGTTCAAGTGCGCAGGCGCGTGCAGTGGCTGTGTTTTTTTTCATTCAAAGTAAACGAAAAGTGCAACGGAAAATGGGTCAGAGGGTGGTGGGTGAAGAATTCGCGGAGAAAACATCAGTCAGCTGTTCCAAATCTTCATTCGATAAATGCTCATCGAACTGTCAACACTCTGTCAGCTGACGGTCTGGCAACGCCGTGTGTTTATTTTTATTTATGTGCGGTACACTGAGGGTCATAGGGTACATTGTTTTGAAAGGTTTAAGTTAGGTAAATAAAAATTGTAGACAAATGTATTAAATGATTTCTTGATAGAGAATACTCCTTAAATATATACTTGATACACTTTTTCTATTTACAAATGTAACATTTCCTAATTGAGCTCCCATTAATATAAACTAATTCTAACATAAAGCTCATTAGGTCTAATAATAACAATCGTAAATATGTATTTTAGTGATCTGAAGCACGTTTCATTATGGAGGTGTAGCGCATTCGCCAGTCGCTTCCGATCGAGTCGCTGTCGATCTGATTCACGGATTCCTAACACGCATCGGCATTGGAATGGAGTAAAAGCGCAAATATATGAAATATGCCCGCGACTAGTGTTTAGTTCTGGATATTCTTGGGCGTGGAACAGAGGTCCGTAACATTGCCGCAGAGCTACCTCAAGATAAAGGTAATCAGCGCGGTATTTTCGGTCGTACGGGTTTAATGTTTAATATCACGTTGATAGGTGCCATTAATTTGGGGTGACGACGCCCTTTCAACAGCGAAACCATGTCAGCGTCCATAACCAAGAAGTTCTATAAGTTGGACATAAACCGGACGGAATGGGAGATACCGGAGATATATCAGGACCTACAGCCCGTTGGATCGGGAGCCTACGGACAAGTTTCGAAAGCACTGGTTCGCGGCACCACCATGCATGTGGCCATCAAAAAGCTGGCCAGGCCCTTCCAGTCTGCCGTGCACGCCAAGAGGACGTATCGGGAGCTCCGACTTCTCAAGCATATGGATCATGAGAATGTGATTGGCCTGCTGGACATATTCCATCCACATCCGGCGAACGCTTCGCTGGAGAACTTTCAACAGGTGTACCTGGTTACCCACTTAATGGACGCGGATCTGAACAACATTATACGGATGCAGCACTTGTCCGACGACCACGTACAGTTTTTGGTCTACCAGATACTGCGGGGATTGAAGTACATCCACAGCGCCGGAGTGATCCATCGCGATCTGAAGCCCTCGAACATTGCCGTCAACGAGGACTGCGAGCTGCGTATTCTGGACTTCGGTTTGGCGCGTCCCACGGAGAACGAGATGACGGGCTACGTGGCCACGAGATGGTATCGCGCCCCTGAGATCATGCTCAATTGGATGCACTACAACCAGACGGTGGACATATGGTCTGTGGGATGCATTATGGCAGAACTTATCAACAGGCGCACCTTGTTTCCGGGGACCGATCACATCCATCAGCTGAACTTGATCATGGAAATGCTGGGCACGCCACCCGCCGACTTTATGAAGAAGATCTCCTCGGAGAGCGCTCGCTCCTACATCCAATCACTGCCGCCCATGAAGAGACGCAGCTTCAAGAAGGTGTTTGAAAACGCCAATCCGCTGGCCATTGATCTGCTGGAGAAGATGCTGGAGCTGGATGCCGATAAGCGGATAACGGCCGAGGAGGCCCTGGCCCATCCGTATCTGGAGAAGTATGCGGAGCCCAGCGACGAGCAGACCTCGCCGCCATACGATCACAGCTTCGAGGATATGGATCTGCCGGTGGACAAGTGGAAGGAGTTGATCTACAAGGAGGTCACCAACTTTAGGCCCCCGCCGTCGTTTGCTCAGGTTCTCAAGGATGTCAAGTGAAAACCAAGCGACCCATCACGGACTTAAAGTATTAAACAGGGCAGTTTATTTTTTATAGCGACTTATTTTTACCTAGAACCTTGTTCAAACGATGCCTTTTGTACTCAAATGTAGCTATTCCTAGGGCTGACTAATATTTTTGTTTTCTACGGTGTTTTACCAATTTGTTATGGCTTGCCACTAATATTGTACTGTATAGTTTACAATAAATGCGTTTTTAAAAATGTTGCACAAATTGAGTTCATTGATTCACTTGTTATATTTCGTATTAAACAAATCAATTTATCTCTGTCTATATTTTCCGGTCATAAAGAGAACTGAATCACCTTGTTACTGATTAGATTCTGAGAACACTTTGATAAAAAATGGTTTTTAAGGGGGTAAATTGATAATTGAGACCTTAGTATGCTTTCTAGTGTCGAACCCTGAAGATATTTTTTGAAGAATTTAATTGGAATGGCGGGATTCGCGAGAGTGGAAGTAAACCAAAGCGTTTGGGAATTCCCAGACGTATACGAGATGGTTAGACCCCTTGGAATGGGGTCCTTTGGCCAAGTGGCCAGGGTAAGGCTACGTGGCGGCCATATTGAGGATGTGGCGATGAAAAAGCTGGTGAGGCCTTTCGAGAGAGAGGAGGATGCCAAGGGCGCCTATCGGGAGCTTCGCCTTCTAAAGCACATGAACCACCGGAATGTTGTCAGCCTGCTGCAAGTCTTCCATCCGCCCCCGCAGATGGGCGATTTTCAGAATGTTTATTTTGTGACTCAACTAATGGACGAGGACCTTCACAGATTTGCACGCTCAAGCAGGATCACCGAGTACCAGATTAGATCTATCCTTTACCAAATACTGCGAGGTCTGAAGTACATCCACAGTGCCGGTGTCATTCATCGCGATTTGAAGCCCTGTAATATCGCGGTTAATCAAAATATTGAAGTGCGAATTCTCGACTTCGGCTTGGCGCGTTTGTCCAGCAACATTATGACGGACCTTGTGGGAACCCTGTGGTATCGGGCCCCCGAACTGCTCTTCCTCCGGGATAACTACACAAATCGCATCGATATGTGGTCTGTCGGTTGCATCCTGGCCGAACTCATCTCGGGTCATACCCTCTTTCCTGGTGACCACTATTTCAATCAACTTGTGCGCCTGCTTGAGATAATGGGCTCGCCGTCGGAGGAGTTCACCAGGGGTATCAGAAATGAAAAATCTCGTAATTACTTGGAAAGGTATCCCTATCGTGAAAAAAATGACTTCTATCAAATGTTTCCAAATGCCAATCCACTAGCTGTGGATTTAATGGAGAAAATGCTCGAAATGGTTCCCGAAAAACGTATAACAGCTGATGAGGCAATGCACCATCCGTTCCTTAAGGACTTCATTGAGCCACACCATCGTGACGAGGACATTGCACCAGCCTATGATCAAAACTTTGAAAACGTGGTACTCTCTGTAAACTGCTGGAAGGAACTCCTTTCCCATGAAATTGACTTATTTCAACCGCCCCCATTTTATGCCGAGGCTTTGCGGATGTCTTATGAGCAGCAGCAGCAATAAACTTAATTCATATTATATACATATGTAGGTAAAGATATGTGTACAAGTTACTGCTTTTAATACGGAACAAATAAAACACATTTTCATAAGTTTTGTATTATATCATATAATTTATATGTTAACAAATCGATATTTGGATTCAATAAAAAGGGAAATCCCAATTTTTGCAATAACAAAATACGACGTCTAACTGGAATTTATCAATAATTAAAGAGAAGTCCCCAATTTGTTTTAAAATAAAAATGAACTACTTCCGGTACTGGATACCCTTAACAAATAACATCGATCTGGCAACGCCGGTAACAGCTGACTCTACCGGTTGATTTTGTTGTTGCATTTGATCATAACAAAAATGTTGAGCTTTCGAAATGTATTAAAAAACTGCCTTTCGGCCAGGAAAACGTGCAGAAGAAACATCTCAGCCCTTTACATAACCGGCGATAAGGCCAACGAGAACTATGTGACCCTGCAGCCGTATCTGGACTTCAAGGAAACCTTCAGGGACCGTCAATCTTTGGAGCAGAGCATCGCCAGCCGGGGATTGGACATCCGATTGGAAAGTGTGCTCAGCAAGTACGAGAAGTATGGGAGGCACCACGCACAGCTGGCCAAGGTCTCCGAGGAACGGGAGGCGGTGACCAAGCGTCTGAAAGAGCTCACCAAATCCGGAGGCAGGGCGGAGCAACTTGAGGAGCTGAAAGAGCGTGGGAAAGCGTTGCGCAACGACTTAAAGACCCTAAAGCAGACACTCTATCCCATCGAGGACGACTTCATACATGACTACCTGCATCTGCCCAACCGCCTGCATGACCAGTGTCCCACTGGCGGGGAGGAGAAGCTCCTCTATCGGAATGGCCTGCCCAAATCGGAAAATAAGACCGGCTCCCACTTGGACCGCCAGGATCTTATACACTTTGTGGACAACAACCGGTATTACATGATGGAGCAGGCTGCTCACTTTGACGTCAATGCCATGCAATCCCTGGCCCGGTACTTCGTCAACCATGGCGACTTTATTCAAACCGCCAATCCGGACTTTGTGCGTTGCGTCCTCCTGGAGGCAAATGCCACGCCCCTGACCGACTATCATTTGGTGCAGGAGGAGCATCTGCAAAACAAGATCAACACCGCCTTTCTGACCGGAGGAGCCGCCTTTGAGAGCTACCTAGGCGCCATGACAAAGTTGTGTGTTTATCCATCCGTGTTGCCCCTGCGTTATGTCTGCTGTGGTCGGAGTTACAACAGGGCGGAAGCGGAGCTATATGGACCCACTTCCAGTCTTTATACGGCGACCCAAACGAATGCTGTACAAAGCTTTGTGGCCACTCAAACGGCGCAGGAAGCGGACGCACAACTAGAGCACATTCTTAATCTGGCGATAGACTTTTACAAGGCTTTGGATATACCCTTCCGAGTGGTTTATGCATCAGCAGAAGTTTTAACCCCTGCGGAGAGTCTCCGGGCAGTCCTCGAGGTATATGCACCATCGCTGCAGCGGTACGTTTGCGTGGGGCGAATCAGCAACTACGGAGACTTTGTGTCCAAGCGAATCCTCTTCAGTACTCGACGAGAGAAGCACTACGATTTCCTGCATCTGGTTGGCGGACCAGTGCTCTACACCTCCCGACTGATCGCAGCTCTTTTGGAGCACGGTGTCCGCCTGGAAGACTGCAAACTATTGGGCGCCACTAGCCAGAAACCCACTCATCAGCAGGATCTGCAGCAGTTCAAGGACCTCTTCACGTAGAAAACAAACTTGTTCAGTTTCTTGTTGTGTGTGTGTCCTTAAATCTAACAATAAGTAAAAGTTAAGTTTTACATACAATTATTTACAATCTAGTGTAATCTCATGGTCAGCAGTGGGTTTGCGCCCATACGCCGAATGCTATTCGCTGCACTTGATCTGCAGCTTGGGAAACCTCTTGCGAAAGTTTTCGCACTTGGGCGTGGTGAAGGTGAAGACATTCCTGGAGTCGTCCAGCACCGAATTGGGACTGGACCGCGGTACCCTCAGCACGTAGGTGGTGTTGTACTTCAGTTTGCTGAACTCCAGCGGATCCCTCTGCAATCAAAACGGAAGGTAATGAAGTTAAGAAAGACTAATTAAAATATCTTTGTAGTTTGGCGTACACCTATGAAATGACCCATTTCCCTTCATCATTATTGGGAAAATTTTTGATTGGCATTTGACCACGTACTGGCTATTGTTAAGACGTGTTTTTCGTGTCAAAAGGAGGAAACATGATTGCCCCTTGTAAAAACAATGCCCCATGGTCAACGATGCTCCACTGATTTGCCCTTGCCCGGTGGTCCGGCCAATCGGCACGAAATATTCCGACATGTGGCTCGTGGCTCCCATCTGAACATCATCAAGGGTATTACTTACTTTGGCGCGAATAGCGCGGAACTCTCGCTGCTCGCAATTCGTCTCCTGGGGACACAGTTCATAGACCCTGCAAGTGTATTGGGGTGAAATTTCTGCATTAAGTTGCCAAAATGTTTACAAATAATTACTTCTCCTTGTGCGGCTGGAAGCCCAGAATCTGCACAATCATGCCGAACTTCCGGTTCAACCGGAAACCCACTTCATACGAGGCGGCCGTTGTCCGGTTGGCTATATTGGGCGAAACTTCATTGAGGCCAGCTGGCGCCGGGGTCGTGACCCGTTCTGATGAACTGATGGAGCTGCTAATGTGATGGTGCCGGCGTCTATTCCCGTTCCCATTCCCGGAGCACTGGAGCGGTGTGATGGGCTCCAGGGGCTGTAGCGTCGTATTGAAGAGCATGGACAACTTTTCGGACTTGAGGCGACGCGAACCAATGTAGGAGATGGCCTGCACTTGGATGTAGTACGAGGAGTTGGGCAGCAGTTTCATGATCTCGATCTGATGGGTCTGAAAGCATCACAAGCTGATTGTTTTAATGTTTCCATCCATACTAAGGGTATGAACTCACATCCTTAACATAGGTGTCCAAGGTGATCATCGAGGCCTCTGCACTGCTGACATACAAGGACCAACTGATCTTGTACTTCTCCACGGGCAGGTTCGACTTGGAGGGGCACCATACCAGCTTCAAGTTCATATAGCGCCCATCGAACTGCTTGGCAATGATCTTGGAGTCGTTTGGCGCCTTGGGAGGCTTGGGATCTAATGGGTTTTGATATGAAGCTTAAGGTTATGTTGGAAAACCTAGATTAAGTTACTTACTGCCTGTCGAGGGAAAGGGATCGCTTGGCTCTGAGTATCCCCGGAAACCATAGGCATTAACGGCAGCCACTCGAACCTCATACCAGCGTCCTGGTCGCATGTGAAAAAAGATATAAGTGCTGTGGGAGAAGATGGCAAATTTCAATGTTAACAGGAAATCTTTAGGATGAGCTGGAGTTGAACCTACTGCTTGCTGTGTCCTATGTTCTCCTCCATGATCTTCTCCACCTTCTGCCACTGCCAAGGGCCCAGTTTCCTCTCCGCAAAATACCTTCCTATGTGGGATCGTACCTCCACATGGAAGTAGTAGACCAGCAGCGAGGATTCAATCTTCAGATCGACTGCATGACCCCGTGACCTTCGAAAGTACAGGATCTTAGGTATCGGTGGAAGCAGCGTGTTGTTCCTTACGCCCAGAGGTTCCACGCACATGGGCCCACAACTGGAGGCGCAACATTTCTGCACCTCGGGGCATTCATGATCGTACTGGCAGTTGTCCAGGCAGGAGAGCCTAGCCCGCGTCTGCCTGCCAATTTTGGGGCAGCTGCCGGCTCTGGGTCCCAGCAGCAGCTCCTGGATGCACTTGTCCAGGCACTGTTCCCGTCCAGTTTTACTCAAGGGATTGCTTCCGCCACATTTCGCTAAGCATTGCAGCTCCAAAATCTTGTCCTTAACGTCGTTACTATCCCGAAACCAATGGGCCACCTTCTGTCGCTGGTTAGACGCGGAGGACGTGGAGGAGGATCCAGTGGCCACGGCGCTAGAGGATAGCTGGCCGAGGAGACCAAGCAGCGCCAGCAACGCCACTTGCATGCTGCCCATCTGAACCGATCCGAGCCTCGGTGATTGCAATCTGCAAATGATCATGCGTCAGGTGATCAGCTTTTGGTTTCTGGACATTCCGTGCGTTCGTAATTTGTGCCGATCATCAACACAGCAGCCCGCTGATTATGCTGAAGGATCACCCGCTCCCCTGTTCTCTGTCCCCCTGCCCTCGATTTCGGTGGGATCCAAACCGGTTTCACCCATTTTGCATGACCAACTAACTAATCATTCCTCGCATTTGTGCCGCCCGACCCCGAAGTCGAGGCAATGAAAATGCAAAAAAATACATAAATGTATCTCAAGTGCTTGACAGGACTTCAAAGCGCGCATCATAGTGCGTGCCACGAGAGCATCGGACGGACGGCCAGACGAAGCTATGCATCTCCATTCGGAGCTGACTCCTTGATGCCCTACACTCGGGGCGAAGGAAGTTAAGGGTCTGTTTTTTTGACGATATTAGAAAAAACTTACAATTAACAGATTTTTATAAATGTGCTTTAATACTCGATATGGCATATAATAGCCATTTGTAATAAATTATCTTTCTATCCTACTTCAATTTTTGTTTTGCCAGGTTCAGTCTAGTTAATAAATTTTAAAATTAACTATCATGTACGTATTGTATCTCTCAAGTAAATTTTTTGAAGGAATCCTTTCAATTCTTAGAAATTTCCCCAACAAAAACGTTTTCCTAGTGTATAGATCTTCGCACCTTTCTAAATACTGACAGCTCTTTTCAGCTTAATTTCGCATCGCCGATTCCGGGAACCCTTGACCAGAACAGACCCCTCGAAACATCTTCACCTGCTTGCCTTAGCCATCGATATCGATGTGCCTGCATCGATTCCATGTAGGGTATTTAGCACGCAAATGGGAAACTAATGTTTTATGGTATGGTCGATGGTCGTCGGTTTATGTTGTTGTTTTGGTTTTTGTTGCTGTTCGACTGCGTGTGAATGTGCAGGCAGCGAAAACAAAATTGAGAAAAATACGACTACGACGAATGTGCGAGAGCTGCAAGTGGATGTCACCACATCTGAAGCCACATCCATGGGCACATCCACACGTCCACATCCATATCCACATTTGCAGTCGCAGGGGCAGCAGAAGCAGAAGCAGACGCACCACCAGCAGCAGCAGCAGCCTCATCAGATCAGAAGCCTAGCCAGCAGATGCCGCACATACCAAGGCGATACAGACACTCTGGGAGCAGTCGAGTGGAGAAGTGGTGCAGCGATGCGGTGGTGGGGCAGCCAGGAGATTCCGTGCCTCAGCACATATGTGGTCAGTAATATATAACTAATCAATACGACGGGATTAATCCTAACCCCATTTAAAAATTTATATAAAGGCCTCCGCTCCTTACCATATGAAGAAAAACCATATCATCAATCGAAATTTGTAACCTGAGATATGGTACCTATGGCTATCCTACATGCAAGCAACACTACGTATGAGTAATTTATTTTGATCCGAAAATAGAAGGATCAGTTTCAACGATAAAGTCTTTACTGACCTACAATGTAAGCCTTTGTTAGTTATATTTTCCATTCTTATATTCGATTTTATATTGATCTGATTATAAGCAGTAAACTGATTACTTTGAATATATTCCCAACAGTATCTCGCTAAAAAGTATGCAACCATTTTTGAGATCTAAAAAACAGATCAAAATAGTAAATCGTTAGAACAAAAATTAGTAAAATAAATAAACGCAATGATTTGTTCTTATAAAATAAGTCTTTCTTTAGGGAAGAAATATTTGTACTTAAACGAATAATATAATATTTTTATATAAGAGACTAATACTTTTGAAGAAAAATTTTCTGTGACGAAATTCTGTTATTTTTTTATAAATGTTACTAAGAAATTATAATATTTATGATAATATTTTGGAAACTATTCGAATTTATTTTCATTGGGTGACCTTTTCTGCTGACCGCTGCTGTGGGGACTGCGACTGCCACTCCGACTGGGATGCGATGGATTGGGGGCCAAGGAGCTCGGAATGGCTGCGGGGAGTGCAGGCCCGGGGCGGCCTAACTGAGGGACATTAAGCGACAAATGAATGTGCGCGACGATCGACGTAAGAAGATGAAGCGGCGACTGCGACGACGACGATCACCAAGAGCAGACGAGATGAAATGCACCAAGTTCCGCGGAACGAAAAATTTGCAACAAAATTGGGCAGTAAAGCGTCGGCAATGAGGGGAATGGGGTGGGGTTTGGATGGGGTATAGTATATGGGATATGGGGTATGGGGTATGGGGATATCGGAATGGGGATTGGGGGTTGAGGATCGCGGCCACGACTCTTCCAGATGAATGGGTTCTGCGGCTGACGCTGATGAGACAGTCGAGTCGCAGCCAGGCTGGCTGCCGTTGCGTAGAGGCGATTAATTGCTTTTAACGATTCAAAAATTCAAAATTACTTTTTATGCTTCACGCACACCAAGGCGAAAAGGCACTTGGCGAGCATAGCTCAGCACACATTCGATGCACTTGGAAAAATTCCTTTAAGAATGTAAGGTAGCCTTGAAAGTTGCCCCCTTAAAGGAATTATACAGAACTGCCTCTTTTTGGGAATGTAACGAAAGACATTTAGGATGTTTATTTATAATTTTCAGGTTATAAATCTAAGTAATTAAATATACTTAGGTTTTCTGTTTAAGATCCTTAACAGTTCCAGAAAAATTTTCATACGAATAGAAAACTACCGAAGAGTAACTGAAAAATGTCGATGAGCTGGGGACCTCTCATTCGAAGTAAATAAGCTTTTAAGACTTAATCGCTCAAATGGAGTTTTAAGGTACAATTGACCCAGAATTTCTGCGAGTGTACATACAGGGGAGTTGTTAAGGAGGGCAGCAGATGGAAATGGGGATGAGGATGATGGGGGGCACTAAGATCCGGATCGATTTCGTTGACGTCGTTGCTGTGATAAATCGTTGGTGGTTGCTGCTGTTGCTGGAGTGTTGCTTTTGTTTTGCCTCCAGTTGCAGCTCCGTGTCCATCTGCACCCCTACCCCTTCTCCAATACCCCATCCCCAATGCCACCTTGGTCCTCCGTTTGGGGCTTAGTACAATAGCAATCCGGCGACAATGGCCAGCAAACTGAAAGCAGCAACAGCAGCAGAAGCAACAACTGTGTGTAATATGATGCAAATCGTTTAACACTTTGACCAACAGCAGCAACGTCATCGCATTGTTGCCTCTGCCACTGCCAAAGTGCATTGGTTGTAAAAAAAAAAAAAAAAACGTTAACGCTCGAAGGGGGCAAGTAACAAAACACCATCAAAAGGGGAGGAGTACAATCATCAATTTTGGGGGCCAGGCCAGTACGGCAAGATCAAATTGAGAAGTTCGATGGTCTCGCTGGCCAAAGGGGTTCCATATTACCCACGATCATTGCTGAATCACAGTTATCCGTAATGTAAATATCAACAGAATGTTTACTGTTGTGCATTAAAAGAAATCGTGAAGTTTCCTTCTCAAATATCATAAAAATAAAGTGCGATTCCGTTTTTAGTATGCGTCAGAAGTCAACATTTCGATGCATGCAAATTTATTGCCCAAACAATTCATCATCAATAATTTTTTTTATTTGCGAAAATTACTTAGAAACTTTTATTTTTTAGAAGTATTTTATCAACTTAAAATTGAATGCTTGAAATCTATATCTGTAACCAATAAATTAAAGAGAACCAGAAACTTGAGAATTCATTTTGATAATTTGAGATGACCTATCTTCCCCAAGCTAGAAACTTGGTATCGTATCTTTTGTTGTCAAGTGCGGTATCCCCGGATCACATTGTGCCATTTAAGCCCGCGAGGAAATCCAAGCACTGCCAATGGAAGCCCATTTATGGGGTTCAAGCACCCAGCTGGGCATGTGCTCAAGCTCAAGCCTAACCGGAGCGAAACGGGGTAGGATGTTTGTCCATGGCGGTGTCGTGTTCTACGTCAGGTTCCGAATCCGAAGCCGTGCTCAAGGTTCAGCGATATGATATTTGATGTGTACATTCATACTTGTACTTCCGATTATAGAATTGCCTGAAGGCTCCCCTGGGTGGTCCCATATCATATCATATAATCATTTAAGATTTTAAGATCAAGATTTTTTAATATTATACCACCACAAGGAAGAGACTGTTCTGAGAAGGTAAGAGATCATCCTGACACATAATTTTATATAATAAAAGATATAACTTATTTACAATTACTAATTTAAACTGGTAAGTAGAATTATATAAAAAATTGTTTTTCCTTTTAACATTAAAATTATATGCACATTAGATTTGATTAAGGGGCTTTGTCTTTCCGATTATTCATTTTCTCAGTGTTCTTTAGAAAAAACGCCGGTACCTCAAGTGTCCGGCTAAGAGAGCTTTTAACGCGTGAGAAGAGATGTGAACGCATGTCACCCGTGCACTATCCGATGGGATCCATATCCATCCCCTTGGGCACCCCTATACCACAACCATCCTTACCCATCCGCAATTAGCACGAAGGCAAACTCATTTACGCCGACGGAATTGCACAAATGGCGAGCATTGCGACGCATTTTTGGGTACTCACGGTAATGGAAACACTTTCGGATGCACTGGCTCCACTCCACTTCGCGATCTACGTTCTGCGATCTCGTACACCTACGCAGCCGGAGCGCCTTCTTTGATCGCCTTCTTAATTCGCCACGCACTGTTCCGATTTCCGCTTCTGGGAACTGGCAACTTGGAGCCCGATCCAATCCACAAACCCAAACCAAACCGAAACCGAAACCGTATCTGAATCTCAAACAGAATCTCAAGTGGGAGCTCTTTTCGTACGACCGTTGCGCTGCAGCCGCTAAGAGAGAGTGACACACTGAACGCCACGGATTCGGACTGCAGGGCTCGGGCTCCAATTCTCCCGTTCTCCCACCGCTCTCTCGTGCACAGTGGGCAAGTGCGGGTTAATATTGTTCTTATTTAATAAAATAAAAAACATTTTTTAAACTTAAACGTTTGTGTTAAAGATTTAATTCAGAAACGACATGATTTAATCTACAGAATTCATTTTATTTTTTTGGTTTTTCAGAACCACCTTTAAAAGTTTTTGCCCTCGCGAATTCTTCAGGTTCTTACGATAACAAATTTAATTTGATCTAGAGATTTGTAAACTTGTCTTATGTTATTTGAACCACTGTGTTGTGCTCCACTTGCTCTCGCTCCCTCTCCTCTCAGCATCTTTCGGTCAGTGTGTGTGCCAAAACAGAGATCTCCACCTCCATCTCCGCTGTCTCCGTCTCGCTTGCTCTCCTCTCCCTTTCTACTACTACGATGCCGCGCCTCCCTCATTTTCATTCAAAATTTCATTAAAGGATGCACACATGCACGCACACACCCACACACACTGGTCTGTTGATTTGCATGCACCAATTACTTTATTTTCGTGATTACACATTTACACTGTGATTACAACGGGAACCTGGAAACAGATTAGGTTCTGATCGCTAGCATCCTTGGATTCCCACAACATGCTGCCTTTCATCTGCAACACAGAGGGAAATAATGTATTAATTCCAGATTATATAAAAATTGTACTACCCAAATTGAAAGTTCAATATCAAAACAGAATTTAATGCGTTTCTTCAAAAAATAAAAACTTTTTTTAAAATATGTTGTCAATAAACTTTTAACTTATAAATTTACACTTAAATTTAATTATAAATTTACTTATATAATTTAATAAATTTGTAAATGGTTTCTGAACTTACCACCGGAAGAGTTTCGTTTACAAAGATATTGGCCCAATACGCTTTGCCATCACTTGCACTTTCTATACATCCATGGTCCCCGTCGCAAGGGTCGGGAGTTATAGCCGCCTGGGTTTTGATGTAGTTGAACACCCATCGGACTTCATGTTTAAGAAAGGTTACGCCATTGCCTGTAAAAAAATATATATTAGTTCGATTTATTAGGTAAAAGATCCCAATGACAGCCCTCAAAATAAGCTTTAAAAACATTTCATTCGTGTGAACTATTACTTTACCCTCAGGTGTACATTTGTTTATCAAATTCCAAATAATCAAATCAAAAGAATCTGTTTTGCATGCCCCCTTATTATAAATGTTTTGCCAATCTTTGTTACAGCCCCCTATCGCGAATTAGTACTCCATATATTCGATTCGTGCTGAGATCAATCGCTTCGATTTGGTCTCCATTTCTGCTGATTCATCAAAATATCATTAAGCATTCATTATTTTATTTATGGAGTGACTTTGGGGCGGGGCCCCAGGCTGCAATCAATGTCAATATCTTAACGACTGCATCGAGGTAAACAGTAGTAGTAGTAGCAGCAGGAAATTTGGTGAAATTTCGTAGATTTACAATCTTGGATCAATTATATTTACTATTGGTGCTAATCAATATTTGTGCACGCAGTGGCTGTTCTACTACCGAATACTCTGGGGTTTCGGGGGGTTCTCTATACACCTTGCTCCCCCCAAGACATCCGCCATCCACCTGATCGAAATTCTTCGCCCGCACTAGATCTATTTTTATTTCCGACTGACTTTTGCTCGCCGAAAGCGAGGAGCGGTTTCTTTCTCTGAGGATCTGGTCTTATCAGTGCGTTGATTTATTTGTATTTACCATTATCATCGAAGCGCACAGTAACCTTAATGGTGGCGTTTCGGGCCATGGAGCAAGGCAGTGTCGTACAGCTCTCGATGTCCAGGTAACTGACCTGGTACAAAGAACCTGAAATAATTGAAGAAAATAGGGATAAGTTTGGCTTTAAAGGTAGTACATCTGGTGAAACTTATTGAGCTTGAACCATAAGAAGAACTCCTGTTTTCCATTTTAGACAACAATTCTTAAACATTTTTATTAAAATGGAAGAATACACTACTTATAGTAAGATATGCTGGCATGTTAGTTTAGGGAAAAACTCCAAGTTAGATAAATTGTTATTCAAAATTCTTTCCTTAATTGCAATCATTGGGTACGTGACTTTGCACATGCCACTTCCACCTATATACAACCTGGCAACAAATTAACAATTTTAGTTTAATAAATACCTTTCCCAGCAACTAAGCCGAGTTATCTGCGATCAACACAGACATACACCTATATATATATATTCTATAATCTATGACCAAGTGCACTTCTCAAGGCCTTCAAACAGTTTCTATCTTTTAAATGAGCCGTGTTCGTAGAGTACACCATTCTGTTAATTAAGTTCTTTAATTGATTAGTACCCTCTGAGGGGCGCTTGCCTGTCTATCAGTGTTACAATAATAGGTAATCCCCCATAAGGGCGTCATATCTGTTTGTTTACAGTACTTCGATTCTAGAACATAAATCATTGTTTTACTGCGACCAGTCCATAAATACTACACTTAATCAAAAATCGTAAAAACCAAAATACGAATATAGACTGTGCCCTGGGAAACTATAACAAGATGACGAAGTTTTAATGCTCTGATATAAAGTTAAGCTACTTCAAGCTAAAAATAGGTTTGCAACTTTTTTGCTTGACTACATACTGCCTTAATGCGTATTTTTACTAGCCGTAAATCAGATTTTGGTAATACCTTTGATAATAGCCTGAGTCAATGAATCTCTTTGTACTATATCAAATAATTTACAATGCATACAGCTAATTTTCGTTGATGTCATTCGAATATTACGCTATGGTTTTTTCCAACTGACTAACCCATTTTCAAATTGTAATCTGATAGAAATTGTCGATTGATTACTTTTGGTAATATATCAAAAATTCTATTTATCTATTGGGAAATTACCATTTATGACAGTTGTATTTTATTTATTTACGGAAGCAGCACTTCAAGTCAGGTGAGATTGGGCTCTATGTTAGTTATAATGGTCCTGATAATTTTCTAATCGAAATACTTACTACTACTTTTTTTTTAAAGATGGGCGGTGAAGAAGGATCACTTTTGACATTCGTTGAGCATGTTCTTTTTCAGTTGCATTTTTTTTGGTGCGAACTTTAGAACACTCATACTCTGAATTTTAGTATATGGTAGGAAATGAAATATTAACCTATTCAAAACTTTGAAATTTCCTATTTCACTTAAAGAATTTCTTGTAATATTTCATTACCTCTTTCTTCCCCTGTAAAAACCAAGTAATTCTTGTGTTTCTTAAAACGACCCACTGGTTATCGGATATACTCACCGCAGTCTTCGAAGGGCAGAGATCTTAGGGAAAGATATTTTTTGTAGGCAGCATCTCGGGTGGTTTTGAGCGTACCACCGGAAATTTGATGGACAGCACAAATGAGCAAGAGTATTTTTAAGTAGTGATCCATGAAGGCGCCTTGCATGGTTCTTAATCAAATCTTTGAGATTTTAATTCGCGATTCGATTAGAATATCGGGCAAACGCGTTTCGCGTAAAAGTGCAAATAGCTTCCAAATTTCAATAACAATAACAAAAGGGGTTCGATAATGGGGATCACGGGCTGGCAACGTTTTTCTTGACGATACGATTGGCTTGGTGGCTAACAGGTGACTGACACCGAGAATAGTGAGTCGCACCAAAAGTAGCCGGCCGTAAAATTTGGCCTCTCCTCGATGGGAGAATACTTGCCCTCTCCGGTTAAACGTAAATAAATAAATACTCCACAGGCGCTTAAGCAATATACTTTGATTTATTGACTGGAAGCCGATTGGAGCCACTAACGCTGACTTTCGCTCCGGTTCTGACTGATAACGCCACCGATCCACTTTGAAGATTTGGTAAGGGGACGTTCGTGACGTCGCTGGGGGCGTGTGTGGGTCTGGGAGTGGGTGGTTGGGTGGCGGGCACGCGTGTGAGTAGCGTCTATAAATACTGTAAAACAAATCAAATGCCTTTGGCGATGTGTAGATAAAAGTAACCAGCCACTTGACTTTAATTGAAAGTTAAAGAACATAGCGAACCGTATTTAATTATTATTAGATAATGTCCCTTCAATATATCAATTTAATCCGGCAGACAGCACCGCGCAAGGTGGAAATTTTCGGAATGTGACTCATTCTGGTAGCTGAACTCCTCACTCAATAATACCCTTCAGGTAATTGGTGTTCTTGATGATTCTGAAATCAGTGCGCAGCTGAATGAATTGCCGCACCACAGACTTGTCTAGGTAATTCTGAAGTAGGGGTGCAAAAAAATGGTAACGTAAGAATAACATCCGAAATCAAAGACACCGCACACTTACCAGAGTGTCACCTGTGCAAACCTCTTGAAGGTTTTGTGGCTTAACAAGTAATAGATTGCACAATGCATGGAGAATGTCAAAGAGCTGCGTGACCAGCGGACTATCCAGATCGCGAATGCACTTGCGATACTCGTTCACGTCGCAGATGGCGCACATGGCTCCAGCCGTGTTGAACTGCATGGTCTGGAGGTGATCATAGATCACCCTATGCAATCGGGTTCCGAATTCCGTCAGAACATTCTGCAGATTCTCTCCATCGACACATTTCTTAATCTGCACAATGACGGGCTGCAGATTCTGCACGACTTGCAGGCAGGCCTAGAAATTAGAAGTTACAAATATGTTAAGCTTATAAATGCTATTACCGCCTTAATATATATCTTACCGCCGAGGAAATGGTATCCACATCAGTCTCCGGCTTGTAGTCGGTTTTCTTTTGTTCGTACTGCAAGTAGACCTTGACCCAGCCAATTACAGCGCTAATGGAGCGATCCAGACCCTGATCCAGCTTGGTCTCAATCGTCTCCATCAGAATACGCTTCTTGAATACATAGTCCGAGTATTTGGGCGTATTACTGAAAAACGAATTTCCATATATCCATGTACTGTGTAACTTAACACAGTAAATCATAACTTACCTCACACAGGGTATGACAGATGTGTGGCACAGCTTATCAAGCAGATGGACAATGATGTTCGTCTTCTGCACCACATCAAAGAAATACAGTTGTGGAAAGACCCTGCCCTCGGCCAGCGGTACCGCCTGCAGGCCCAACTCCAGTGCGTAATCCACATGCTCGTGCATTAGAAAACGCAGCAGGATGTCGTTGAGCTTGATGGCATTGCCTGGTAGCTCGGTCTCGTTGGACAGCAGTCGGCAGCGTTTGAGCGAGGCCTTTGCCTCCTGCAGCATGTTGATGGCCAGTTCCTCGGACAGAAAGGTCTCGCCACCATAGTCCTCGATGGCGGCAATATTGATATTGGCCCGCGTGGCTATCAGCACCTCCATATTGCGTCGAAAGCCCTTGGTGGTCGCCGTCTTCTGGTGCTTCTTGCTGGCGTAGAACTTCTCCAGCTCTGTGGAGCATTTTGCTGTAAGGCACTTTGTCTCCATTTCGGCGTATCCAGCAAGATGCTTCACAAAAATCTGCTGTGTCAGCTTCTGCAGCAAGTCGTCGTCTATGGTGGACATGTAGACTTGCAGGTCCGTCGACAATTTCAGAGTGCTGCAATTTGAGTTAGATAAGATATTAAGATCTCAAATTTAATGATTGCATCTATGGATTTACAAAATTGTAGTGGCTTACCGTGAGTATAACTCGTACAGGGTTCGCAGATATTTCTCCTCATCCTTCTTGTCCTCCAGCTTGGTCATCGCGTACTGGTGCAGTTTCAGCTGGTAGATGTTCAGTATGAACTTGGACATGACCTGCTGCGGATTGGCGAACACCTTCTGAATGATTTCGTTGTGGTGCTTGCACAGTGGCACAATGCCTATAAAGATGTCCTTTCCGCTGTACGGTTGCATCTGGCTCTGTTCGATGTAAGCGTCGACACACTGGGTGTAGCCCTTGAACTGGGACAGGATCTGGGCCAAAGTCTTCATGCGCTCAATGTCCTCACTTTTCTGGGCCGTGGCAAACTCTTCGATCAGCCGCCGTTCCACTTCATCGTATTTCTTTTCGATTTTCCGCTTGGACTCGGCAAAGTTCCCGGGCGGCAGATCCTGCGAGATGGCATAGAGCTTCTGGATCACATCGGCGGCTTCACTTAGTCGAGTGGCATCCGCGAAAATGTCGTTGACAATCACGGGTCCAGCAGCCAAAAACTCGGACATAAAGTTAAGCAACTTCTGCGCCTCCACGGAACGACTGCGAGGTGTGTTCACGTTCTCCAGCTGCTCGCCCAGGTGCATAATCTTCCCGGCCACCGAGTTGATCTTCTCGTCCAGCTGGCCAAACACATCGATGGCCGTTTGGTGGCGTTCCTGCAGCTTGGCGATCTTCTTGGCGTGCGACTCCTTCTCCTGCCGCAGCGACTCTTCGAGCCGTTCGCATTTGCTTTGCTGCTTCTCCTGCAGGATCTTCAGGTCCTTGATGGTCTGGATAAAGGTATCATGCAGGGCCACAGGATGGAAGTCCTCGCTGTTCTGCAGCTCGTTATTGGTGCGCCAGGTGAGGCGTTCTATGAACTCACCCACCTCAAAGGGCTCCTGTAGGTTGTGGTTGATAGATTAAAGACCTAAATGATAGGTAAATGACTGGGGAACCCACCTGTTCAAACTCCTCCATGTATTGGGACAGCATTATATAGTTTTCTGATTTTTTTTTTGTATGATCTGATTTATAGGCGTTTCTTTTCTGCTTCTTCTTCGTATTATTATTGTTGCTTCCGCTCAGCTGTTCTTTATGACGTTGCCACTCTGCTCAATTTCTCTCAGCTGGCAATGCCAACCGGTTTGTTTACGTTTTTGTTTGCTCTCTTGGCCAAAAAATTCAAAAGTTTGGCGCTTGTTATATAACTCAAGTGGGTTTTAATCCAAGTTAAATAAAACTCTGCTTTTATGCTTGCTGATCTTAATTAAATGTTTATTATAATGTGAATGCGCGCCTTAATTATTGCCTCGTATCAAAACCATTTTTTTTACAACAAATTGCAATGTGCTAAACAAGTTAAAATTTCAAACATTAATATTTTGTATAACCTTTATAATTATTGCGTGGAGTCAGCGATTTATTAAACCTTAGTTACAGTTTTGAACTGAATATGAAAATATGTAGAACCAATAACTTTTTTTGTTGATTTTCTGTTTGGATTTTCCCAATAGACATTTGTTTAGCGAAGGAAAGCTAGTTCTTTTTTACAAACTGCGTCAGCTGCTCTTGCTGCAGTTGCTCCTGTTGGTGTTGCTGCAGGTGGAGATGCGGATGCGGATGTGGGTGGGTAAGCGTGTGACCGATGCCGCCGGAGGTCGACGGCAGGTCCAAGGCGTGCGGCACGATGTTGATGGCACTAGCAGTGCTGGCCGAGGAGGCCAGATCCACGGCCGGCAGACGCACGTCCTCGAACTGGGCGGTGGCGGCCAGGCTGCTCAGCACTTCCGGCATCGAGGGTGTGTCCACCAGCTGGTGCAGGTTCTTCAGCTCCGTGGAGCGCAGGCTGGCCGATAGACTCTCGCTGGAGGCCAGCGAAGTGGACAGCGGCGAGTTGCGCTCAATGGAGGAAGCAATGTCTGTGGGTAGGGACCATTAGCAAGGGCTTTACAAGCTGGGCATAGCTGCACTCCACTCACCAGTTCTGTCCGTGTCCGGGGAGCAGGTGTTGTGACCTGCAATTCCCTGCGGCTGCGCCATCATCATCATCAGCTTCTCCTCCATCTGCATGATAATCTTCTTTTGCACGTCATACTTCTTGTTCACGGACTGCAAAACCAGGCATATTATATGGTTAATACGTTTTGAGTATTGTTCTGCATTTAATTTCTGCTCAAATCGATTTCCTACCTTGAACTTTTCCTCGTACTCATCTTTGACCGTGCTCAGAAGTCGCTTCTGCTCCGTCATGGCCTTCTCGCTGTTGGCCAGCTGGGCCTGCAGGTCACTGATCTTGTGCTTCATGCTCTCCAGCTGTGATGTCTTCTCGTCCAGGCTGTGCCTCAGTTCTAAATAAATAAATACCGAATGGTTAAACATATATGAAATGTAAACAAAACAAATACGCACCCTTTAGTTCTAGCTGGCTGCTCTCTTGCAGCATCTGCAGTTCCTCGTCGCGGGCCCTGAAATTATCAATCTCGGCCAGACGGTCGCGACACCGCACTTGAACCTCACCCATGATGATGAACTCGGCCTCCAGGCGCGCCAGCTCCTGCTTGCACTGCAGCCCCATGTCCGCCTGCTGCTGGGTGTGCTGAAGTTCGGTGCCCAGACTGAAGACCTGTCCCCGTAGCGATTCCAGTTCGTAGTTCATCTCCTTATGGCGGGCCACCTCACTGGTGAGGCGCGTCTGCAGGTCGTCATTGGCCTGCCGCAGGCACTTTTTCTCCTCCAGCTCGTGCTGATACTTTGCCCTCATCTCGCCCAGCTCCTCCTGATGGATGTTCTGGCGCTCGTTGGCCAACCGCATGGCCTGATCCATCTTACTGGCTAGATCCTTGTTCTTCGCATCGAAGTTCTTTAGCTGCTCCCTCAACCGATCCCGCTCCATTTCCAGGCTGCGCTTGTCCCTGCTTCGTCCCATGAGCCTTCGATTGCGCTCCGCGTGAATGGACCGCCGGTAGCTTTCGTACCCTAGCTGCAGGCACATCAGTTGACCCTGCTCGGCGTCGAAGGTTTCATTGGCCTTGATCGCATGCTTGATGTACTCGTCCAGGAAATCCTGTGGGTACAGTAGGCTCCTTTCGTAGTTATTCCGCTGCTCCTTGCACTCCAGCAGAAGTTCAATCAGCCAATTCTCGTACTGCGCCGGAGCACTATCCACTCCTTCCACCGTCTGGGTGGAGGCGTGGGCGCAGCTCCTGGCCGGCTCCTTGGGCGCCGAAATGGCCAGGATCCGGCCGCTCCTCTGCAGGCGGCTGCCAGTCTTTTGCGTATTTCCATTCTCCGATCTCTGCCTTTGGCCCGGACAATCGGCCTCGTCGTCGTTCTCCTCCATATGTTGCTGCCGCATTGCGGCCAAAGCTGAGCAGGACTTAGTCCGTCGCATTGGGTTCTCCGCCTCCACGCTCCAGTTTGCCTTCTTGGCTGCCGAGCTCCTGCTGTCCGCACAGCTGTCATGGCCACTATAACTGGCCATACGATTGCGTCGCTTCTTGGCAAGCTGGTGCATGGATCGGCTGGTGGGCATGTGGAGGCCTCCCACGCTGCACAGGTTCCTGTCCGTTTCGTTGCACTCGCCGCAAACGGAAGCGACCTCCTGAGTGACAGCTGGATAGACGGAACCACCGGCGAGTGACAATTCGGAGTTGATTTCCGGCATGCTGCTTGGAAAAGATGCGTTCACGTTGTGCCTGTCCTGCATGACCTGTTGCAGACGCCGGTCGTATGTGGTCACCCTGTTGACTTCCAGAAACGAATGACTGCTTTCCTCCGCCTCGCGAGTGACATCAGGGAAACTGAACTGATTCTGCTGGTCCTTGCGCATGGGTGAAGAAGGCTGGCTCACGGCGAAGATGGCTCTCACGGCATGCGAATTTACCGCACGACCTGGCTGCTTTATCTCTCTCACATCCTTTAGGGGCGTTGTTTCCGGCGTGGCCTCCACAGCAGCTTCGGGCGGCGAAGAACCCGTCATGCCCACCATTAGCTGGGAGTTCATCGCCGGCTGGAGTGGCAAAATAAACGATGTGGTGGGCGTCAGCGGTATGGCGCTACTGGTCGTGGCGATCTCATTGTGCGGACTCCAGATGGCACCCAGCTCTCCACCCGAGGCGGACGAATCGAAGCGGGAGTACACGTTCCTCGAATGCTGCAACTCCCTCAGCTGATAGCTGTAGTCCGTAGTCGAGGTGTTCGAGGTCATGCGACTGTATCCCGGGGTGATGGGATACGCATAGCTGCCGTCTTCGTTGCTCGCCTCGGGCAGAAGCACGGGTAGCGACAGGTTGGCGCACTCCATGACCACGTCATGCGGCTCCATCTCCTTCCAACGGGTATTGTTCACCTCCGTCTCTGGCGTGGCCGTTAGCAGCATAGGATGCAGTCGCACAGTGTCCAATAGCGGCTTGATCGTGTGCTGGAAGATGCCGCCTCCGTTGCCCCGCTTGATGAACTCCCCCAAATAGGCCATAAAGCTGCAGGGATACATTCCATACAGGCGGTGGAACAGCATCTGCAGACCCAACTGCAGGTGGACGAGCTTCTCGTCCGGCATTTTGGCGCTGTTCTGCAGCTTCCACGAGGCCAAGTGCCCGAAAACCTCGAACAGATCGTTGAGGAAGTTGGGCACGGAATTCGGTATGATCGGCAGGAGGGTGATTATGCACAGTAAGGCGCTCATCAGCGGCACAATCTCCTTCTCGTGCTGGAAGCGGGGGGAGTGGAAGCTATGATTAATCTGGACGAGACTTTACATGTCCAACTCACCGTCAGCAGCTTGAACACGCTCTTGATCAGCCGGTGTTTCTCGATCTTGTACAGCCAGGTGGGATGGTGGCGCACTATAAAGCAGAACACCTGGAGGCTCTGCACCCGGTGCTGCGACTGCTTCAGACAGTCGTCCAGCCGGTCAAAGATGAAGCCATCGTGCGGCGCCTGGGCCTTGACCAGCACCTCCAGAATGCGCTGAGATCCGGTTTTGAAGAAGTAGTCCAGCATGAACTGCACCACCCACTGCTCCTTGTCTGTGGAGTTGGATATTGGGGGATATGGAAGCCGTGGCTATGGAAAGGGGATCTGGGATTAGAGAACTCACTCTGGGTTAGCAACTCCACCAGCTTGCGCTTGGCCTCCTCGTTCTCCAGCGTCATGTTGGACTCCAGGTCGCCGATGATCTTCTCTATCTCTATCACCATGGCGGCGGCGGGTTCCGTGGCTTCCTGTCGCTGCGATTGATTTTTCCGCACGCCCTGGGCTGACTGCTCCTGCTCCTGCTACTCCACTCCTGGTCCTTCCTTCTACTCCACTCGCTCGTCGTCGTGGTTGTCTTTTGCAGAGCTGCGTGTGCTTTTTCTCGTCTTGGTCGCTGTCAACTGGAGAACAGGCAATGGGCATTAAATTCCTGCTGCGTTCGATTCCCCGCTCTGTTGTTTCGGTTTGTTGAGTTCCTATTGCAATGCCCTACCTCTGCTAAACTCATGTTTTACATGTTTGTCTTGAAAATGAAAAAGGTTATTTTTTTTGTGATATTTCTCTTGCGCTGTTATCGCCAGCCAATCGATGGTTTGGTCTGGCAACGCCGTCGCCGAAAGTCCGGCAGCCTTGGCCACAATCAAAACAACATCAGCTGTTTTGGCGCAACTTTCTTGCAATTCCGATTCCGGTTATAGTAATAAAAAAATTAATGTAATACAATGCATTACACAATAATACGAGGACTCGCCACGCAGCCCAAGTTGGCCAACGTTCCCAAGCGGTAAGAAAGTTAGAAAATACTATAATGATTTATTCAACAACTAGAGTTTCTTAGGAAATGGAAAAGCGTTGTGGGTTTGGAGGTGCACGCACAGATTGCCAGTGCATCCAAGCTTTTCTCCGGCAGTGGCACATCCTTTGGAGCACCACTTAACTCCTCCGTGGCCTATTTCGATGCCTCCATTCCAGGCACTTTGCCGGTGAGAATGGATAATTCTTGTTAAGATGGGGCAATTACTTTTACTGCCCGATTTTAGGTGCTCAACAGAAAATGTGTGGAATCCGGCATCAAGACATCACTGGCTCTGGGCTGTCGGGTGAATGAGGTGTCCATGTTTGATCGCAAGCATTACTTCTACGCTGATTTGCCAGTAAGATATCATACAGAACCATCCCAACACCATGTTAACCACCATTCCTCCCCAGAATGGCTACCAGATCACCCAGCAGCGAGCTGCCCTGGCCAATGATGGCAAAATGACTTTCCCAGTCATAACACCTGGCAAAAAAGTTTACTACAAGACGGCCAAACTACTGCAGCTGCAATTGGAACAGGACAGTGGAAAATCCCTGCACGATGATTATCTAAAAAGAAGTCTTGTAGATCTAAATCGTGCTGGCCTGCCCCTGATGGAGTTGGTTTTTGCTCCCGATCTGGAAACTGGTGAAGAAGCAGCCTCGCTGGTCAAGGAACTAATGCTGATACTAAGACGACTTCAGACCTGCAGCTGTAAAATGGAAGGTAATTTAAGTTGTAGTTATCTTTTCACTACAAACTAAAAATCCCTCTCCTTTAGAGGGTGCCCTGCGTGTGGATGCCAACATATCCATTCACCAAGAAGGCGATCCCCTAGGTGTACGCACCGAAGTCAAAAACATTGGCTCAGTTCGCAGCATTTCACAGGCAATTACATATGAAATAAATCGACAATTGGAGACTGTGGCCAATGGCGGCGTGATCACAAATGAGACTCGCAACTGGGATGCAGAAAACCGACGAACAGTGGCCATGCGTGACAAGGAGGTGCTGCAGGATTACAGATTCATGCCAGAGCCAAATCTACCACCTCTACATGTAAACCTCAGACCGGGGTCAAAATCAACAGAGGACCTGCTGTCTGTGGCAGCGCTGAGCGAGGAAATTCCCGAATTACCAGAGGACACCAGACAACGTCTGATGGAGCAGTACAACCTTAATGCGGAAACTGCCATCATTTTAGTGGTAGGTATTTATAATAGTATTTTATTTAGCTTTTAAAAACACTTCCTGATTTCATTCCAGAACGAACCAATTCTGCTGGATCACTTTACGAGCATTAGCCGTAGTTTAAATGAACTGCCGAAGAAAGTCATTTACAATTTTCTTATCAACGATTTGCTGACCTACTGCAACAAATTAAACTTGGATGTGGAAGATTGGTAATATACCACGGATCAATATAATTAAGACATTATTTAACTCACTCTCTGTTCTAATGTAGCTCAATTAGGGCTGATGATTTAAAGGATATTTTACAAAGCCTACACACCGAGCAGATTAATCTTCAGGCAGCACGACAGCTAATTGAGCTGCTCCACAATAACCCCGAAGCGAAAAGTAGTGAGGTAAGTAACTTCAAATCACATAATATTCAGAATACTTGGCTTAATTTTCCATTTTGCATTCCAGCTCATTGAACTGCACAACTTGCAGCAGATCTGCAGCCCAGAGGAGATAGAGATTCTCTGCCAGCAAGCCATCACCAACCAGGGCAAGGCAGTGCAGCAATACCAAAAGGGGAAGGCCAAAGCTCTGTTCGCCATCGTGGGTGAAGTGGCCAAGTTGTCGTCCCAGAAGGCTAACATGAAGTTGGTAGTGCAGTGCCTGGAAAAGATGCTTAAACCCGCCAAGAAGTAAGAGCTCTGGTTGGTAATTGTGTTCATTAGAAGTGTGTTTCTCTTGTATATATATTTTATAAAACATGCAGTCGTCGAACCGCACTGTATATAGGTTTAGATATGCTAAGGATTAAATATAGTTACTTTGTTTCGTGCTGACTAGTTCGGTGTTCTGGCCAATATGTAAATGCAAATGATGTAAATTGTCGTGTTAGATATGGTTCGGTGTTCTCCCTCGCTCAGGGAGAATCGGAACTCGTGACCCTTTAATGCATAGTTATTTGTGTGGAGATGAATCATCGCTACCGGATGCCCGAATGCGACTAGATGGAACGCACTATATTCGATTGTCTAACAGGGCAGACAATGAACAGCTAGAATTGTACTAAGGCAAACGAGTTGAAATGCACGCGATGATTAACTCAGATGCGACTGGAGCAGACCAGGAAGCCTTTTCTAAATAAATGCATAAGGCAGTGAGCGTTACGTCTTCTTGGCGGGATAAAGTTTAACCAAATCTTAACTTCACATAGCTCTAGTCGCGATCATAGTCCCGGCAGGTCGAGGGAGGCAGGCTCATCGAAACGGCCGAATCGAGACTGGAAAAAAGGTATATTCAATAAATTTTTTAAAAAATATTAAAGCATATAGGACTTACCGCCTGCTCTCGCTTTCCAGGAGATGAGCATCCACCGGGTGCTGGGACACATTGCGTAAGGAATCTCCAAGGGTGCTCCTCAAGTGCTGCATTTCCCGATTCGCCTTTGAGCTGCGTAGAATATACTGTTGTCTCCGCTTGGCCTCCTGAGCCAATTGCTCGCGCAGCATGGATATCTGAGGAATATAATTTACTTATTCTTGATCTACATCATACTACTGTAAGGGAACCCACCTGATTCTCCAGGCGCAGAACCTGCTGCCTGTGGGACTGTTCTCTGGCGTCGAGCAGCTTCTCGGCGTGCATCTGGGCACTGCGATAGCGATCCCCGTCCAAGCCATCAGTGCACTTGGCGCTGTCGTTCATTCGCGCCTTGCAACGCGCCAACTCGGACTCCTTTTCAGCCAGCAGCGTCTCCAGGCGACGCACCTTGAGTCGCAGATCGCGGGTTTCCTGCTCGATCACACTGTGATCCAATCCGCAGTTGAAGGAGCCTCCTCCTCCACCAGTTCCGGCATTACCTCCGCCCACATCGTAGCGATTGGAATCAAACTCCCCGGAATCATTAGCTCCACCGTAATAGGAGTTGGACTTTTCGGCCCGATCGTAGGCGTTTCCGCCTGAGAACTTGCTTTTCCGTTCGCACTCCAACTGTTTGACTTTGTCCTGAGCAATCAAAAGGTAGAGTAGATTAAGAAGATAGAATACACTATGGAAAAAGTATTAGACCAAACACAGGGAACACTGCGTATACTTAATATATACTTTTATAACTTATCACTCATACGCACTGTTACCAATAGTTGGCTTTAACGCTCATAAGATGTTTTTTGTTAAGAATGTACAATTTCTTAACTATTATTTTTACCCACCTGCAGGGTCTGCAGCTTACTGCGCAGCTCCGATTTCTCTCGCTGGGAAGACTTTAGCTGCCTGCTAAGCTCATCCTCGCCATTGCTGCCTCCATTGCCATTGGTCAGCCCCTTGTCGCCGCCGCTCTCTTGGTTCCACTTGGCTATGCGGAGCTGGGACTCCAGAGCCGAGCGCTGAACCTCCAGATCGGTGACCTGCTCTTGCAGTCGCTGATTTCCATCCAGTTGAGCCTGCTGGCTGCGACGTAGCTCGTTGAGATTGGTCTGGGCACTGTCCAGGCGCTCGGTGAGGATGCGCTTCTCGTTCTCGGCGGTCTGCAGGGACTTCTGAACCAGCTTCAGCTTGTCCTCGTTGGCCTGAGAGCAGTGGCCCTGCTCGGAGAGCTCCTTCTGAAGGGTCTTCAGCTCGCCCCTCAGCTGGGTTTCGGTGACGGCGGACTTTTGGAGGCGTTCCTTCAGCTGATCCACGGTGGACTTGAGGGCTGTGCAACGATCCTCCAGTTGGGTCATGGCGCGATTTTGATTCTCCAGGCGTTCGGCCATCTGACGGATGCTGCAGTCCTTCTCCTGCAGGGCCATCTGCAATCGGGTGAGATCGCCCTCCATGGCCACCCGCTGAAGATCCAGTTTGCTGGCCCTACCCTCCACCTTGGCCAGTTCCTCCTGCAGCTGACGCTTCTCGTTGTCCAACTTGGCGCACTGCTGTCGGCTCTTCTCCAGGCGTTCCTCGTTCTGGCCATTCTCCTCGGATGTGGCGGCCAGTTGCATCTCCGTTTGGGCCAAACGTTCCCTCAGCATCTGACACTCATCGTTGCGGTGCTTGAGCTTCTCCTCCAGCGCATGGATGGCGGAGATCTTCATCTTACGATCCGTTTCTAAGTTGCTCTTCTCCTCCTGAAGATTTCGCAGCATGGCCTGAAGCTTACCGAGCTTGGCATCGCATTTCAGTTGCTGATCGGCGGCATCTTGGAGTTGCTTCTTAGCCGCTCCCAGCTGAGACTTGTAGTCATCCTTCTCGCGTTCCAACTGAGCCACCTGGTGCATCAGATTGCGGACACCCTTTCGCACCAGATCTGGATCCACATCGATGGGTCCATCCGGACACTGCGAAGTGCTCCTGTTGTCGTAATCCCCGCAACTGCGCGATGGACTGAATCTTCTCGAGGGGCTCAGCAATCGATGGGAAAGATTCACACTGCCGTCCACTTGGATGCCGGCTATCCTGCGCAGCGTGTGGACCACTGAGGAGAGCTTCTGTTCGGTGTCCCGCTTGTGTAGCTCCACGCAGGATAACTGCTCATCCAGGGCTCGAATACGACCTTCGGCTCCGCCCAAACGGGCCTTTAACTCCTGAATCTGCTGAGTGGCATCAGCCAGGCAGACCTCCAAGTTGTGCTTCTGATCCTCCAGTCGCTTCTCCCTGCCACGACCCTCCTCCAGGCGCTGGGCCAACTCCTGTTCCCTGGCATGGAAGCGGTGCTCCTCCTGGTTGTTCTGACACCGAGCCCGGCCCAGTTCCTGGCGAGTGGCGCATAGATTGGCCTCCAAGTCGGACAACTGCTTCTTGATCTGGCAGAGCTCCTGCTGAGCCCGCTCCTTAAGCTCCACTTCGGCCACCAGCTTGCACTGCAGCTCCTTGCCCCCCTCGTCTTTCTGGGCAAACTCCACTTGGGCCTTCTGCAGCTGCGCCTTGGTGGCATTCAGATCCTGGGTGGTTTTCGTAAAGTGATTCTCCGTCTCCTTCAGGATGGTACTTAACCTAGTGCGTTCGTTCTCTAGCGAGTTCTTGGTGTCCTCTAGGTTGCTAATCTTCTGGAGTGCCTCCTCGATGGCGCGTGCCTGTTCCCGCTTAGCGCTCTCCACGCGTTTTACATGGTCGCGCAGCTCCTTGTTGCTGCCGGAATACTTGTCGCGCTCGATGTTGCTGTCCGCCAGTTGTCGGCGACAGTCGGTCAACTCCTTGCGCAGACTGTCTATGAATCCTTCGCCTGAAGCAGGGATTATTAGAGATTTTCTAGTGAAGATTAGTTCTGCCTCTGTACTCACCCTCCTTGGACTTGCGCAGTGCATCCTGCAGCTCGTTGTTGGTGCCCTCCATTTTGTCCTCCTTCAGGCGAATCTCCATCTTCAACTCCTCGCTCACACGGCACAGGGTGTCACGCTCCTCACGAATGCTATTCAACTGCAACTCCTGCTTGCGGATGCACTCCTCCAGCTTAATCCTATGGGAGATAAATATTTATTTACTAATTGAATCAAGTTTTAAGTTTGACCATCTTCTACTGAAGAATTCGCGGCTTGGATGCCCAACGGTAGAAAGTTAAAGACGCGAATTCTTCAGAGAAAAAGGGAAGTTCAGTTTGATAAACCAATAATACAAAAAAACCCAAATTTTTAAATGTTTTATACATCGAGCAGTTTAAAGGCTAACAGTAACTAGAATACCACTTACTTATGCTCCTCCTCCTTGGTGCGCATGTGCACCATCTCATCCTTGAGCTGAGCGATTGCCGCCCGTTGCTTCTCATCCCGAGCATTGGCCTCCCGTCTGCTGCGATCGAGGGACTCCTGTTCGGTCTTCAGATCCCGGGACACGGCCTCCAACCGCTCGGCCACCGCCTGTTTGTCCCGGTGGGCAATCAACAGGGCCTGCTGCTTCTCGCTTTCCGCACGGATCAGTGCCTCCTCGTGCTGCTGGACAAGACTCTCGAGATGGGCCTGCAGAGTGGCCAATCGCTCCTGCAACTTCTCGATCTCATCATCCTTGGCCGTTTGCAGGGCTTGCAGAGCCTGTTGCATCCGCTTTTCCAGGGCATTCCTTAACTGGAGGATTTCCTCGCCATGTCGTTTGGCCGCATCCTCTGCACAAGCTTGAAGATTGGCAATCTTCTGGTTGAAATCACTCTCGGCCGCACGGGCGGCATTGAGCAACTGCGTCTTTGTTTCCTGGGCCTTGCGCTGGCATTGCTCCAGATCTTTCTGCAGACGAGCCACATGGTTCTTTAGGGACTCTTCCCTTACCAAAGCCTCCTGCAGATCCCGTTCCAACTGGCTACGTCGCTCTTCGGTTGCCTCCAAAGAGGTATTCGTGTCGAAGAGCACCGATTCCAGGGACTCCTTTTCGGAGCGCAGGGCTGCCAGGAGTTCATTCAAGCGATGGGTGTCCTTCTCATGCAAATCGATGACCACCTGCTTCTCCTCCACATCTTTCACCATCTCCTCCAGATTTCTATTCAGGCGACTATTGGTCTCGGTGGTCTGCTCCAAGCGTTGGCGAGTCCGCATCAGTTCCTCATTCAAAGCCTCCTTCTTTCGACACATGGCCGTCAGCTGGTTGTGAATATCACCACGATCCCGGGTGACACAGGCCAAGTCCTGCAGTATCTTCTCCTTTTCTAACTGCAGGCACTTGAGCTTCTCGCCGGCGGACAGGTTGTCCGTCTCCAGTTCGAGTCGCGCCTTGTCCAACACCGCCAGTTCCTTCTTGAGCTCACCAATTTCATTGGACTGATCGGCGGACTGGATCCGGAGCTTTTTGCGCTCCTCCTGTGTCTCCTGGAGGCAATTTTGAACCGACTTTAGCTCATCGCTGGTGGAGCAACTGTTGTTCGATAGCTTCTCGTGCTTCTCCTGCAGATCACACTTCTCCAACAGCAGCTTGTCCAGGTCATACTCCAGATCGGATTTCTGCTTTTCAAGTAGATTGATCAGGTTATCCGACTCAATGCGCTGCTGCTCTAGAAGATCACGATTCAGGCTCACCCGGTTGAGCTCCTCGCGGAGGGAGATAGTCTCCTCCCTCAGCCGACTACTGCGGTCTTCCTCGGATCTGTTCGTATGTTAAGAGTTTTACTAGATTTATTTTATATGGGTTATATGAAGCGTTACCTCAAATTCAACTCGGTGATATTCTTGTCCTTTAGAATGCGTTGGATTTCCAGCTCAACGGCCTTTTTGTCCTCCTCCATGGAATCGATGCGCTTCTGCAGTTTTCCATAGTTCAGCTGAAGCTTCTCATAGTCACCGCTCAGGTTCTCAAACTAAAAGAAAGTATAATAATGTGGTTTCAGCTTTTAACAAATTTTTCATTCCCTATTTCTGCTATTAAACGCGATTTTTTTATGAAAAAGACTATATTCCCTCTAGTATTATTCTGGATCCCGACCAACCCATTTAGAGATACGAGATCCCGGTGCTGATGAACTTAGCCCCTTGCCATTTCTACTCACGCCGGCTGCAAATGCAATCTTCGCCGCCATAATTTGTAACTCATCGCAGACATGGCTCTTCACCCCGGATTTGAGTTGGGATCATCATTAATATACAATCTACTGCGTAATCAGACTCAGACAGAGACTAATAGAGTTATCACCGAACCGCCCCCAATCTGCCTTGACATCCACACTTTGAAAAACCAGACGCTCTAATCATTAATCGTAAATTAAGAAGACTACTTATATTATATTAAAAAATGCTAATTATAAAGTACTTAATAAGGACTTTCCCTTTTATAAACCAATTCTATAGCCCAGTATTTCTACTTCAGTGGTCAACAGCAACAGATGCGCGGACTGCTCATGGGATACATATTTTTCTGCCGCAGCTCTGCCAAAACACACAGTATACAACTTACCGCACTATTGATATCGGCTCTGCCCATCTCGGACTGCTGCTTCTGGGTGCGGACATCGTCCAGACCGCGCTGCAGACTCTCCCTCTCCTGCAGCAGCTCCGACAGCTTGGAGTTGCTGCTGTCCAGCTTCTCGGTGAGCTGCTGCATCTTGGTGGTGAGGAGCTGTTTGGTACCCTCGCTGGTCTCCAACTGGGTCTTGGTGGTGCGCAGGGTTTCGCTGGTATTCTGGAACTTAACCTGCATGTCATGGAGGGCCAGTTGGTATTTGTGGAGTGCTGCCTGGACGGCTGAGATGGTGCCCTCGGCGAAGGCTTGGGAGGCGCGTGTTGAGTTCCGGCGTGGGGATTTCCCACCACCAGTGGTGCTGCCCGCACCACCGCCTCCTGCTCCGCCACCCGCCACAGAGGCGGCGTCACGCGTCAGGTGCATGTGCTGCATGACCCCGCCGGTGACCTCGGCGTCTGCCTCGCGATCTGCGATCTCAGCATCTTGAACAACGGCCTGCGCAATTTCGCGCATGGAATTATTGAGTCTCTCAATCTCGTCGCTATAGCGACTGGCCAGAGCAGCCTGCGATTCCGCTTGGGCACAGCGATCCTCCAGCTTCTTCAGTTGATTCATCAGCTCCAGGAGTCGCTGATCTCGCTCCATGATCTCGTGGCGGGCACTCTCATATTGAACTTTAAGGGTAGCCAATTGGTTCTGCAGCTCATCATTGCTGCGTTGGGACTGCTTCAGTTCCTCATCCGCCGCCCGTTTGGCCTGCTGGTGGGCAAAGGCCACCGTGGCATTGGAACCACTGATGTCCTTGCCCACACAGTTGATCTCCTGACCCATCTTGGCCACCTCTGCCTTCATGGCCGTTTGCATTTCCTTGAAGGATCGCTTGACGGCCACCACCTCTCGCCACATCTTCAGCAGGCGGTTGTGCTCGCTGTTGTAGTAGTCCTTGAAGGCCTGCTCCTCCTCCTTGAACTCGTCCTCCTTGATCAGCAGCTCATCTCGCAGGCCGGCCCAGTCGTTGGTCAGCTTCTGCAGGTCGTTGGTCAGCGCCTCGTTGGTGCGATTCGACTCCTCCAGCTGCTGGCGAAGGGCACTGTTCTGGGCCAGGATCTGCTCGCATCGCTGGTGCTCCTCCTCCAGTTTGCGGCAAAGGTCAGCTGCTCCGCCGCCTCCGCCGGTGACCAGGACATCGTCGTGGACATAATCGCGACTGCAGCTGGGCGGTGGTGAGTCCAGCGAGGAGCTGCAGGGCAAACTGCTCTGGCCCAGGGTCAGGGAAGTCGAGCACTAAAAAGCAAGGTGGCCATTATAAATCTTTATATTACGGATGAGCTATAATATCGCTGGAAATGATTTTTATTTGATTTTAAGTGTTTACCCGTAGCAACATTAAATATTTCAATTTAAATGACAATTGCAATCACATTAGCCTCTGAACCCCAAATTATGATTAATCGAAAAAGCTGGAATAGATTAAACTGAGAAAAATGTATTACTCATACGCAACGTTGCCGCTACCTATTGACTAAAACGTTTATTTAAGTTATAAAAATGGTTTGATACATTTTGAAAAGTATTGGAGCCGTTTTTTAGAAATTTATTTAGTAAAATTACTTATTTTAAAAAAAATTGTCTACGTCTAGATCATTTTGTTGAACATTTTTACAATTCAGGTCTAATAATTTGATGAATTTTTATTTAACATCAATCATTTAAAAGCAAAATTAAAAAGAAATGCATAAAAGCAATTTTTAAAGTGTATTTTGTTTAAATCGTATTTCAATCAAGAAATAAATTCCCCAGAAAAATCTCCGTTAACAAGTTTGACGTACTCACCATCACCTGACTGGTGGTCGGACCCGTGGTCAACTTTGGTCCCGTGCCCACCGTCGGCTTGATGGTCTCGTGCATGCGGTCCTCCAGATCGCTGCACCGCTGGCGATACTGCTGGATCTTCGACTGCAGCCGGCTGACCAGGTTGGCCTGGTTGTGCTGCGCCTGCTTGTAGGTGTCCAGGCGGCGTCGATAGCTATGCGACTCGTCGGCCAGCCGTTGGCGCAGCTCCTGGTTCTGGCGCAGCAGGGCCGAGGGATCTCCCCCGCCGCCTGCTCCACCTGGCGGACCCGGGCTCATCATCCTGGGCGTTAGGGCGCCGGCGGCGGAGGCGGAAACGGAGGCGGCACTGGCCGAGGGGTCACGCCCACGCTGGCTGCGCGAAAAAGGCAGCCGAGAGGCGGTGGCCGGTGGGTGGGCTGGTCCCGCCGCCTGAAGGTCGACGGCCGATGGGCAGGGCGTTTGCTTGAAGTTATCGCGATACGCCTGCATCTGCGGGTGAAGTTGGGTGAAAGGGGGTGAGTTCGGTTCGATTCCTCTGATGAAGTTTCTGTGTTGCGGTTGGCATTGCGTGCAACGGCAAGAAATCACAGAAAAGTTTGGAAGTTTGGTATAAGTGATACCCTAGATGGTAATTTACTGTATATTTAAAAAGATATATATATATATATATATGTATGAATGTATTTTAACACTATTATTTAAATTATCACATTTAAAAACACCAAGATTTGTTTAATATTTTTTAAAAGGTGTCTTTTTATGAAAAGGATTACCTAAAACATATGCTAATAGCCTTTCAATATTACCACATTTAATGGAAAAAGGAAATACAACTTATTTGCTTATTTATATTCAGATATACATACATACATATACATATATCATATTTAAAGATACAAAAAATCCTTTAAAAATTATAAAAATATTTAAGATGTCTTAGACTAAAATATAAGTAACTATGGTCCTCCCTGTACCTTTAGTTTATAATTTTAAAAAAAGTATTTAAGTACATTAGTTAAATACACCATCATTTTATACGACTTTCATTGTATGACCTTATATCTTGATCTTAGCAATATGCAATCGATTCTCTATTATCCTATAAATCAACCCTACAAATCAGTGAACCCTTTTGATCAAAAATAAAGGGGTGTAGGCTTTTTGAAGCGGAAACTTTCTGGCCAAAAGTTTGGCGCCTCGCCTACGCTCCAGAGCGACTCGATAAGTTAGTCCAAATTGATTTATTAACTTGTTCCGGGCCTGGAGTCAGTCGTCATGACAGCTGCACCGAGGTGATGTTCCCTCGCAAATAAACAAGTTCAGAGCCCCCTGTTCATTATCGTCCAACAGCAAGGATCCAAGGATCCCAGCCAAATGGAAGGAATTCTTTTCGTAACGTCCATACTTTCGAATGATATTTTTTGGGGGCCCACTTGAGGAAATTGTTTTTGGGCCCCGGTCGACACGCATTGCACAGTCTGTCACCAGGACAGCAAGTGTTTGTGTTTACCACCCCCATGCTCCTCCAACTCCTAAAATCACAATCCCAAACTCCCGACTTCCAACTCCACCCTCAAAGTCATAATAATTTCCTTGTCCTCGTATTTATTTTAATAAACAACATTTCCGCCGTTGTTGAAACTTCCTTTGACACGAATGCGTCTTCTAATTTTGAGCTCCTTATGCTAGCCACCCCATCCACCCAATCCCTCCCAGCCCCCATTCCCATTTGTGTTTATGCAAACCATAAAAATATAATAATATCCTTGATAGTGCGACTATGGTTTGGCATGCCATCTGCTCCTAGTCGCTTGTACTTTCTATTTTATATTCTGATTTACTATCACCGAGGGCTCCGTCAAATGGAGGTCGTAATTCTTGTTTATAAGGAGAGTAGGGGAGATAGGTAGATAAAATTGAGAATCAATCATCGTGTAAACTAAGCTATAGATAATTCGCTAGGAAGAGAAAATGATTTTTAATGGTACCAAAGAAATTATATTTCTAGTAAATGTAAAAAATCTTATTTATACCTAAAAACGCACATTGAAAATGTATTTTTATTCAACACTATTTCACTTAGGATCATACCATTTTAAGTTTCTAACGAAATCATAGCATCTTAGTAATATTTTATTATTAGCTCCCATATTTAAAGAACTTTAAATGAATACTGTAAGAAAAAAAAACCATCTCTACAATAAGTGATGTAAGTATCCTATAAGATGTTTTTTAAAAGACCAAATTACTTTTCGTTATTTTAGATTTATAGATGTATTAGGTTCCATATTGTCGGGTAATATGTCGGCAATGTTTCTAATTTCATATATGTTTTTAACAAAAACTTTTTATTTTGACAGAAATTCGCAACTTACTTCTCACTGGCAATATATATAGCTGGTATATATATCCCACTTAAATCACTTAGTTGAGTTTTCAGGCACCTTCCTTTGTTTCGTTTTATTTTTTCGTCCCAATTAAGACCGCGCACTAGACACCGTTGTTAACTGATTGAGCTCCAATTGAATACTCATCAAGTTATCACGGAATCCTGAAGCTCGAGGCCTCCTAGCGTGTCCTGCCTGGTGGCAATTGACACAAATTTGCGGAATGCGGAAGTACTAACGCAACTAACGCTCCTCGGGAGGGAAAGTTAATCAGAATGGGGGGGGCCTATCTAACTGGCCAGGAATCCTAGGAACCGAACTGTCTGAGCCCGCGGAACTAAGCCAACTGAGCGCCCAGCCAACTTTTCGCAAGGAGGAAGAAAGGATTCCCTTTTCGAACTAACCGCCATTAAGGTCTATTCCGTCTGGGGACTGCAACTTCCACTGGGTGCATAGGACTGGGGCAGAATAAACATTGAATTAACAAATTCCTGGTTACCATCGGCAACCACAATTGATTACGGAAGGAGGAGCTCACAATTATGTTTGGCGTGTGAGCGAGCAACAAATGCAAATCGTGTCTCGAAGCATATTCCGAATGCGGTCGGTCAAATCGGGCGATATCGATGGGGTATAGCCATAGCTTTAGCTACATATACCCCACAAGGATGGTGGTGGGTGACTCTTCTCCTGGTCACATGCTTCATGCCTAACTGCTTTTAATAAGTCAACTAGCGGGGCAATAAATTGAGAATGTACAGGAGACTCTGTCGATGCGATTAACCCTTTTCTTGATTTATTTGCGGTGAATATAAATGAGTTTCTATGAATAGAATATAGAACCCCTGGAAACGGATATTATTCTAAACTTTTAAGAGACCAAATAAGACGAAGGTCTAAGGATAAAATATCAAAAATAACCAAATCGTAATACACAAGATCAAATTTTTAAAAAAAAAGTATATTTTTAATCGTTCAAGATTGCAATCGCTTAATTTCCATCCTAACAAATGTTAAATTGTACAAAATTGCCTTACTTATAATGGAAAGTATAATTACTTAACCTTTTTATAATACCATTTAAATTTTTTAACAGATGTTTCTACAAAAGTTGTATGGGAATACATTTTAGCCCACGCTTTATTGGATCAGGAAAATGATGTCCCATCTAATTACAATGTTCTATCTTAACTCCGCCCTTTTTTCTCAAAATGTGAAAATCTTTTTTGCACTATCAACAGCCACGTAATGCCCCGATGTCAAAATGTTTCCTGGCACAGGTTGCGAATTCTATTGCGATGGAGGACTCCTGGGTTATCGCCATCGTTCATATCAGAGAACTGCATACTCATGCAGCCTACAAAGCAACGCCATATAAATAAATAGTCGGTACATAGGTGAGACGGCTATTTCTATGGCTCAACGACTACGAAAAAATGCCAGAAAAAAATCCGAGCGCTGGATTTAAATATATTTAAATTGAAATACCCTTATCAGCTACCGTTTTGAACCTGAGTAGCGACCTTGGGGCGATATCAAAGTACCAGGTACACTGAATTATTTCTATTATGTCCATCAAACTCGTGTACAGATGTGGAAATAAAAGTCAGACTCGCGACAACTAAGTGTGCTGTGTAGACTCTCAAAGTCCGAAGATTGGTTATGCATTCGCCATTTAGGTGTATGTTTGCTTCACTTTCAGTTTTCAGTCTTAATCTCGGCCCGATGCCATAAGATCTATACTGTGTGTAGGTGTGAGATTATTTCCAAGCATAAGTTTGCCTGTCGCGTTTTTTCTTTCCAGGGGCTCCATAGCCCCAATCGGGTTCTTGGTAGAGCCCCTTATCAGCAGAAATGGGATTGAATACCTTGCGAGTGTGTGTGCCCGGCCAAAGTCCCATTGGCCACAAATCTGGATCTGCCCGGGGACCTGCATTGCATTGCGATCGGAGCTTTCCCGAACTATATAGATCTTCGGTTCGACGGAAGATTTCCCCGATTCTCCGCCTTCTCTCTTGGCAACGGGCGCCACTTGGATGGAACCTTCAATCTTTGGCGATGATTTATACTCTATCGTCAAAGATCACCGACGAACGGTGGAGAGCGGATCAACCCCAGAGTCGGCGACAATAATCATCACGTTCACACACACTGTTCGGCTGATCATCCACATAGGTTTATATGGGCGGTAGCTAATTACTCATACACTGAGAGACTTTCATCATCATATTACATCAGCGATATTTTATAATCTCATGAACCTAACTAATCTGGATTCGTTATAGTATAACGTTAAGTCTTTAGAAACCTATCAATTTCATTGAACTATATGGTATAGAACAAAAATAATATTCGAAAGTAATCATTTAGATTGAAGATTCAGTACATTGTTTTTTGAAGTTCCTAAAATACATTTCTAGGAACCACTTAAATTTCAAATGAAATCTATAATATCTATAACTTTTAATTTATTATTTAATATTTTTTTCATACTTTTTTTTCGTTTATGACACATTCCCAAGCCCAAAAACTCTAGCATGGCAACTAGAAAAGTATTTTTGATAAGACCACCAGCACAGACATACAAGTTACTGACCTACCAGAATAAAATGCAAGTCATCGAATTTAAGGTCACTATTTGGAAATACGGCTGTACTTTAAACTTTAAGGTTTCGTAGTGTCTGAACCTGATAGTGCTATTTATGAGATCTTAAAGAAATACTTGTCGCCCAAGTCTATTTCGAGTGTCAATAAAAGTAGTGCAATTAACTTATCAGTAGTGCGATAAAGACTTATTAGAACTAATCATAGGGCCACATATCAGGCATAATTCAGACACTTGGCGATTAGTTTGCAGAAGTTTTCTAGCAGTGCATAGGTATAGGCTCGGATTCGAGTTCGGATGCCAATCGATGGACATGTGTCTGGGGTGGGTTATCAACGCTGGTCGCGACTGCATCCCATAGGTTTAAAGTATAGCTCCTATTTAAAACGCGCTTTAGTCACAGTTCGGATTTTGCCAGCAGCAGCACGGCAGCGATAATCGAAGATTATACGGAATACGGAGATAATATAATATTGAAATACGGAATTCGCGACGCGAGTGAGAGAGAGTGAAGATGTCCCAGACCCTGGACGATCTGCTGTTGCGCCAGGAGCACGCCCGTCAACTGCGTCAGGCCACGCGCTCCAAGTTCCGGCGGATCAATTCGCTGGATCTGATACCAGAGCATCCCAGTCAGTCGGAGGAGGAGGAGGACAAGGAGGCGCAGACGCCACATAAACATTTCGTCACCCTAAGACGCCAGCGAACTGCGGATGGCAGTCTACTGAGAAGTCAGTTCCAGACACAGACGCCTCCACAACCCAATTTGGGCACTCGAGTCCTGCTCTTTGGCCCCCAGTTGCTGATGAGACTGGTTCTGACCATCCTGAGATATGTGCTCTATATACCACTCTCCATAGCGGCACCCAGCTTTTGGCTGTCTGCCTTGCTCTGGATCTTTTGGAAACTCCTGAGGGTGCCCATTGCCCTGGTCAAGTGGTTGCTCAGTGGCGAGGAGGAACTGGGTACAGTGCAGCGGCAAAAGACCATTCTCCTGAGCTGCGGCAGCACCATACAAACGCTCCATTTGGCTAGGAATTTCTATGGATCAGGTGCTCGAGTGGTGGTCTTTGAGTTCGAGGGACTGTTTGGACTGGCCAGGTTCTCCACGGCGGTGGATAAATTCTATGTGGTTCCACGCCCAACATCCAGCAATCCCGATCAGTACATTGCCGCCCTGTGTCACATAGTGAAGAAGGAGCGACCCTCGGTGTATATACCCGTTTGTGCCACCAGTCCGGCTTACTATGATTCCCTGGCCCGCCCGCATCTTGAGGTCCTGGGCTGTGCCAGCTTCATTCCGGGCGTGCAGGAGACCCTTCAACTAGATGACTGCCTGCAGCTCTTCCAGCGATGCGAACAGCAACAGATGGCTCTGCCCGCTCATGTGGTCCTGACTGCTCCAAGGCAACTCCAGCAGATATACGAGAGTGGCTTTGTGGGCAGCTATCGCAACATACTGATGGCCGCTGGAATGCAGGGAGTTCTGGAGCGGCACAAGTACATATTGCCCAACAGGAGGGCGGAACTGAAGCTAAATCAGCACGAGATCAGCGAGAGACAACCCTGGTTGGTGGTGCGGGATCAGCCGGGCTATCATCACTATGTGACCTGCACCACCGTCAAGGATTCGCGGGTGGTGGCCAATGTAAGTTGTCGGGTGGAGCATCACACCAAGAACCTGATCCCAGTGCCCCGGGATGATGAAGCCCAGATAGAGCTATGGTTGCGCTCCTTTTTCGCCAAGGTGCGCTTCCAGAGGCCGATCAATGGACACATTAGCTTCCGCCTGGTCAAGAGCCCAGCCCATGGGGGTCAGTTCGTGCCCCTGGGCACACGACTGGGCGTGGCCCTGCCCTATATATGCCACAATAGGTCACATGCCCAGCTTCTGTGCCGGGCGATGAAGTGCATCCACAGGCGCGGGCTGCCGGAGGACGAGCTGCCCAACTGGAGCTGGTCGGCGCTGGAGAGGAGCACCTCGACCACGGCGCTGGACAAGAGGGAGGCCCTCTTCGCCTACTGGGATCCACTGCCCTATTGCGCCTACTATCATTTCCAGCTGCCCCTCGAGAATGTGAAGCTGTTTTTGCAGCGTAGGAATCGCAGCACGACGACCAAAAGTTTATCGCCCCGCATCACGGTGCCGGTTCATTGAACGGAGGATCTGGAGCTGGAGCCACTGCATCAGCATCGCAGCATCAGCATCTCAGATTTCAGCTTTCAGCATCAGCATCAGGCGTTCCGCCAGCGAGAGAGATTACACAGACTGATCAATAATGGAATATATAGAAATCTATATAGCATATATTTTTGCATTCTATACTATTTCTTTTTTTTTGTTTACGCCAATGGGGTTCAACATCCATCTAAGAAGATTAGGCACGTTAAAAAAAACATGTACCGCACACACACACACACACACACACACACCATATGCACATGCACTATACTATACCATACTATACTGTATAATAAATAATATTTATATTTTAATTGCCCATTTGACTTAATTTTTTGTATTTGTGCGGGTTTTGTTTTTCAGCACTGGCGGCGCACTTCTTTGTTTTCGGTTTCAAAAACGCAATAGATTGGTAGCAGTTTAATCTTCGGATATGATATTATAAGCCGTATTTATTTGTTCCTTAAACTGTCATAATAATATGATAATCACTGGTACGTCTTAAGATTTTGTATATCTTTGACTTATATCACCATTGAGTTAAAGAATTTATATTTTATTTTAAAACCCTTTTTCTATTGTTTATATACTTAACATATGGTTTTATCACTTTGATACTTCTAAACACTTTCTACTAATTGTTTTATACTTTTTAACAGTAGATATATAGATATATATACACATTATAATGTTTTTCCTTTATGGTAATATTTAATTTACCCATTTAATTTAGTATAGCATTTTTTAGCTGCATCTGGCTGAATTTTCTTCGGTTTAGTCACTTTCCAGTTGTTCTTTGTTTACATGGACAAACTCAACTGACCTGACGGGTTGCAAGGGTTTGTCCTTGGTCCGTCGGTGGTGCCTGAACTGCTGATGGTGGTGGTTTTGGCCACGTTTCCTCGTCCCGAACCTGGCTGGTTGTTGTGGACGCCTCGGGTCGCCAGGCAACGGCTTTGGGTCAGCTTAATTGCGGTTGGTTGGCGGTAACTGAGCCATTTCCATTATCCTTATCAATGGGCCAACGTAGTGCATTTATGAGGGTGGACAACACTGCACCGCCAAGCCAAGGAAGAAGTTTGAAATTTATTTGCATAATTTATGGGGTAGAAAGGCGTCATTCTTTTTTATTCAAGCGTAACGTTATGAGCTTGGTTATCTTAAATTATATTAATTTAAATTGGTTATTTAAGCAGGATTAAAAACCAAATATGTAAAATAAAACAGTACAAAAAGTAAAATTTAAAAAAAAAAATTGCACAAACATTTATAAAAGCTATTTAATCTAAAAAATAAAGCTTTAATTGCTTGCATGTCTGGTGAAATTTTCACCCATTTAGATAAGCAAAATTACGAACTGCCTTAATCACATTTATTTATGTTTATTTGTGAAAGCAAGGACTAAGAATATATTAAAAGCATTTTTAAGAGGTAAATTCAAATTTATAAAACATATAGAAATGTTTAAAAAAAAATTTAAAAAAAAAATTAAAGAAAAAAATTCCATGCCAGGTGTGGGGTTCGAACCCACGCTCTCTCACGAGAACCAGAGCTTAAATCTGGCGCCTTAGACCGCTCGGCCAACCTGGCTGACAAAATGCTCTGTCCAAAGTACCATAAATGCAAGCGGTAACTTTGTTATTCGTATTAAAAATATTTTATTTGGTTTTTCATAAAAAGTTATTAATAAATTTAAAAGAATGTTAGTTATGAATAAATTAAATTCCACAACGGTGCGCATGTCTGTCGTGACATATATTTGACTAAATATATTTAAAAGGACTACACCAAAGTTTTGCACACAAAAATATGGGCCCCCTTTCACCAAATTCTGGGTACGTCTATGGAAAAAATACATTTAAATAGTAACTGAAATTGGTTAAACAAATTCACATTCCACACAAGTTCCACCCCAAAGTGTGACCGTAGGCGATTATGGCCGACTTATCATTTTCTTATTGTATGTTGAAAATTTATAAAAATTCTTTTGTTTTTAAACTTAAATAAATTTATAAAAAACGTATTATGTTCAAACTAAAAGTAATTTTCATCAGATACATGCTCTAAACTGCAAAATTTAATGAATTAAGTTTTTTTCTCGGTGAGAGAGCTGCATTTTCAGTTGCCAGTATAACAATTTGTGAATATTATGAATACAAACTTCTTAATTTTAAATCGGATCTTTACCGCGGCTTGTTTTTGGGCGACATTTTAGTGTGACCAGCTGGCAACGCATGCAAAATGCAAGAACTTAGGGGAGACGTTTCGGGGTTCTGAGTGAAAAAAGACCAGCTCCAATCAATGGTGATTGGATGTGGAACAATGAACAACAGCCCCAAGGATCCCTATCGTGGAGGAGGAGGAGGCGGTGGCCTCCAGGACGGCGGTGGGCCCCAGGATGGCGGTACATCGGCGGGCGTGTCCATCAGCATCGAGAGTGACGACAATGACTCGACCACTGCGGAGCACGACTACCTGCTGCCCACCTCCTCGTCGTCCGTGACCTCTAGAGGTGGCGTTGGAGGAGCAGGAGCAGGTGGTGCCTCCGGGGGATCGGCCAACACCAGCATCAACCTCGATCACGGCTATGTTACAGCGCGGAGCAGCAGCCTGAGCGGCGGCAATGCCCGCCACAGCAACATCCTGTCCAGCTTTTTGGCTCGTCAGCGATCCTACACACCGGCCAGTAATAGTAGCTCACCGGTACGGGTGACCACGCAGATGAACCGTCGGCTGCAGCAGTCTCGCAGCATGGGCGCCAACAGCCTTGAGGAGCCATCGAGCGCCGGAGCAGCCAGTGGGCCAGGAGCATCGCCCGGAGCTGCGGCAGGAGTACGGCAAATGGGCTTCTGGCGTGTCAATCTCAACGATGTCTTCTCCCTGTCCACTGCCCCCTCGACGGAGGCACTGCGCTCCTTTATTACACATTCCAACTTCAGATATCCTGCTGCTGCTGCTGCGTCATCCTCAGCAGCTGCAGGAGCTCAGCCAGCCGCCAATCCCGTAGACAACTCGCACATACTGCTCAGCCAGCAGCAGAATTCCCTGCCGGAGCCAGTCAGTCCCCTGCGGTTCGGCCGCGTTGGAGGAGCTGGTGGACCCAGTGAAGCTGTCGTCATGGGCAGGAGCATCTCCCTGCGCGAGGGAGAGATGCGGCACAATCACAGCCTCAATGGAGGACGGCACAATGCTAGCGTCATAGGACTAAACAGCAATCCAGTACCCTTCGAGGAGCACGAACCGAATGATAGCCTGGATCTGGGCGAGGGTGATGGCAACGGGGAGAACGGCGGCGGAGCAGGAGGAGGCAATCACCAAGAGGCCCCAGATAATCCGCCAGAAGACGAACACCTTATCTCGGATGACATGGTGGTGCAGATCCTTAGCCATTTTGTACGCTATCTGCCGCTGATCTTCATACTATTCATCAAGTTCATACACGATCACCTGCTGGGCATTGTGGATCTTTTGGTGCTGCAGACGGTGATGTACAATGTGAACCGATCGGTGCGCAGCCAGGTGGCCCGGCTGGCCCAGAAGAACTACGCCGTGATGGCGCGGGATGCTTGCCTTATTGCCGTGGTGGTCGCAGTGCGTCTGTTCCTGGCCACGGCAAGACCGGATCCCTTCGGCTTAATTGTGCCGCCGCCGAAGAATTACTTTAACGTGGAGCTCTTGCCTTATCAAACGAGCTCCGAGGGAGACAAACAGTTTACAACTAATCCCACGACGTTATCTGAGACCCTTAAGGGCTCCATTTCCAAGGACACGTACGATGCCCTCAAGGTGATCCCGCTGGGCATGTTGCTGTACTACATAGCTGTGAGCGATCTCATTATCAAGCTGCTGACAATGCTGGTTAAAATTTTAATAACCATGCTGCCGCATCATTTAATGAGACTCAAAGTGCGGGTGAGTAATATTTTTCTAGAAGGATCGATGACCGATAAAAATACAAACTAAATCTTAGTATTGGTATGGCATAAAAAGATAATATTGCACTTGCAAAAAAAGTTTAAGATTAGGGCTAAGCCTTACAGAGTTAAGATAAAGTTTTTTTTTTAACTTCATTGATAGATGAATACATATTTTATATGAAAACTGATTCTCATAGACGTGGATTCTCGTAATTCATGAATCATTCATTACTTATATCTATATAGAAGAAAAAGTAGGTTAAAAAAAACCCACATCTCATGGATATGTAAAGCTTGTTCCCAGTTGTAATATAGGGGAAATCCCGTTTAAGATTATAATTAAGACAGCGCTGAGTCACTTGAGATCTATGAATCCATTACCTACACCTATGATTTGGAATTCCCCTAATAATATAAATGTTTTCGCTTCCCAGGCTCGTCTTTATGTGTTGGTGGAGTATACTTCTCAGTTCTATCGGGCAATGACACCCATTTCCCAGTGGTTCCTGTTTCTGTACGAGTCCTATTCGGGTCTGGAGGTGGTGTCCGGAGGACTGTTCTCTGCCCTGTACCTGGGTGCCAAGATATTCGAGCTGGTGGAGCGCGGCAAGTCGCTGAAAAAAGCGATTGTGACCTTCAGGAAAAATATTGTAAGAATGTCAAGACTAAGAGATGTTGTTTTGCTCATTCTTAAGATCATTTTCTTCAAGGACTCTGAGCGACCGCCGACCAAAGACGAGCTGGATGCCGCGGGCGCCCTGTGTCCAATCTGCCATGACGCCTTCAACACGCCCATTGTGCTGGAGTGCGGCCACATCTTCTGTGATGAGTGCGTCCAGACCTGGTTCAAGCGCGAGCAGACCTGCCCGATGTGCAGGGCGAAGGTCAGCGATGATCCCGCCTGGCAGGACGGCAGCACTACCTTCTTCCATCAGTTGTACTAGCTGCGCCACCAAAGAAATTTCCACGGATTTCGCGTGTACATATAGTCGCTAGCTAGCCCTTTGTTTAATTAAACTGACAGTTATTAATTATTACTACAAGACATAAAATCGATTAAGTATTATTGCTTTTTGGTTATCCGCTATTTGCGTCGCCTGGCTGCGTCCAGAGACTTGGCCTCGTAGAACTCCCCGTCGCCGCGGGTGGCCTTCTTGTTGATCTCCGTGTGGCGCTCCTTGGTCACAATCTCCTCCAGCACCTCGCTGTCGCCCTTGATGAGGCGGATGCGACCCGTGACTGGGTCCACCTCCCTGCGGATCTGGCTCTGGCGTCGCTGGTACTCCTCCGGAGTCTCCGGTGCATGCGATTTGCTGTTCATCAGTGCTTGAATTTTGGGGTGGCAGAGTGGGCAGTGTGTTCAGCAAACCACAATATGGATATTTAAATATATGTACAGGGGGGCTCTTACGGACCTATTGGTATGGCAAAGTCCTCCTCCTCCTCCACCGCCTCCTGGGTGCCATTTTCTGGTTGCTTCTGTGGTGGTGGAGCTGGCGGAGGGGATTCCTCCTTTTTCCGGCTGTGCTTCTTCGATTTCCTCGACTTGTGCTTCTCCTTGTGCTCCTTGCGCTTTTCCTTGTGCTTTTTCTTTGATTTTTTCTCACTTTTACCCATTTTTTAGCGGCTTGCAAGCGAACGTAAACAAACTGACTTTTGGAGAGTGACAGCAAAAAGTCGATAAGCGCATACCCTGTAATTTAAAGGTTTGGGGTGGGTTGGCTTATGGTGGTTTTGTGGTATTATTTTTAAATGAGTTTATGGCTTGTTATACTAAATGCATTTTTATATGTTGTTATTAAAGTTGATTGATAATTTGTTGGCAAACTAAATGGGTATGTTTAACACATACTTTTTTCATTGAACTATAAAAAAAAGGTTTCCATGTACTAAAGTAAAATAATGACTTTTCTTAAATAAAAAAATTATATAAATAAATAGTTACTTATTTTATAATTGTTACGAAAGTACAATAAATTGATATTCTTTTCATCCTAGGGTATGTTAATGCACTGTCATCAGTATTGGGAATCGTAAGAATTTCGCTACATTTTGCAACACTGGCTCATTTTGACAGCGCCGCGTGGAAGGTGGACCGCAAGTGGAACCTATTCAGACGCATGTTGTGTTGTGTACAAAAAGAAACGTCAAACTAAAGTCGAGCGAACCAAACGAAACGGCCGAGGAATAAGCAATCCCACTGGAAACCAAAAAGCAGCAGCCACAGCACATACGATTGTTTACCAGAGAGAGCGGCGGACCCGTAGCGAACCGCTCCCCCAAGAAGCGGCGGCCCCAAAAAAATCGCCCACAAGAGAATCCACCAAAACCACACAAACACACACGAGCACACACAAGGCACACAAACACAACCACACACGCGCAGCCAAGGAGCAAAAGAAGAATTGCGCCAGAAGAAGCAGCAGCATCTAGAATCTATAAGTGCAACCCCACACGGATCCACAGGTTCTTCTTCCAGCGGTCGGAGCAGCGCCACCAGGAACAGCCAAAGCCAAGGATCACCAGTTGAAGCAGCACCAGCGACCCAGTCAGGATCAGCATTGCCAGGATGAGCATGGAGAAAGTAGCCAGCAAGCAGTACGAGTCGTAAGTGGAGCACCTCCACCAACCACGCGCACCGCCACCCACCATGCCAGCACCACCCACTCCCGCATAGAACGGTCACCATCTCCGCCAACAACAAAACTGGGCCAACATCATCACCTTCTTCACTTAGCCCAATTGTTAGGTTATGTTCTGGCTGCATTTACGTGCGCCCACTCGCTTTATTCATCCCGATCCTCCTCCTCCGACTGGCGGAACAGTATCTCGGCGGCCAGCTGCTCATCCTTGTCGCAGGCCAGGTAAGCCTGCACAGCCATCACGCGCTGAAAGCCCAGTGCCTCCAGCCGCTCGACGGCGGCAGCCTCTTCGGTGGTCAGGGAGACTTGCACCGTGGCTCCCGCCTGGGAGTCATCACTGCTGGCACTGTCACCACCTGTTAGCAGGGCCGCGAACTCCTCCTGATGGTTCTGAACGGCCTCGAAGGCAGCCGGATCGGTTTCAGCCAGTCTGGCCAGGATGAGTTGCAGCACCTCGGGATTCTCACGTATCATTTCACGCACTCGGGCGACGCGAGGATCCGCCACTAGTTGCTGCAGTCCTTCAGCTGCCTCCCCGCTGGGAGGAGCAGCAAGATTCTGTTCCGCTGCGGCCTCTTGAGGAATTCCAGTGATCAGATACTCTATGGCACGTTCCGGGTGATTGAAGCTGGCCCGAAGGGCAGAGCGCACCTCCTGCTCGCCATAGCCCATGGCCATGAGATCGCGCACCCGCTGCTCATCGGGAGAGACCGAGGGAGTCACCGGCTCTGGGCGCGTCGCACTGGGCCCCGCAGCTAGAGCCAGTGTGGGCGGAACCGGCTCCTCTGGCGGCTTCACCTGGACACTCTTCTTACCCATCAGCACGATGAACTTGTCCTCTGCTATGCGATATTCGCTGAGGGGCATTGCATCCTCCATGATCCGGCCACTGTAGATCAGCTGTAGGCTCTCCACGGGCATGGACACCTCGGGCAGGCTGCCCAGGCGCTGCTTCAGAGCCTGCACGTCCTGTGAGTCGTTCATCTCCAGCTTAATAGTGCGCTGGTCCAGCATGCGGATGGTCAGCTTCATTTTTGCTTTGTAGAGTAGCAAATTTAAAGCGGTACTGAGCGAATCAGAGTGAGAGATGTGGCTGTGCGGCGTTGTGGTGAACTGGTGAACCTTATTTTGAATATGATTTCTAACCCTTGACATACTAATCAAAAGCCGTCTCTCCCGTGTGTCATGCACGCGCGTTTCAGGAAAATCTGGCCAGATATAGTCGACAGCGACGACAGCGATGTGGAGAACGAGATAGACGTGGATAAACTGCCACCACTGGAGGTGGGTCCCGGCGAGAACCGGCTGCAGCACACATACTGCCTCTGGTTCTCCCGCAAGGGAACGCAGCGGGCAGCCGCCGACTACAGCAAGTCGCTGCACGTGGTCGGTCGGTGTGCCAGCGTGCAGCAGTGGTGGTCGCTCTACTCGCATCTCATCCGACCCACCGCCCTGAAACCGTTCCGGGAGCTCAGCCTCTTCAAGCAGGGCATCAAGCCGATGTGGGAGGACCCGGCGAACAGCAAGGGCGGCCAGTGGGTGATACGGCTGCGGAAGAACAAGATCGAGCGGGCCTGGGAGAATGTCTGCATGGCGATGCTCGGCGAGCAGTTCCTCGTCGGCGACGAGATATGCGGAATCGTGCTACAGACGAAATATCCGGTGAGTCCTTAAAATCCTTCACTAAGCCTTTATTGGGGAAACCATGCCGCGATACCTTGGGACTTTTGCCTACTTAACAATCTTAGAATTATAATTTAAAAGTTTATTTTAGCTTGGGTAAAAAACAAATTATTTATTTAGTTTAAGTGTTAATGAATAGTTCGCTTGTAAACAGCTAATTAAGCTCTTAATTCAAAATGTCCTTTAAACTTCAGTTCCTAGACATTTATTTAAGTTTTCAAGTAAAAGAGATTTTGCCTTATGTGAAGGCTTGTATTTTTGTCTATTAAATAGATTTTAAAATATTTTAAATCTTAAACATAATCAAAAATATCCTCGTATAGATTTAAAATTCCATTTTAAAAGAGAATTTTAAATATTGCCCCCAAATGACCAGTGTTGCGAAACGTTCCGCACTGATCGCAGAGGTTCACAACCCTGTGTATTACTTAATTCTTGTATTTATTTATAAATGCCGCATATATACGTATTTATTATTGCATATAGCGACCTATTCGCCAGTTCCTTTTCAGCTCGCGATTCGCTTAAACAAAAGTGCCGGTTGCGTTTCATTCATAAAAATTCTCGCGCATGACGTTTCTCATCTCGAATGGGATCCACAAACAAACCCGTGCTGATTGTTGTTGCTGTTGTAGGGCCTGACGTAATGGATGCGATGTGCCGGAATTTTTAGCACATTTCATCAGGCGTTTTCGAGGTATTTATGCGGTAATTGCTAGAAAAAGTGAAAATTCGAAAATGCCGAACAAAAGAGAAAACAAAAACCGCTTGCAAATGCTTACAACATTTTATGAGCCAGCTGAAATAATTTAAATAAAAGTGAAAGGCCTAAACAAAAGTCTTGATTATGTAAAGAAATTACCATTGTTTAAATGGTCAGCATTTTAGAAAAAATTAAGAAAGACCCGAACAAAAAAAAAAGAAAAATTTCATTTATTTAAATGAGAATGACATTTTTTTGCAAATCAAAGAAATATTTTAATTAAAAATATCCTGTTAAGTTTTGAAATTATAAAATACCACATTTTAAATATACCACAGAGTGGAGCAGCGCCAGCGCAATCTCCCCACATTCCACAGGCAAATACACCCACATAAACATTTGCTACGCGAATCAAGAGAAATTGAGAGAGAGAAAATGGAGCTCTTCCAATTGTCAGTGCTGCAGTGGTTTGAGTCCTTGCTCATTCATACACTTGAAAAAATGGTTACCTCTTATTCTTTAATACCAAAACAAAAATTACAGTACTCAAAGGAAGCGGTAGTAACAATAATATGTTATCCCCTGTAAAACAAGAAGACCTAAGCGTAAAAATTTTAAAAAGTAAAATTGTTTATTTATTTTTCTGTTCTGTAAAACAAGGATATAAAAAGAAGCTGTAAACTTAAACATTGAAATCAAAGGCTTCCAATCAGACAAACCAATTGCTGAATGACATGGTTATGATCTTCGCTAACTCGTTGAGCTACCGTGGTATTTTCTGCTACAAAGCCAGTATATTTTTAGAGGTTTTTCGCGAGCCGGAAGGTATAATGGCGACAGTCGCTCTGCGGTCATACTCGAAAATTGTTTGCCCGCGCGAGGTGCTGCGTTTCGTTTCGGCTCGCATCGAAAACACAAGAAAAAAACTCACAACCGCCGGGAAAAATCGCGAAATAATTTGCTGTTTTTCGTGATAAAAAAAATTAGCAAAAATATTGCCAACACACATTTGCTTACGAAAAACTCGAAGAATGTGCGGGTAAAACAATAGGCGACAACGACAACAACAAATCGTGTGCCACCCCGGACTGCCAGTGTGCGAGAGCGAGAGAGGTGGTCGTGCGTCCCTCTCCAACACACACACACACACACACTGACTCATCGCCGCCGACGACGCGTACGCAACAAACGAAAATAAAACGCAAGCGGAAAGGAGAAGGAGAGAGAACAAATAACGCCCACCGTAACACCCCCCGCGAACAAGAAGCTGAAGCAGAAGCAGAGAAAGACGACGACGACGAAGAAGCAGCAGCAAAGGCAGACGGCAGAATTGGAGCTTTGCGCAGAAATCGATTTTTTTTGCCCATTTTAAGAGAATTTCGGTAGCCGCCTCTCCCACTGCCAAAAATCGTTTATCGCCCCAGCGTGCGTGCGTGTGTGTTTGCCGTGTGTGTGCCGTGCGAAAGTGAAACAAACAAATACAACACGAGGGAGAAAAGATTAAAATTATATGGACGTTGTATTTTTAATAACAACAAAAAAACCAGTGAGTCACGGTAAATAAGAAAAAAACAACAAATTCAGCAGCAGCTTTAGCTTTTTAGCTGCTGGCATTGAAGAGGTGCTCTGCCGCAGTCGACGTCGCTGCCGCCGCCCGCAACCACGCGCTCTCTTTGCCTCTCTGTCTCTCACTCACTCTCTCTTGGTGAGCGAAATAACACCACACCACACACACACAAACAAAAAAAAACAACATAATATTATTAACCAAAATCGCCAGCCAAAGTGCCAGTTTAGTTAAAATTATACACTAAAAGTAAACCGAAAAGAGAGAGCTGCCAGCCAAAAGCGGAAAATCAATAAGAGGTCTCTCGCAAGAGTGGGAAAAACGTGCAAACAAGTTAAAAAGCAAAGCTGCAAAAAGGCAAAAACGGAAAACTCCGCGCGCGTTTACACGTGTGGTTTATGTGTGTGTGTGCGTGTTCAACGTTTAGCTGCTAATCGCAAAAACACAATCTGCAAAAACCGCGTAACAAAAGCTTACGTAAAGCTTGCCGAAACAAAAACCAGCTACAACGAAAAAAAACCACATAAAAACTATAAACAATAAGAAAATAACTTAAACCAAACCAGAGGATTGACCCCCTAATAAACAGAAGTTCCCCCCACAAACTAACTATCAAAAACTACACCCCTAACAAATTCCCCAAAAAATCCCTTTGAAAGACCAGGATAAACCCCCGACACAAAGATGACTAAAGACAGATTAGCCGCCCTCCATGCCGCCCAATCCGACGACGAGGAGGAGACGGAGGTGGCCGTCAATGTGGATGGCCATGATTCCTACATGGACGACTTCTTCGCCCAGGTGGAGGAGATCCGCGGCATGATCGACAAGGTGCAGGACAACGTTGAGGAGGTGAAGAAGAAACACTCGGCCATCCTGTCCGCCCCGCAGACGGACGAGAAGACCAAGCAGGAGCTGGAGGATCTGATGGCCGACATCAAGAAGAATGCCAACCGGGTGCGCGGCAAGCTCAAGGGTATCGAGCAGAATATCGAGCAGGAGGAGCAGCAGAATAAGTCATCGGCTGATCTGAGAATCCGAAAGACCCAGCACTCGACATTATCAAGGAAATTTGTCGAGGTGATGACCGAATATAATCGCACGCAGACCGATTATCGGGAGCGTTGCAAGGGAAGGATACAGCGTCAGCTGGAGATCACCGGCAGGCCGACGAACGATGATGAGCTGGAGAAGATGCTGGAGGAGGGCAACTCGTCGGTGTTCACGCAGGGCATCATCATGGAGACCCAGCAGGCCAAACAGACGCTGGCGGACATCGAGGCCCGCCATCAGGACATCATGAAGCTGGAGACATCGATCAAGGAGCTGCACGACATGTTCATGGACATGGCCATGCTGGTGGAGTCGCAGGGCGAGATGATCGATCGCATTGAGTACCATGTGGAGCACGCTATGGACTATGTGCAGACGGCAACTCAGGACACCAAGAAGGCGCTCAAGTACCAGAGTAAAGCCCGACGAAAGAAGATCATGATACTGATCTGCCTCACTGTGCTGGGCATCTTAGCGGCCTCATATGTTAGCAGTTATTTCATGTAAATCTCGAATGCAATTACTTACAATTACATATAACACATTACACACCACACAACTCATATAATCTCATCATCAAGACCCGATCGATCCATCGATATAGAATTGTTGCGCAACCCACCCAGAGAAATTGCAGAAGACAAAATCGAAACTTAAACTGTAAGAGACCGCAACCAGTGAACCCCCGATATAAAAAAAGCACACACATTAGGGCTCGATTACACCAATTATAGCTAATATATATAGAGAAAAACATGTATGGTTAGTAAGAGCAAGAGTCTCAGTCCCCAGAGTCTATCCGTATATACACATGAAACTCAAGTTATAGCCTACCAGAATATTTAGTACTTGTAAACAACAAATTGCTAATTGAAAATATATAAAATTAAAAGATGAGTAAGAAAAAACACAAAACTACAAGACAAGTAATTGCAAACAAAGAAAACATGAAATTTTATTGATTATTGTTATAATGCGAAGCAAAAAAAAACGAGAATTATAATAAACTCACACAACACACACACACTCATTGCAAATGCTTTGCAGGAAAGAAGAGGAGAATGATTTCCTCGATTTTTCCAACTTTGAAAATGCATTTAGTTTTTTGTTCGTTTCACTAGTTTAGTTCTCCTGTTAAAAACTCACTTAAAGTAGCCCCATCACCCACACACACTCACTCACCGATGATCGAGAAGAGGAAGAGAAAGATGCAACAAATCTCTAGTTAACTTTTGAATATTTATTATAAAAAGATTGTTTATTATACGAGATAATAACTATATTGACTATTTACTATAATGCTATTTACTTAACATGTTCATATTTATTGAATGCATATAATATATATATAAATTATACAAAACACACAGCATATATATTATACAAATATAAAACTAGATAAATAACTAACTCCGACATTCTCAATGAAGATGATAGAGCAAAAACGAAAAAATCAAACGAAATACACATAAAATCCGAGGAAGTTGATGGAATGCTGACTTTTAAAGGGGTAAACAATTCAATCACACTCACATATAACCAGCCTCAAATTGATCGGTAAACTGTTAAATTTAAAGTTGATTATTCAGTTTTTTCTGTTGTGCAAGTTTTTTTTTTTTGTTGTGTTTTAACTTCTCCTAAAAAACTCGTTTTCTTTTGTCGTTTTTTCGTTTTGTAAAGGCCAGAAAAGTTAACAGAAATTAATGGATTTCGATTTTAGCTATGATTTCATTTCTCACACTCACAAAAAAGCCACACACACACACATTTTAATACTTTTTCTTTCTTGATTAACCTAATTTATTTTTCCTTTCTTTCCTCCCCCCGCCCCCTCACCACAAAAACTAACAATCGGAATGCAAATTCAAATAATATATATATTCCTCATACATAACCCAAAAATATTCTCTGGCATGCGGCTGTAAAAATAAAACAATTTAACAAATAAATCAAACCAATCAACTCTTCTGCACTCACTATGAAAAACCCACAAAATGAAAACCACATAGAATCCAAGCAAGCAAGTAGCATGCTCATCCAGGCCTTATAATCTGCATTATCTACACATATTTTGTAGTACAATTCAGGCAATGCAAAATCATTATGCTAATTGATAACACTGAAAAAAAAAAACGAAACGTAATGTGTATGAGTTTTTGAGAATTATTGTGATTAAGATACACTCGGAGAAATGCTTTCGCTTTTAAGTAGGAAATGCAAATTTTGTTAATGAGCACCAATTTGAACTCGAACTCACGCGAATTGGTGAATTTCTGTTTTGATTATTATATTACCACCTGCAAATGTCAGACCTGCATTATGTGCACGTTTTTGTTAGATACGTTAATTCACCTTTTGATCTTTTGAACGAGCGAAAAGAAAACCGAAAACTGCAACGACAACAGCAACAACAACAATCAGCACGTTTCCACCACAACAGCAAAGAAAACCCCAGTTAACACACCGCGTTATTTAGTGAAAAGAAAAGCGAGAAAATTGCGAAAAAATCAAATGACTTCGTATTATGTCAATCAATCAAGCTGCAACCACAAAAATGCAATCAAAGCCCGAAAAAAATCAAAATAAACGAGAAAAAAAACGCGACTCCGCCTTGCCACGCCCTCTTCGTCCAGTGGAAGTTCCAGTCCGGTTTCCGGTATTCCAATGTTTTCCAGACCACCAACTTCCACAGCCACCGAACAACATAAAAAACAGCTGCAATGCTCCATTCCCACGCGCTGAGGTGAGTAATACGCAATAATTATTCAACATTTAGCATTCTTTTTATCGGCAATTCCCGCAATTACTCTCTCTACGCCAGGGTTTCCCTCGTGACTTGTGGCGTTTGTCCAGTCCAGCATTGAAAAATTGCGAAGGTCGCGTTTTCATGTCCTCGAAAGTTGCCCCTTTCCCTCCCCCTGAAATTTCGCCCATTTCTATTAATGAATTCGTGCCCTTTGTGTTGTGACATTTCGAGTTTCAAGAGTGCGAAACAGAGGGAGCGATAAAGAGAGGGCCAAACAAGATCTTGGCAAACGAATGAAGCAAAACAAAGAAAAGCTAATTATACCACATACCCTATATAAGTACTTGGGCATATACAATTTTAAATCACTAACTTTTAAAAACATTCTACAAAACTTTTGAAACCTCTAAGATAAAGATAATATATATCAAGTTCTAGTTGTCTAGAGGTCCATAGCCTTAAAAATGGTGACTTTCTTGGGTAAGGCTTCAATATAGATCATATAAAAGATCTTGGATTGGTTAGAATTTTTTTAATTAATCAACTAAAGTATCTTATAGTCCATCCTATTTTATATTTCTTATATAATTGACGTGCTCTATTTGTTCTTCTCCTCGTCGCTTTCATTTCTATATGTCGTTCGGCTTCTTTCATCTTACTGTCATTAAAAAAAATGTTTAATTAATACACACTCTTAAACTAAATGGGATATGGACAATTGACGAGATAATGAATATTTATAGAGCAATAATTATAAAAAGTTCTCTTTCTCCTTAATTAAATAATTAAACTAGTAAAAAGCTGGTTTAGTTGATTGCTTTCATACGTGAATGCAAGTGATTGCACTCGATTTGTCATCAATTACGGATGCTGCCCAAAGACCCTTGTTTAAATGCCTCATTCGTATATTTTTGCAGCTTCGTCATACAAATGTATTCAAACAAAGATATGGCACTTATTTTCTCATTCGGTGTTTTTATATGTTACTTATAACAAAAGCATCTTGCCGTTGATGATCTCATACAATTCGCATTGAGTATTTTTTTTGGGTTGAACAAAAATGTCTGTGAAAGCCCAGATCTGAGTACGTCTTGCAAGCTTTTTAAGTATTTATCGCAAGCTGTGAAATATTTCAGCAATTACATTAAAAAAAAATCAAGGTCTAATCGGAGACTCTCTTTGTTTTTATATGGGGATTTAAGGTTCGTGATAGTACTTTATCAACACTACTACAACACTTCTACTCTATACATTTGACTTTTTCGTATCTTCCTTTTTAAACAAGACCCCAGGCAGAGCGCGATATCGTGTCAGTTGCGTGTTTAATTTGAAAGCATTATCCATCTGTGAAAGTTTCATATATTATACGCCGTTTATCATATATCATTTCATTCCGTTTTCCCCATCACTTCCTGTCAGCGTATTCTGAATGAGCTGAAAGAGTATCGCCCCTCTAATGTGATTCGAACATGCAGAGAGTTCTCGCCTCCCCCGATTTACAATGTAGGCTTTGAATTGAGTCATCGTTGTAACCCAGCGACCTTATACTTTTGTGCTCCCTTCACTCCCTGAATGATTCTCTAATTTATCATAGGCGCATGCACTGATAAAAATTGTGGTTCCATTTTATAGCGCTTTTACTATAAGACTTCTTACTGAAATATCATTTTTTTTTATGATAAAGAAGGCTACCCCTATATAGTCCTATCATTATTACTAATAGACTCATGTCTAATAGTAATACAACAACATCCACCCACCCTCTTAATGACGCTAGGGCGATAAAAATACAATACAATTAGTAATTAAACGGCTTATTTCGGTTGTACAAATATACTAGACGTAACCGCACTAAAAACGATGAGCTGTCCAAAGGCAACTAATGAATCATCAGTGTTATCACTCGATAATGGTCTATCAGTTGGCTTAGATAAGACAGGTGTGTGGGCAGTGCTTCAATTTGTTTTTATGGCTCTCTTTTCTTTTAACCCTTATAAAAAAGTATATGGTGAATCCATCAGATACGTACGAATGCAATTAAAAGTTCAGCCCTTGAGTGACGTTCCCCCATCCACCGCATTCTCATGTAACCATTTTTTCAATGTCTTTGCCTTTTTACCTTGTTTTGTGCTCTATCACATGGCTTTTGTTTGCCTTTTTGTTCTCAAGCCCTCATGTGGTAAAAATGCCCGCAGCATTGAGTACCCTTTGGTTAAGGGTATGTTGGGCTGTATATTTATTTAAAGAAAAATCTTATGTTAAAAAAAAAAATTACCATTAATCCTGTGGTTTATACAGAATAATAATTCGGTTAATATAAAAACCAATACTATAGCACCCCTTACTATACAAAAACAAAAAAATGGTTCAAAAATAAATTTAAACTATTAGAAAAGTAGTTTTAATACAATCCAGCTCAAAAAGTTGTAATATTTTACAAAGTATTTTCGGGTGCTATACCATTATTTTTTTTCCATTTTTTCTGGCATTCCGTCAGCCTTCTTTTCTGCCAGCAGAGTTTGATGACACCACTGCAGTGCCACGCCCCCTTGCAGTACATACATATCTGCAAGTCATGAATTCAATTTATATATTTATCTATTTTTTCACTTGGTCTCCGCTTTTATTTATATTTATTTATTTGTCTGTCTATCTATTATTTTGATGTCTTGCCAAATTCAAATGGTCGTTTTTTTCCCCTCGATTGCGATATGGGAGTTTTTGTATCCTCTTTTTTTTGTTTTTCGTATCTTAACTTTGTCTGGTGAGTCACAAATCTTACCGGCTTATGACTACATTTTTTGTTTTGTTGCTAGCTGTCAACCTACGCTTTGATTTATTGATTCACAAGTAGAAGTCATTTTTGCGAAACCTAATGAATATCCAGTACATGTAATATCTATGTGAACTTGAGTGAGTTGGGGCACTTTATCTCATCTCGGATGTGCAAAGTTTTTTTTAGAATCGTCATTTTTGTCGTGTTAACTGTTGAAACTTGTCTGCCAAGATGCTCTCGACAACTTGAAAACTTTTTGATTTGCAGGACTAAAGTTTCGTTTTTCTTGACTTGCTCTGACCATGTAGGAATTTGCAATGCACAAAGTAAAAGGATGCCTGCATCCTGCATCCTGAATCCCGCTTCCTGCATTTTTCACATCCGAAGCGCATGAAATGCTTGAAATTTATCTACAGAGAAATAAAAAATGAAAAATTTTCTTAAGTAAGGCATATGACGCAAATTGGACTTAACATTTTTGTATACTGTAAGTGTGGCAACAGAGCACGGGCAGAGAACAAATTTTGTTTTCATGGAGAAGGGAAATATTTGATTCTCTTTGTGTAAAAGCGCAGGATATCTCTGGCGTTGAATGAATTTTCCCAAAAACCATAGATTTTTATGCCCAAGCCAATATTTGAATAAAAAAAAACAGGACGTGGTAGAAAAAGGCTTAGCTATCGATTTTTTGTCGTCGTTCGAAACAATTTGTTAATTGAAAGCAAATTTCATGGCACGTCGGATGAGTTTTAGCTCAGAGGTGTGTGGGTAGTGAGGCCGGATTGTGGGAGGATTACAATATGACCCATGGGGGCCATCCTAACTGGACAAAAAGCACACATACACGTATGTGGGCGTAGATTCTGCGAAGCTAGCAAAATTAATTTAGAGTTTTGTCGTACAACAAAATTCATGTGGTTGGTAATCCCCAAAACATAATTAAATGTATTCAAAACTTTTTAAATTGTTTGGCAATAACAGCACAATGTTTTGTTGTGTTACTATGGTTGCGAGGAATATTAAATAAGTTTTAAATTGAATAAAAATATATATGTAAATTTAGTGTAATTAAACTTCACATGAAAAGGATTAAATATCTGTTTAATTTATAGGAATCCAAATAAAACCAACTTTGTTCTGATTCAGTCTTAGCCTGAAGGGTATCCAGACACAAAAGTTCTTTGGCTTGACCCTTTTTTTTTGGGGGGCTTTTTCTTCGCTTTGCAGAAAGAGTACATTCGCCTACTTTTATGTACTCCCAAAACAACATCGGATACGCCTGGCTCATGACCACACCCACCTGCCCCCTTTTTGCCAAATTATATGTGTATTTAATGCTGCTGCAGTGGCAAGACAAAAAAAAAGAACCCACAACATGAAATGAGTTCTGCTGGGCAGTTAACGAGCGGTAGGAAAAAGTAAAACGGGAAGGCCCGAGAAAAACCTGACCCAGTAAAACGATGTGGGTGGTTTTCTTTTTCTTTTGTGGGGTCTGTGCTTTTCCCTCAACCACCGAAAGGGTTGATACTGATTCCCATTTCCAAGGTTGAGCCAGACTTCTGGCAAATTTTCATATTTTTCCCCCTTATGTTGTGCTCTTTTTTATCTCCAACAGAAAAATGCGAGAAATAAAAAGAAAACTGAAATTCTCACATTTAAATTCCATGCGCTTCGCTACATCTCCAATTTCCTTTTTAAGTTGGCTCACAAAAGACGAAGAAATTCCAGTTAACCAAGCGTGAGTTAAAAAGAAAGAGTGAAAAGGTTGAGACCATAAATATTAATGGTTACGTCGAACGCTTTTACCTTTAATTAAATGAACTTCTAGAGTTTGGTTACGTGTTCGTTTATATAGCAGAAACCATTTAATTGTGCAATCTGGTGGGGTTTCTGCTTTCTGTCTTTAATGTTTTGTGTTTTAAATAGTTTCAAATGAAAGTTATAAATGGCGTGTGAATAAATCAAGGCTTATCACAGCTGTTGATTTCATATATTATAGATAGATTTTCAGGCAATTGAACAATTTATATATTGACCAAGGCAAACGTTCTAATTATATCTGCCTTATTTTAAGTTGTATTTCTTATTATTAAAGTTGAGCCAACTTTTTATGGCAGTTGAAAACGAACCTGAACGCAAATCGAGTTTTGTGTAATTTGATTTGGACCCTGATTGGCACCACTTGCCATTCCTCAAACCACCCACTTCGCCATTTCGCCATCTTTCACCTTCAACTGCCTCTAATTAACTTGTTCACGAAATTCTTCTCGCAAGTGCAGAAATTTGCATCTTCGCAGTTGCCAGGTTGCCAGGTGAACAAAAAGTGCAAAAGGGGAATAACAGAGGCGAAGGAATTGCAATCAACGCAAGAGGCGCCGAGTAATTACTGTTGTCAAAGAGGAGGATCTGCAGAAGGATATGCAGACGAGAACGGAAGCGCAGCAAACCAGCATTTCGAAAAAAAAAGGTATAGCATAGCTGGCCATCCGGGCGGAAGAGCAACAGTGGCCTAGCACAGATGGTCAGGACTCTCAGCTCCCAAACGGCCCATCCCCTCCGGGAAACTCAGTCGGTGGTTGGCAGAGTGGCAAAAGGAAAGATATGAAAAACCCCACCCAAAGGCATCATCATCAACTCCTGCAAGTCACTGACAAATGGGCCTGACATTGTTAACCCTAAGCAAATAAGAAAGATTGCCAGGGAGAGAAATGCCTCTGCCATTAACAAAGTTAGAGGAAATACTCTGCACCACTTAAAGGTATCCCTATTCTCACCATATATTCAAAAAGTTCCATTTTTCAAGCATAGTATTATATTTGAACAGAAAAAATCAATAAAGTAAATGGTGAAAATGTAACAAAATTAACCGTAAGGCAAATACATCATTTAAAGAGCTGTAAACGATAAACTCTAAAAAATTCCTATGCTTCAATAGAAAGAATCCATGGTAGTCAAGACAACCATTGTATTGTAAAGTGAAAGGGAACATTTGAAAAATAATTAACTATTCCCATCTAAAGTTGACTTTAATAAGTCCCAGCTTAGGGAGCTGTAAACGAAAAACCCTGGAAAATTCCGTTGCATACTTCAAGGCGTGCACATAATTTCATTTGACGTAATTTCAACTTTTGCACTCTGCTTTTTGTTGCCACCCTGCTTTCTGCTTTCTCCAGCACGGTTATCTTGCTATTCCTGTTGCTTGGGCTCTGTTGCTTTTGCTTTTGCTGTTTTTGCTTTTTGCACAGCGGGTATTAGGGAGCAGCGACATCAGTGACGGAGACAGCAAAAAAAAAAACATGAGCTACATTAACTAAACCGCATAACGGCAATCAGAAGGAAAAGAAGCTGCAGGAGTGACAGTGTGAAAAGAGGAAGAGATGGGTATTTCTTATGGTTCCTTGGCTGATTCAATTGCTGACATAACCTCTCAGTGTGCAGTCGCCAGTTGCTTATGCTGCCCCGCGAACCCGTTCCTCAACTCGCTTTTCTTTCTTTTCCTTGTTATTTTTGACCCCACCCACCTGCATTTCCCCGCTGTCTTTTCCCATTTTCCTTTGGTGAGTTGGCTGCGGGAAACGTCTTTTTCTTGAATGAATCGCATTCACTGCAATGTCGAGTTCGCTTTTGATGATGTTACTGGCTTAAAGTGTAGCTATCTAGGGCTTTTTTTTAAGGGATCTAGGGGATATGATGTTAAATGTATTTACAAGGCTTTTTTGTATTTATAAGTCTTTAAATTTGCCAAGAAAGTTCATAAATGTATGTTCTCTCAATTTACTTTGTATAATATAGCATACTTATAGATACCTTTTTGAATGATTTTAAATCTTTAAAGTTTTTAAAAATAATTTTCATATATCTACCGCAAATATGGCTATATTTGAAAACTTCTACGCAATTGAATTTTACCCCACTGTAACTGTTTTCAGGGCATCCCGAAAACATTGCCCCCTTCCTGAGGGGCCCCTATATTCCCTTAACATCTTTTGATTGCCCCACAAAAGCTTCAACAGCTCACCGCCCTCGACACGAAGCGAGGGAAATTTATTTCTGGTATCTTTTGGGTATGCAACACCCACCATCTCTCTGGTGCCCCCGAAACCATCCCATTCCATTCATCCGCTTGGAGAGCTGCGCACATTTTGCCCCTGCACTTTGGGGAATATTGCTTTAAGAGTTCTGTGGGAGCTGCGACTGCGATTGTATAATAAAATTAAATTGCGGATTGCATTCTGGCGACGGGTGTTAATGTCATCATTGTAGTATGTATACATGACTTCTCCCTGTGCTCTGCGCAATTAAACGCGAATGTCGCGTTGCTGCGGTTACCAGTGGCCTTGAAATGTCAAAGGCAATTTCTGAAAGCCATTTTAGCGGCTAATTAGATTGCATTTGAATATATAATCGCATCCTCATCGGCTGATATGATAAACTCCTCTCGAGAATTAATTAATTACCAAGCGCTGTTGCTCCCCTGCATTGTGGTTATCCTCGGGCAATAAGCCATATCCGTTTCACCATCGTCGTCGTAATGCGCTTGGCCGCAAGCCGCTCGTGCAGCTGTGCATCCTTGTGGGCAGGGCTTTTACGAGTCGCCCTCGAGCAATTTTGGACTGACCATGGAATGCTTTTATGCGTCCATGTTATTAAAGAACGTTTTTCCAGGATATTGCGGTGGGTATGGTAACTATGGTCAAGTGGTCAGTGGGTGAGAAACAGAAAAAAAGTATAATAATGTAATCATTATAATAAATACTAAAGTTTCTTGATGTTTTCACTCTTCCATTAAGAATTTAGTATAATATAATATTGGAAAGAAATAAATATAGTCAAGTGGTCAGTGGTTTAGAAAAGGACAGGATAGAAATAAAACAATGATCTTAAGTATTAAACTTTTCTTGATATTTCCACTCTTTTTTAAAGAATTGTTTGCAATATGTTTGGCCTGGTAAAAAATAGTTCATTCCAAAAATGATACTACCATCCTGATACCCTGCAACCTCGCTTTAAATCCCATTTTAGCCCGCATTGCGTATACGCCTCATTATCCTCGTAACCACAAGGATCCCCATAAAAGGCATACATTTTTAACAGCAACATTCGTTGTACTTGCCCGTACCTTTTCTTGGTTTATATAAAAGTTATCTTTTAAGTAATTTTTTCTTTGCTCCTGGTGCGCTTGGCTGTGGTTTTAGCCGCCCTCTGCCGACTTGTGGGACAATTTGTCCAAGGCGTTTCCTTCCTGGGGGCGTGGCAGCAGCAGGGACATGCCTGTGTCGACTTCCTTCCTGGCTTTCCTTCGAGTTCTTTGTGCGTAAAATACAACAAAACAAAAAAGTGAACAACAAGGTGGCCAAATGGAGTGGGTTGGATGGTCAAAACATGATGTGTGTGTCAGCGTCTTTTGGTAGCCGGGAGTCATAAGCGTGTGTACACTGAAGAAAACCAAAGGTAAAGATAATAAAACAAATTTAAAAGGAATATTATACTCAATAAGTTAAGAAATTTATTCCACTTAAAAATTATGATAATACTTAAAACGTATAATTATAATCTAATATACTGAACATGTAATACGATATTAATGCAAAAATTAAAAAAAAATTCCACTTTGAAATATTTTAATTTTTTTAATATTAATCAAATATTTTTTGACAGGGTGTAGTTTTTTTCTCTGTGCACCAATACGAGAGTGGCTTTTGGTTTTTGTGGCTTACGTCATATTTTATTGTTGCTTTGCATACTCTCATTTCGAAGGCGGCCTTAAAGGATTTGGATTTGGTCCTGCTGAAATACCGTTACCATGTTGTAAAATTCATTCACATGACACACATGTGCGAAGAAGGGTGATGTAGAGAGGGGGAGAGTGCAAGGGGAAAAGGAGAGAGAGAGGTTAAGAGGGAGACAGCAGCAACAGCATCATCATCGTCGTCATTTTCAGTCGGTCACAATGTCAAACAGAACTGTACACAACAAACACACAAACACGGGGAGCCGAAAAATGGAAAAAAGAAGAAAACCAAAATGAGTGAAACAAAAATGGCAAAAACAAGCCCCAAACTCACACACACACACACATGCGCCGCACTCCGCTCTTTTCTTCTTTCCGTTATGCCGTTTTGCGTTTCCTTTTTGTACTGCTCTTCCTTCCTTTCTTTCGCTTTGGGGGCTTAGGCAACGGCAACTAATCCATTTCGCTTGCTATTTTTAACAGCGACGCGGCGACAGGCAGCGCAGTCGGCAGCGGAGCGGCAGCGGCAGAGCTCCCAAGGGTCACAGGATCCAAGGATCCAGATCCAGGCAGCGCTGCCTGCGTCGCAGCTGTGGCAAATCAAAAGCCGCACGCACACACACACACCACTAGCACACATACGCACCCCTTGGGTTAGGCTACAGTATTTTGGCGCTCGCTGCGCAGGGCGCTCTCTTTCGGCCCATTCGCTCTCTCTGTCGTTTGCGTTTTCTCTCTTTTTTGGACTTTTGAATTGTCATTTTATGTGGCACTGTGTTAATTTCCACACGGCATACAACTATAAGTCCCCAACCACACGCGCGCTCGAAAAAAACAATAGAGAAGCGCGGAAAAAATGTTACTAAATAACCTCAGCAAAAAACTCACTGCTCCCCCACATAAGCCCAAAACTCACCTCGGCTTAACCCGCAATCCTCTAATATCCTCCTACACTTCTTTTTCTTATCATCCAGTCCTTGCGTGTTTTTTATATTGGTTACAGTTTTTCTACTCTTTGTTCTTTTTGGCTCTCTCAATGTGACAAAGAGAGATGGAAATTAACGTGCTTGAAATTCTATGAGAAAAAGAGGAAGAAAACACGTGTGAGCCTTTCAGCAGGGTTACCACTAACCAAACTTGAAATTTTTAATAAAACATTAAAATTCTAAATTCAAGCCTGAAGGTTTTTTGTGGTAATCACTCATACGACGTGTTGCTCCTTTGCATGTTTTTACCAAATATCACTCATACGCCATGTAAACCTTTTATCTTAAGAAAATACTAAATATTTATATTTAAATACTGAATATGAAGACGATATGAACGCAAAAATTAAATGAAACAAAATTCCACTTAAAGGACATTTTAATAAATTTTAACATTAGACTTAAAACAAATTATCTAAAATTCTGAAATTTATAAAGGTAATTCAACAATCGACTTATGGGATTTATTCCACGCTGCGATTATATAGTTAAGTTGGCCAATTTATGTGAATTGCCCGCACTTAACTGGGCGGTATATCACATGGGTGGGTGTATCTGCAAACAATCGCATTACTGGTCAGCCAAATCGATGTGACCCCCTTTCGCAGCCCCTTTTTCCTGAATTGCTCCGGTCTTTCGGCACTAATGTGGCTTCGGATTTGGCTGGAGATTACGACTCAGACTCCCCGGAATTATCCCATAAAAGTAGATAGAACACAACACTCACTTATCGCTGCAGGCATATCATTTAATTTCAACATTATTTGTCATAGACAAAGAGCGAGAGAGAGACGGAGATGGGGATGTAGGGCGAAATGGCAACATTTTCCTTGCCTTTTGGGGCAGGCACCAAAAGAAATGCGCTATTAATTAGTTTTCCTAACATCTCTGGCTGCCAAAAGACCTTTAGGATAAATACATTTCTACACACAAATATACACGAAAAAATGGATTTTTTATTAATCCGTTAAAAAATATTTAAAATAGTTTGTAGGAATGATACCCTGTGTAAACTAAACTGAAGGGATTCCTTAAATAAATGACTTCTAATATAATCCCAAATATCTTAATCGATAACTAGCTAATATTTTTTTTTCAGTGCCTAGACACTCGGAAACTTTTTCTGTGCCAACACAAAAGTTGAACCCACAAGTGCGAGGGAGTTAGATGCACTGCATACTTCTCTCTTCCGCGCCGCAGGATCCATGAACGTTGTCGGAAATTTTTGTAGCCTTTTCCGTCGCGTCATTTTAGCTATCTGTGTTCATGACTTGTAATTATTTTTGCTGCGCTCGCCGCTTTTGTTGTTCCTGTTGCCATTTGTGCTTTCTGCCTTTCTTTTTTCTATCCATGTCCTTTGGGCACAATTACTTTTGGCACTAAATTTATTTTTATTTGCCCGAGGGCTGCGGCGCTTGTGCCACATTGGAATTAATCAAACCCAGAGCGGCCATGTTGTGTGCAACATAATGTTGGGTCGGCTATAATATAATACTACCCATAGATCACGCCCCCCTTTGATTGGAGCAGATGCCGCATTGTGGATTGCATGTCAATGTGTAAACTGCAATTGATTGATTGATTGATGGCTGGCTGGCTGACAGATGGTGGCTGGGTGTGTGTGTGTGGCGCAGTCTGGGGATGATTGACCTGTTAAGTCTTCATTCCCACCCCCACACAATCCTGGGTAAAGTTTGTCCTGGGTATTGAGTTACCTTCACTCATGACGTCGATTAAATCAGCCGGATATGTTGATTATAGTCGATATTGTGGGGTAATTTGAGCAAAATATTTTTTAAACTGTCTAGACAAGCTATTAACTGAAAAAAAAAATACAACCCATTTAAGTACAAAAGTTACAGTTAAAGAAAATATAGACTTAAAGATATTATCTATGTCTATATAATAAAACTCTTGAAAACATTTTAAGAATCAATAAAAAGTTAAAACCAGTTAAGCTGCAGCTTCCATGGTGAATTTTGGTGACCACAAGAAATCCAATTGTTTTTCTGTCCATAATATGAAACTAAATGAAAAAGCACATTTGGAAAGGATTTCGAGTTGGTAAACCGGCTTATGGGACTTAAGCTGGGCCTAATGTATAGAGTTAAAGAAACTGGCATTATAAAAGTTGAACAACTCCATACATCAATTAAATAGAATGAAAATTGGAAAAATGTTAAACTTTTAACAAACAAAGTTGGAAACTTTTTTTTAGAAAGCTCACTACCCAGTCATCCACAAAATTCTACTCGAGCAGTAGCAAAGGCCGACCCAGTTTGTTGAACTCTCCCTTCGGCTGGGGAAGCTCCATGGCTCGGCCTCTGTTTCAGGTATAGTTTGCCCACCGGGCTATGGTTTATTGGCCACACCACCTGCTCTTTCCACCCAAAGGCCCCCGGGCTCATTACATAATGGAATTTCACTCGAAATTGGAAGTTCATTTTCGGGTGAGACCACCCTCCAGACTTTATAGTCATAGCAGTCATTGTCATTGCTGCTTATCTTTTAACCACATTTTTGTTGTTCTCCTTAATTTGCATTTACTTCAGGCTGAGAAAGAAATCATAAAGCGAGAAATTTTATGTCATAGACCGGGTTTAGACCAACTTTTGTTGGCCAAAGTTTGTGTCGCCTCTCTTGTCTCGTGTTTCTCTGCCAATACACCTTCATTTCGTTAATGTTCCAGCTCTTCAAGGCCAGGCCATATCAAATTGTTTAACGACTTTTTCTTTATTGTCTGTCACCTTAGACTTAGTTTGTTGGTTTTTTGTTTCCACCAGTTTTGATATTGTTCGGCGATGACGACATTGAAATGGTGTTGTTGTTTTCCACGATTTTTATGAGCTTTCTCGCAGCCAAATGACTTTCAGTTGTCAGCAAATGTAAATTTACAAATGGCCTGATATGAAGCGCAAACGAACAGAAAAATACCCCTAGAAATGGCCTTCTACTTACTCATTTTGCTCGTTATAAATGGTTCGTAAAACCCCTTGATAAAGGAGTGCATGGGGATCTTAAATCTAAATCACTCCGTTGAGTAAGTTATTTGCATGGCAGAGTGGGAAAAAACCGATTTGTATTCATTTTTGTTGAGGTTATTTTTATATTAAAAAAGCGTTTTTTTTTTAGTTAAATCAAAAACTTAAATTCTATAAAATGGAATAACTTGAAAAAGTTTTAGAAAAAGTTGTTGCATACTTCATGGCATCTTGTTTGGTCTTATCCCCAGTTGTCAACCCCCTAGGCTTTAAACAAGGACTTTATTTTATTTTTTCCTGTTCTTTTATTTTCTGTGCAGACTTTTTCCTGTCAAGAAAAGCTTTAGGAGCTCGTCTAGTTGAGAACTCTGTTTTTCTTTTGGCTGCTGAGCTGTTTTCTGCTCTTAATGGAATTGTTAATGCTAATCGTACTTGCTGCAGCTGCAGAACGAAATAAGCTTTATTTTCTTCTTTTATTTATTGTTATCCGTAGTTTCTCGTTACTCGTTTGTTGGCTCAAAATTTGTGCTTAACGTTAATTTGGGCCAAATGGATTTCAGGGCCTGTAAAGAGTGCCATAAAGTTGCCTTCAAGTGCAGCACAAATTTTGGAGTAGGGCCAAAAGAGGAGGAGGGTTGACGAAGGAAGGACGATGACGAGGATAATGATGATGATGGTGTTGGTGTTGGCCATTCCGCCAAAGCGGCATTTGTGCATCATTTACAATAAACGTCGCTGGGGGCCGTCAACGCCATCATTAAAAGCACAATTCCGTGGTGCTTATGTCCCTTGAAGGTTTAAAAGAAGGGGAGAAAACGAAGAAAATAAGAAAAGCTGATATTATGAGTTTCACTCAAGACTGGATAATCGTCTGAAGACTACTTAAGTTCGGGGGAATTTTTTGGATAATTTTCATGGGCATCATTTCTAAGATTTTAATAAAATATTCTAAAAATATGCTCACTTTATACAAGTTTGCTTAGCTAAACCCCTGTGGGTTTTCCTACACGCCATTTAATCAAATTTACAGGCTTATCAAAAAATATAAAAAAAAGTACGCCCACAAAGATAAATGAAATGCAAAGAGATTCAGTCCCATCTCACTTTATTTGCTTATCTATTTATTCGTATTATTTGTAGCTTTTGCCCTCATTGTTTCGTCTTGTTGCGGCTGTTTGGGGTTCCTTGACTAAATTAATAAATTAAATTGGCGTGCAAACAATTTTCTGGATCTCTCGGCGCTTTTTATTGCATTTGCATTCGTTATAAATGCTGGATAGATATGGATGGCAGAAGAGTGGGGTTAATATCTTTCTTGTTGCCACGTCAATCATGATTATCGTGGCTTTTTTTTTATTATTTCTTGCCTTGACTTTGACTTTGGCAATTTGTTTTAATTTAAAGAGAACGATAAATCGTGGAAACGAACGACTATGAAGATATTATTAGAACTACATAGATCATTCTCTATTTCTGGTCATAAAAGAAAACCTTTGTTTTTCCAATTTTAAATCACCCAATAAATGTCAACTAACCCATCAAAACGTACACTATACTTTTTACACAGTGCTATTTTATGATCGACCATAAAATTAGATTTTTTCTAAAAGGCTTTTAGTTACAGTTTTCTTTTAATCAAACATTCTGTACTTGATTTTACGGTTTTTCTTATCTGTTCTGAGATTGGTTTGTTTTTCTAGTTTTCTTTACTTTTTGGAACCATCCAAGTTTTTCTTGTAACTCGAGTGGCTCCCAGTCTCTTTAATTTGGTTTTCGGGTTTAGGACCAAATCTTTTGCTTATGCCTTTTTCTGCTGGTGCTGCTGACAACGCCACTTTCGTTTATTCAGGAAGGGCAATAAAAATTGTTTACCCCTGTATATTCCTGCTCCTTTTTCTACTCACCATCGCCTTTTTGGCCATTTTATGCTAGTCCTGCCACACGCACCGACCACAAAAACAGCAACAACGATATGCGGCCAAAAGGAAAAGAGGAAAAGCATTTTCCTTAACAATTATCGCATTGGGTTTTTTTTAACTACGCCTAGACCTCCGAAAATTGTGACTCACGATGAACACACGCACAAAAGTCATAGCTAATAATAAATACAGATACATATACATATACATTTTCTTTTGGCCAGGAAAATTTCATAAGGCGCCAGTCAAGCCCTGTTTTTGCCCCTCCTGTTGTTGTTGTTGTTGTTGTTTACTGCTGACGTGTGCATGCCATAAAAATCCAGCAAAGTAAGACGACCTTGCCTTGGCAACAGAACACCATCAGCAAAGTATGTGAGATATATTTCCAGGGAGTGGAAGCGATTTCTTCGCTGATATTTTGACTAGCGGGTATCCGCCATCCGCCGAGGGGAGTCCACAAAAAAATAAGAAGAGATATGGAACTCAATTTGCATTACATTTACTTTGCTCGCATTATATTTTATAGATGGTACATATAAGCCAGATATGGTATGGTACAAATTGAAGGTTTTATAACCGAAAGAGTTGTGGGTTTTGGGGAAAACAAAAAGGAGTCCAAAGTTGATAGGGTATTTAAGGTTAGTGGTTGCTTAAAGATGGTAACAGTCATAAATAAAAAAAAAATGTTTAAGATATTACAGGTCCCAAAAATATGAGATATAATAGGGAACTTTTATTTGTTAAATCCTTGTATTATATCATATATTACAAAAATTGGAGTTTTTATCGGAAACTATGATTTCTTATATCCTCAAATGGGTATTTAAATTTTTCTTATAGACTCATAAATTAAGTATACTTATAACTATTTAGTATTCCAGCTTATAGTTCCTATTTTTGTTTTGCAAAACATAATATGCTTTCCCTGCATGATGATGTCGGACATGCTTTATGGGATCATAAATAAAATTTGATTAGCTGCTGCCATTGTCGATACACACTTGGCGCCAGTTTAATGAAGCAATCAATCCTGCTACGAACCTCTTTGATTGGGGTTAGCTGGAAAAACAATAAAAACTTCCCACCGACTGACCCATCGTAAATCTCACAGCGGGACTGAAACTGAGAGATGCGTATAATTTTTGAGAACCCATGGATTGTTTTTTTTTCCTTCTTATTTCTTCGGTTCAGCGGATGAAAGAACAAAAGCCGAAAAAAAAGTGTTGCCTACATTTGTGGGACTGCTGGCTTCCTTTTTCGGTCTTGTTTAGAAGACGTTGCTCGGAAAACAGAAGCCTGACCTTTGACTTGGTTGTTGTTCTTGTTTTTACTTTTGCCACTGCGTGTGTTTTCGTGTTTTTAAGGTGACCCAAGTTGAGGCAAGAGGAAAAACTCAAAGTTCACCGCTCGAGGCGCACTTGTAACTTTCCACATAAATTAACTGTCAAAAAGGGCAGCATCCTTGGAGCGGGGAAACAGCATCCTGCTGCCCAGGAATTTCCTTGTAAATTTGTCTTGTAATTACATTTGCCACAGTTGTTGTTTCTGTTTTTCAGTCTAATAACAATCATAATTAATCAAAAACTTGAAAAACAAGTACAAATATTTCATTTCTTTAACATTAACTGAGTTGAAGTGTAGGGACGAAAATTAAGTATACGCCATGTGTTTACTTGTAAAATTTTTATGACAATACGAGTGTTTGTATTAAATTTACTAGAACTTGTAACAAAACAATAAGATAATAGATAACCAATTCAAGCCCTTAATTAAATTAAATTGCATTGAAGAGCTAACGAAAAACGAGTTTGTACGGATATTGCGCATACGACATGTGTACGTTAATTGCATCAATCGATCGGAATTAATACGATTACTATATTCATGAATTCCCTGGTTATTGCCATTCTATGAGAGGATTGGCCCCCATGAAATCAATATTTAATTTAAGCCAATTTTACAATGAACAATGAGAATTTACTTTCCCAATAAAAAAAATAAACAATTAAATATGCAATGAATAAATATGATGCATTAAATATAAATATATGCCGGCATGGCCCTTAAGATATTTCCTTGCCCTGTCATAAATTATCTATATACATGCGCATAATGTATATGCCTAGGATATTTGCTAAGGATACCTGTCCTGTGCTCTACTACTTACTCGCAGTAACAATTTAAGCCCCATTTTGACTGCGACAGGGCCAAATCTATTTGCGTTTCTCTGGATTTTCTTTTCCTTTTGTCTGCTGATGCATAAATAAATCTTCAAATTAGTCAAGTCAAATGGGAAATTTGTCAAGTTTTGGCTGGTCTTGCTTATTTTTCCCCGAAATGCGTGCGAAGATAGTCGCAGTTTTTCCAGCAGCAGTAGCTTTTCCTTTTGTCTCTGGCTGGGTTTTTGCTTCGATAAAACATTTTGATTTATTTAGGAGTTCAGCCAAGGCAACAGTGTTTGCCTTGGCACCGACATGTGTATATGTGTGTGTGTGCTTAGCGCTATCCTAAGTGTGTTTATATATATATATATATATTTATCCAGCTATATATCCTTCCAAGGTGGATACAGTGTGTGTCTGCTTTCTTGGGTTTATACACCCATGACGTTGACCTCGCCTTGCAATCGCTTTTGACTATACAATTAGTTGTGGGCGTGGGCTGTGGCCTGCCGGCAATGGGCGTGGCATGTCCTGATATATCCCCGTGAGTGTTTCAAGTTGTTTGCTAATTAGCAACAATTTGCGTCTCGCACACACAGGACGATGTATAATGAAGGCTCAACGCCGAAGTTTTGTTGTTCATTATGAAAAATGTTCTTACTTTCCTGCGTTTTTCTTTTCAAAAAGCAGCATCCTAATGAATAGTCATAAATTTGTTAAACTTTTCCACGCCATTTTCGCCCATTTTCCTTGTGGCTCCAAGTGTTTGGCCTAATGTCTGGCCAATTTATTGGCAATTTCTTTCCCATCACCTGATGCTGGGGAAGAGCCACGCCCTGGCATAAATTGTCTCTCAATCTCCCTGGTTTCCCTATGCCTAACTTTGACATTTCTCATATCAGCCATTTCCTTTTTTTTCCCCCTGAGTGTCCCGACTTTGATTTATCTTCCTGATTTGGGTTTATTTTTTGCGATTTTGTTTTTATCAAGTACACTCAGTTGTCTGAGATATCAGGCAATTTAGAACCTGAACAAGTAAATTTGTTGGGCTTGTCAATAAATTGATAATGGCAAACCGATAAGACTTGCAGCCTAATGAAATTGAAATGGAAATCCAAGTAGGAAATACTCGGTTCATGAGTAATTGTTGCTTTAGGATTTTGGGTCTATCGTTTAGTGCTCAAGTGTTGTGAATGAAAGTAGATTACAAGCTGGGCAGTTGAAAGACTTCAAAGTTGGAGAGGAAAAGAGCTTTACCCTTGTATGACTAACAGCTGTGTGATGTGGTTATCAGTAGATAGAGTTCAGGTATGTAGATAATGAGTTTCAGCAGACAGAGATTAGATATTCTAAACTTGAAACTTGGGAAAATCACTTAATATTCCTACTCTAATTGAATTACAAATACAAAATCCTTTTAATGCCAACTATTGCCATTATTTTCCCCGGTCATCTATCATTCATTTATTCATTTATTCCCACACAAATTTTCCGCCTACGAGCGGGTCTATGCATGTGTGTGTATTTTAGGGCGTGTCTGCATCGATTTGCATTACATTAATGCTCCTCCTGTGAGAGATATTTCATATTTCATGGAAAGAGAATGCATAGCAGAAATGTTTTTTATCAGAACAGAACTAAAAACTAAAAAAAAAAGGGGAGGGAAAACAGACCGAGCGGATTATTACACATACATATTATCCATATGGCAGCCACGTGCTGTTCTAACCGACCAAAAAATGTTATTTTCAAACTAACTTAAAACACGAAAAATGAACAGAAACGAAAAGTTTGCTGGTCGGCTGCATTTTTCATATAAAAAGCATGGAAAGCACCCGAAAAGCAGCAGCATAAACCAAAGAAAAAGACGATGAGAAGCAAAAAGCATTTTGCAACAGATATGGGGGCGGATATATAGGATTGTAGGGGATTTCGGGGCATAGACATCTCCCATTTGGCCGCAAAAAGTTTGCCATTGTGGTCTGGGTTTGCTCCTTCTCTCTCTAGCCATCGTTCTCTGTCCCTCTCACACTCCTTGAGCAAGTGAAACAATTTTGAATTTCAATATGAAAAGCCAGTCTGTCCTGCTCCAGTTTTCCTCTCCTCCCTTGGTGCCACTTTGCCCATTTGTCAGTAATTAATTTTGTGAGTGGTTTTCCATTAATTTCAGAGAATTTTAGATCATCGTTTTGGTGATGAGCTTCAAAATCAATTAATTTCCGTTCTGTTTTCGGTAGAAGTAGGGTATGCAACATGTGACAGGGATGACTCGACTTTGCATTCGAGTGCTTATATGCATTGGTAAAGGATAAGCTTGTAAACTTATTAAAACAATGGAATTGTGGCTTTGTTTTGGATTTAATTGTGGATTTATTAAATAAGAAACAGACGTGTGTACTGCATATTTCATATAAATTACTGAAATTTGATATACAATGATATACATGTTTTTATCAAAAAGTAAAGGATAATCCTGTATATATAATAACAAAGTTATAGCTTTGTTTTTAAATTTAATTGGAATGTGTACTTCAAATTTTCTATGTACATATTACCGAATCGAATTTCCAAGGATGGGATAACCTTTTCAGACCCTAAATGTGTAGTAAAAAACTTTATCTGCACACTGAGAATTAAACTCGTAAAACGCACTTGCCATTTGCTTGACAACATTTTAAAGGAAGTGCAGCGAAGAAAACCATTCGAAAGTTTCAATTTTCGAACAACTTTGTGTGTGGGCGTAGTAACATATATACTATATGTGGGGTGTGTTTGGGTATCCGCTATCCGATAGCAACCGCTGGTGGTGTGGCATCCTGTCAAACGGCAACAGCAGCTGCCATCCGATCTGTGTGCGGGGTGTCCTTGTTGCAACTGCGTTAAAAATCACTTGGCATGTCCATAAAATCCTCTCCAGATCCCTCCACTAACAACGGAAACGGCAGCAGACAAGAACCTTAATAAATTTCAGCACACTGGCACTGCAAATAAGAAACTTTGGTGGGTTGGTTGACAAACATCCTAGGGATGGGATGGTATGTATGGGTGGGGAAAATGAATCAATCGATGGATTTTCTGCTTGTCTGGTTGTAATTTTCGATGTTCCTTTTATATTGCCGAACAATATTTGATCGCTTGGCTGAATTGCTTGGCTCTTCTGCATTTCTGCATCCTTGACGTGGCTGGGATGGGAGATGGTTAAAAAATATTGCCTCCCCGACTGCTGCTGCTCTGTTGAATGTCCTTGTTGGTTCAACCTTCAGTTGGGTTTCGTTCTCACTGCTCCGTGAGTGTGTGTGTGTATGTGCTTTTGGAATTTGCATAGTTTTCATTTAATTTACACGCAGTTTGAAGTCGAAAATTGAATGCTACTTCAGAGAGCGGTGTGAAAGAACCACATAAAAATTCTTTGCCATTGCGGAAATAGCTCTAACATTTTAGGAAAATATTTCTATCGCACTATAAAATTAAATAGTGTTAAATATGACCACAAAATGCAGCGGCGTTTAACTTGTTTTTCTAACAAAAAACCAGATTCATAATCTAAACCATGTTTTTATCACCCTCCAGGTGAAAATTGTGGGGAAATGAGTGACACGCCATTTTCCTGCAAGCAATGTAAAATTCATTAAATAAACAACTTTCGCTAATTTGTGTAATTATTTATATTTATGGGACAGCTGCAAATTTCCGCACGGTTCGCGTTCATCCTGTCTGTTGCTCCTGGCACACACGCACACATATGCTTTCCTGCACACACACGCACACGCACACACATCCTGTGAGAGTTTGCAAATTAAATGAGCGCCCATAAGTAGGCAACACATTTCATATATATTCAATGATTTTTGGGGCCTCACACGCACGCACGCACACACAGGCAGTTTTCAATTCCCTCTCTCTCTCTCGCTCTGTCTCTCTTTCCGCTCGCCGCCATTCCTTTTAAATGGCTGCCATTTACTTTCCGTTTCCGTTACATTCTGTGCACGCCTTGTGTTGATAAGATATCAAGGATATGGGGGGAAAAGTAGAGAAAAGGAAAAAGGACGAAGGGATCAGGGAGGTCGACGCCTTCCTTTGTCTGCTCATGTAATTTGATTCGCTCCCGCCGTCGTCGTTTTTAGTGCAAATATGGGTTAATGCGATTTTTATGTCATTTATTTCACTGATTTCTGGCTGAGCTTTCCCATTTTGCCTCGCTTGATGGGCATTCGCTGTTGAATATATGCTTGCCAAAAAATCAATACGGCAATCTAACTTAGCATATAATCAAACTACATACATATATGCGTCAACCTCAGACTGAGCCATTATATTCCAGGCAAAATTTGCTTCAAACCAAATTGCATTTCTGAGTCTGGCGGGTAGTACATGAATAATGCAATTCTAGATGGGCTTAAAATGCCATTAGTGCGCACAACTATTTCTCAGCACAAATTAGCTTGAAACCAAAATTTGTACAAGTAATCAAACTGTAATTGCTATACAATGTCGGCTGAAATAATTATTATTTTTAATAATTACAGATAATAATTATTTTAATTTAAAAAGGGTTAGGCTGGGTTATTTTTTTCTGAGCTAATACTTATTTTCCTGTTCAACTTTATTTCATCTCAAGTATCAAAAATATATTTTCCCTAACACCCAAGAAAGTTTGTTTAATTTCTCAGCTTTTCTTTCTTTGGATGTCTTTATTTTCGGAATCAATTATGCAGTTTAAAATATTTATGGCACTAAAATAATAGTTTTGCAGAGGAAAAATTGCAATTTGTGTTTGTGTGAATACTTTATATTGTTTGTTTTTTTTGTAAAAGAATTTCTTTGCCTCTTTCTGTCTTAATCAAGAATCCTTGGAAACATTTAAACTACCTGCAATTTTCACCCCGAAGGATTGGTAATTCCCATGCTGAGTTTGCACCAGACCACACATTCCGTAAACGGGATTTCGGAGTAATCAAAACGGGTATCTTGCAACCTCAACTGTTGACACTTACATGTCAGTCGCATGGCATGTTGGCCACAGGATTTTGCAACAGCCCATGCACACACATGCCATATGCCCCTGCAACACTGCGTGTGTGTGTGCCAAGGACTCGTTAGGGATTTTGGGGGACACCAAAAAGGCAATCCGCAAAGCCAGGCAGCTTAACTCGCATTTATTATTTATCATAATTGAAATGAACATCGTGGATTTGCATCTGAAAGAGCCAATTAAAAGCAGGAGTTAAAAAATCGATAGTAATTCATAAAAGTTATTAACAGACGGTAGATGGTGGTTAAGCCACTGCGATTGGAACTGCGCTCGTTATGTAAGGCACGCAGAAGTATCACAGAAAAAAAAATATATATGCAAGTGCAACTCGCATCGTGTATGTACGTTTGGGATAGCGGAATGTTGAGCTCGTCACTATATGTGCATGTCAAATGTGCGTGATGGCAACGCAACCAGACGTGACCTCATCCACGGACCCAAATCACCACCCGCACCATCTACTAAACCACCCTACAGTACCCCGCCCCCAAGCAAACACACTACCTATTGGGGCGGCATGTGGCAAAAAGCGTGAAATGTTTGCTTATTTAACAATTGCTAACCATTCGGAGCATACAAATACAGAAATCTAGCACTGACCCACTAAAAAAATAAAAGATAAAAGCACCCCTGAGATAAATACTTTTTATCATCATGTATTATGTAATCAAAGTAATGCTAGTACAGCGTAAAAATAGGAATTTCTTTTGAAAAACTTGACATCTCCTAAATTACATTGGTTTGATTTCTCAATGTCATGTTAACTTTTGTTATTGGGTTAAATGACTGTTTCGGAAAATTTAGTTTCTCACTATAAGGTTTAGAAAACTTAATACAATAACAGTTTTAGGTACAAAAAGAAACTAGTTTAGTCCTCCCGACAAATTTAACTTCATGTTAACATCCTCTAAAAAATAACTAACTATGACCTTAACAAGACATTAAAAAATCAAACCTTAAAATAAGAAGAATATTTTGATTTATAAGGTAAAAACCATATTTGTCCCATGAACCATATCAATATATCCCAGCAATCGACGATAACCAATTGCAATTCCAATACTGTGCAAAACAACTTCATCTGGATTTCTGACCAACATTTATCGATTTAAGTGAACGAATGAAAACTTTTATTTCAATAACTATTCAGATACAGCATAGCCAACTTTTAATTGCCGTGCACTTCATGTTTATTCATATATAATGCCTTCTTTTGTTTACGGCATTTCGAATGGAAACTGAAATCTCACTTAAAGCGAGAGATTAGCTGGGATAGCAAATAAAATTTTGAAATTTTAATTTATAGTTTGTTGCCTTGTTCACGGCACATGAATACTTTATCAGAGTTGCAGGCAATTATTTATTAAATATGTGTGCATATATATGTGTACTTTGCTTTTGTTAGTTTGTGTTTCTTTTTTTTTGCAGTTTATTGATTGCGTATGCATCTGTTTCTGAACGATAAAAATATGTGGCAATGTGTTTGGATTTTATGTCTTTATTGAGGCAAATTTCCCATGACGTCAAACGGTGTCGACTGATAATGAATAGATATTTTGCATGTTTTGGTCAATTTTATGTGGTTTTTGTTTTTGCATGACTGTTTTTAAATATTCACGCCTTTCCCCGTGTTAATTGTCGCTTTCCGGTGAATCATTTTCACCCATTCCCAAGCTTTGTTAACCACCGCCAATTGACTCCGGTCATTGTAATTATATTTAACTAGATGCGATATTTTGTTGTCTCTACTTTAGTTGCAAGTCACGCTATCTAGATGCACTGGAAAAATAAAGGTGACTTTGGATAGTAGATATATAATTCAATATTTTATTTATTGTGCATTTGTAAACTTAAAGGTAGTCTAAGGAAAACAGAATTTACTTATGTGAGGGATATCTTTTATTAATTATAGATATTATTTTAATGTTTTCAGTGTAGTTTTCAATGCAATGAATCGATTGCTATAGGTAAATAATTACCATAGCTGGAAATTTCATAGGAAAAACTTCAATTATTCGCTGAGCCCTTAGGACTGACTGTATAATCTATATATTTTCGCAGAAATAAAAGGTTATTTATATGAGACTGTAATTGAAATGCGTAACTCTGGCATACCCACCATGCTTCCGGAATTGTCCCTTTATTTGGCGTAATCCTTCTGGCATTTCGTTTGACTCACTCGAATTCCTTTGTGGAGCGGACAATTGGCGTCAGTTGATTGCGTTTTTGCGGTGGCTTTCGCATCTTAATGGCAACTTCTGTTGGCTTTTTGTTTTTGCCCTGTGCAATTTAACGCCAACGCGGGCATATTTGCAGTCTCATTTTAATAATTCCCGCTGTCGGTCCTTTCGCACCCGTTGCGCCATCTGCAAACAATGCGAAATGCGAATGCCAAGCAGAGTAATGTTGCCCCCATTTTGTGCCAGTGTATGTGTGTTTGGGTGTGTAAATAAACGCTGCATAAATGAGGGCGCGCGTGATGTATTCATGAATGATGACAACTTGCGAGTGCCGACCTTGTCATTGTTTTAGAGTATTTTGTCTTGTATAGTTTAGTCTAATTCTTCCTGGTAGTCTCACTTTTATCCGGCTAAAAAAAATATTTATCTTTTGGCTTAAAATTCTTAGTTTACAGAATTTTCACACGCTCTACGACTGTATTCATAAATTTGATATTATTTTATAGTTTATATCTGTTTTTGGTGGAAGTTCTGCTATATTCCAACTTAAAATCGCTCTTATCTTTTGGCCCATGGATACTTAATTTACACAATTTCCGTTTATATTTATATCCTATATCTTCCTATTAAATTCTACTGTAAATTGTAAAATGTTATTTTTCTGTACCGTGTTTTATATTATTTGTTTGCTCTCTATCTGTTGCTAGTTCTTATTTTTGCCCATCTTCTACCTCTACTTTGACTTCTGCTGAATATTTACTAAGTGACAAATTTTCGCGTTGAATAATTTACAAAGTCCGAGACAAGTGTTTTAAATTGCTCAACCCAGTCAGTCTGTCAGCACGTTAAAAGAAGCACTGAAAAAAAATATATGTAAATCGATTTGAATAAAACATTACAGATATTTATGTAAGTATCGGTATATAAATAACATTTTTAGTTCTATTGTAATGGTATTTGAAAGGATTTTCAAGGAAGTTTTACCTTTATAGCGATTGTTTGTCTTTCATTTCGTTTGTCCAGTGTTGCCACCTCTGCTTGCAACTCTGCTGCTGCTGACTAGCAAGCAAGTCAATTAAAGTGCAGTGCAAACACTGAATCAGTCACGTGCAGATGAGTTTTGCAATACATGTCATCTGTTTGTTTTCACTTTTTCTCTCTGTTTTCCTCTGCCAGCTTTAATATCTTTGTCACTCATAGAGGGAAACACTTTCTAATAAGTTTTTTAATGTTTTCTATAGAGGTGAGAGTAAAGGATTACATTATATGTTTTCAAGACTATCATATAGCTAAAAGTAAGGATTTATTTTTGGTGTTTATTAATATTCTAATAACTTGTTTTAATAAATAGATAAGATAGACCAAATCCTTTCGATAAATCTGTGCCAATTTGTGAATTCAAAATTATTATCCCACCGCTGGGAATATCCGACTATCTATCAATTTAAATTAAATTTTTCCCTAGGCCTTGCCTTTGAAAAGCATTTTGGATATTCCCTATCTAGATCCACCGAATCCCACACTTTGGCCTGTTTTTTTTTTACCGCCCCACGGCAGCCATTTCAGCGACAATTTTCAATAGTTTGCATTTCAATTTGTTTGCGGTGACTGTGAACAAAAAAAAGCTGTTCTCCTGCGTGATGGGGCATCGATTTTTTTGTGTACCCCCAGTTTGCTGACCACGCCCACTTGATTGCATTAGCCCCGATCGACGGATTGCATGCAAAATGCGATGGGCCAACATTTCCACCCTCGAGAGAGAATGGGAGGTCAGCTGGTGGCCAACTCCCTGTGGATTTGCAGTTGGCCAGAATTTATTTCGCAACGCCGTTGTAAAGATTCACTCTTTTGTTCTTTGGACTAGTAGGGAATTGCCCACTATATATATATGTATGTATATATCTGAATGTGTATGGTTCTGTGCTTATATAATACGTGACGATGTCTGCATGGCAAAAACACACACAGTCGCCGCAACGCAAATAGCAACAGCTTGGCCTGAAATAAAAAGAAGGCGTCGCAGAAGCTGAACAAAAAAATAAAATATGTTGTAAATACGTGCGTCTAACATGGGTACTTGACTAGTCGGCCCTATAAGGCGGGGTTCCTCTTTCCCCCTGGATCCCCAATAGGGGTTGGCCCCAATTTGGGGCACAGATTGTGTGTGCCTGGGTGTACACGTCGTAAAACCGAACTGAAACTGAAAAATTGCTTGTCAAACCATCTAAAATGGAGGTGGGAATAAAAAATGTATATTATCAAAAGTACTGAGCTTGTATTTTTGAGTAAAAGCCTAAAATATGTATAGATTTATTTGTTGAAAGATATTTTGTTGACGTAAGACCTATTTTTGGGTAAAAACCTAAAGAAAAATGTATAGATTTCTTTGTTGAAAGATATTTTGATGACGTAAGACCCATAAAAGTATATATAATATATCGTTTTAATGCTTTTTCATAGAAGTAATACTATGCTTAACGAAAAAATATAGTCAAAAGAACTTCCGCAAAATTATAATAATACGAAAACATCTCGATCCACTTAGGTATTTCTCTCTGTGCAAATTCCCTTCTTAGTTCTATGCAGTTGAGCACATTGTCCCTAGGTAATTGAGCCGTGACTGCTGTTGAATTTCCCACTGCATTTTCACCTTGCCAGTTTGCAAGCCAAATAATTGGCCTTTGTGTTTAGAGCGGCTCACACAGTGGCTTCCAACAGTATGCTCCCCCTTTGGCTATTGTCAAGGATCTGTGTGTAGAGTGGGTGTGTAATGCCTCAACAAAAGGACAATGAACCACGTCAATTCCCGACAATCCGAACCCTGGGTTTTGGGGGAAGTTTTAACGCTAATCAGTCACTTGATCGTTTTCCACACACATTTAACAAACTTTAACCTTTGTGGCCTTCATGCAATTATGCAAAGTAGTTGGGAAAGATTTCAATTAAAAGATTTTCTCGGCACAGCATTTAATAAGTTTCCTTACTTTAAGCTATCCTTTGTGCATTTTCTTAAACGTAATTAACTTGGATACACCAAAATTAAGTTTTGTGGTTGCGCACCACTTGAATTTCCTGATTTACGATCTTCCCTCAACATTGATTACGTCACTTTGGTTTTTATAGTTTTTTCTTGTTGCTGCCTCTGTTTTGGTGGGTGGTTGTGCCAAATAAAACAACTTGAGAATGTTCCGTCTTAGCCAAGTGTCTAATGAAAGTTTTTCGCCAAAAAAAACTTTTTCCCGATTAACATTCTCCTTGTTTCGCTCTTTTCGCCTTTGGTTTAATTTCGATGAGATGGATTTGGTTACTAACGAATTGGGTTTTCCTTTTTTTTTTGTTTTGCGGATAGGTCGCCATCTTGGCCTTTTGTTTTTATGGGAAACTTGCATTTAACACGCAACCTGACTCCGTTTACATGCAGAAAAAAATTTGTTTTTGTGGCCTAAATATAAAAAATATTCAAAAATATGTATATTTTAAACAACAAATTGGTACATAGGCAAAGTTAAATTTTAACATGCTAACATGCTTTTAGGTCCTTGGTCTCTAAATAAGTGTTTTCCTATTTTAGTAAAATTGTTAAAGCTTTGGTATAGCTGGGTTAAACTAAGGATTGTGGGGAGAGTATGTATGATGATATAGCTTGACTGAAACCCAAAGTTTTTTGCCTTTTATAGAGAGGAGTAAGAAAAACTGGGGACAAACTGAAAAAGGGGAGGCAGCCAGAGAGCGAGACGTGCTAAATTGGGAAATGGAAATTAAGTTAGCACCAAAAGCAAGGCGAGGCACACTGGCGAAACTTTGGAGCAGGCGCCTCCAATATGGCGTCAGGTGGTGACGGTGGGTGGTGGTGGGTGGTGGCCATCCAGGATTCAGCGGGGGGTTTGGTCCGGGCCTTGGGGGTCGATGGGTGTTTGGGTGTTTGAATGTTCGTTCAGGGCTGAACATAAATTAAACTCCACTTGACAACAAGGAGCTTCGCTGCTGTTGCTTTTCCAGCTCCTGTGGTTGCTGTGGCGTTTTTGTTGTGCTTGCTCATTTGGCAGCTCGCTTTTGGTTTACTGTTGTTGTTGTTTATTGTCGCAAGCTAAACAAACAAACACTTGACTACACGCACGTACACTCGCCCACCCACAAAGCCCACATTTGCCACATCCACATCAACACCCCCACCGCCCCTTATGGGCTGTGTGCTAATGCGCACAAGAAGCAAATTTACATTTAGTGCTGCATATTTTAGGGGGTTCCTCAGTGCCTCATTCGTCCTTCATATCGTATCCCTAATAAGAACTACAAAATCTCTGAAATCGATTTATGTCATTTGCATACCTTGCCACTTTATTTATGAGCAGACAAAGGCACCTTTCATTTTTTTTATTAAACATAATGGGTTGAAAGACAGAGTTAGTAAATTGCCAACTCTGCAAATCGTTAATGGAAAATTCTCAATAAAACTTGAAGAATCGTAAATTAAATAAACTCTGGACAAAAATTCATGAGTAAGTTGGCAACAAAAGTTGGCTCCAAATTGCAATTAAATTTAACTCGGCTAAATTTAGCAGAGCCACGCATTTGGACTAGACCCAATCCTCTTCCGATTTGTCTCTATATATAAATATATATAAAAAGCACACAGCGTAGGAGCTTAAAACAAATCGCATAAGTTGGCAGCTTTTAATGAAGGAGGGCGGGCGAACAGGGATGAGCTCGGCTCAGGCTTTGTAGATGGGATGAGATGGGATGCTCCTCCTCCTTTGGCGTCCGCCACTTCATCAGGCACTCAAAATCCTCAACTTTAGCAGCAGAGTTAAGTCGCTGCCAGTTTAATCCCAAGTGCCTTCATCCTTGTGCCTTCGTTCCCAATCTCTCCCCTATTTACCCTATCTACCCAATCTTCCACCACATTCTTAAACCTTCTCCTCCATCCTTTGAGCAACTCTCGCTCCCTGTGCGTTTGTCGTTCTGCTCGAGTTGATGAAACGAACGAGTCCCAGGGCCTAAGTCCATGTATTTATGTGTGCCGTAGGTTTCGGGGGGCCATGAAACTTTTCAGCCCCTGCACGGAGAGAAAAAAAGTTGTTAAAGAGTATGGATAAAGGTGTTCTTTATGGGTATCGGAATTTGATTAATTTAGCTTTAGACACACTTTTAGTGGAAAGTGTTAATACATGTTTGTAGTTCTGAATTATTAATAAATATTTTTTGGCTGATTTCTCAATGTCTGGTTAAGGTTACGGTTTGTTATCTGCCAAAGCTTGTCAGCAGAACCTTAAGTTGTTCGGAAAGACAAAGAACCAATCTTTACGGGGTCTGTTATGAGACTATTCAATGTTTAATTCGTTTTGACAAACCTAAACAGTAGTAGTTAACAAATGTTAACATGACATTGAGAAATCGGACCTTAAGAACGTACCACAGTATTAAGTACTGTTTCTGACTGTGTTTAAATTCCATTTAGCATAGAATTTGTTCTATTCCAGGCAATGAAGTAAGGGGCAAGGAGGAAATTCCAACCCCTCCACTCGGGTTGTCTATTTTTAAGGGGCAACTTTTCGGGAGGGGTTGGGAATTGTGGGATGAATAGTGTTTGCCTTGTGGTGGGTGGCTTCGAGAATGTCGCTTGTCTCTCCGACCTCGAGTCATAAATTGGGCACAGTGGCGGCATAACAATAAGTCACAAACACACACTGCCTGCTCCTCCTTTCCCTGCCTCCGTTTCATGCATAAATTTAAGAGAGCCAGAGGAAACGCTTGACTTGGCAACAGTTCTAAGTTCCTAGTTCCCAGATCCCAAGGTCCAGATCTGGACTGGGCATGGGCAACTTCGTCATTTGTGCAAACATAAAACCATTGTAAACAAACATGGGCAAACGCTTGATGCCAACACACAGACACTCCGAAACACACGAAGGAACCCAGCATAAGCTGTAAGTTAAACCGTTAAAATTGGTTTACAGAGAAGGTGGGCGATGGTATTGGATCCTTGGAAATATCCATGAGCGGGAAAAGTGGGGAAAGTGAGGAGTGTGCCACTGACAGGAGCCATTGTTGTCAGATAGTTTTTATCCCCGCTGTCGTTGCTCCGGCCAACGTATCTGCATTGCTGTCCTGTTCTGTTCTGTTCTGTTTGTCTCCTCTGCCACTTTGCCAACAGACAAGAAGTTGGCCAAGTACTCGAGCATCACCCAAAGTACAGTGGTAATCCAAGCTGCAGATACTCAAAAACAAGTCGGGAAGAAAAGAGACAAGTGAAATGGATATTCAAAAGGCATATCATATAATAATTGTTATACAAATGTTTGGTAATCGAGTAGGATACAAGAAATTATGAATGCGTACTATGAGGTAGCAGTAAATGAAGTTATTTCCAATTCAAAAGGGAATTTAAGATTTCATTCCTTAAAAAAAATGGTGTCAAAAAGTATGCTACGAAAAGTGTGTTTTCTTTTGTAAACTAAAATCAAAAAATAAATTTATTTGCCTTTCTTAACCAAGTTCTACTCTATGTGGCCTTCAAAGGAGGTACTCCTTAATGTTTATTCTGGTGGCCCAGTCAAGAGCCAACCCCCATATCCTTACTCCTTTGCTGTCACTTAACCGCACGCGCCTATAAGCAGGCAATACATTTTAACGTTAATGGAGAACGTGAAAGTCAAGGATAAAGCAGGATGTGCAGGGGGTTATAAAAGAGGCGAAAAAAGAGGGACGTGGGCATGCCGTGTTCTTCATCACTTATGGCCATTATGTGATTGTCGCTGCATGGCAGGCCCAAAGAAATGTATGTAAATCCATCCACATTCTCTCTGCAATTCCGAAATGTGTAATGATGACGATAATCTGGATGATGACGTTGATGATGATGAGCGGGGGACAACACACCTGCCGCCAGCTCTAATTTGCATTTATGTGGGATGCACTCTATCTGCACAGCCCACACAAAGTGTGTGACTTGACATATGCAGACATAAGTGGTGCAAAATGCATTCCAAAAGGTAGAGAGTTTACTTATGGAAATATTTTGTACTAGGTTCCCTTTATTTTTTAAATCGTTAGAGGTTACTGAAGGCAAAATCATTTCTTAGCACAGACCTACTCTTGAATTGCTATAGCTTTACTATGATATAACTTAACATTGATTCTTAAAATTGGAACCAGAGTTTTTTGTATATAGACTGTATTTTGGTATATATTTTTTATGTAAATGAACTATAGGTAGCCTCCAGTTCTTAATGCTCTTCTCGCCACACAGCCTTGTACCACCTTTTCCCATTGTTGACTGTCGGTCGCAATTTGCAATGGGGGTTGCTGGAGTCCTTGATGGTTCAATTTGCAGCCGGGCATCCATTCATCTCCACCCCCGCAGCCTGCGAAATCAATGTGTGGCCGCGTGGGTGTGTCCTGCCACGCCCCTGATTGAGTTACATGCTGCATTACCCATGCAGACGACCCCCGTAGTCCCGATGATGTCCTGGCTGGTCAGCATTCGAGCAGAGGAGGATTTGCGTAAGCGAGCCACATAAATAGTGATGGAATCCCAGTGCCGCCACCTGCACAAACCAGCCGGCCACACATACACACAGTCGGCCGACACCCACTCACCACCCCCAGTTAGTCCCGTCAACCCACTCAGCTCCCACCTGAATGACCACAAATCCCCAGCATGCGCCAAGTTCGGAGGTGGGTCTACGGTCTATGGTCTACGGGTTATGGGTTGCAGCACGTGTCCTGTGCCATCAGCTTTGCCAACATCTCTCGCCCAGGCAATTTGCTCCTGCGGTTTGTCCTAATGCTCTGTCCCGACCAGCTCCTCCCTGTCCATCCCTGCCCCCATCCAGTGCTGTCTCGTTTCGCTGATGAATGACCATCAAAATTCCCACCATTATCGCCGGCTCCTGTGCCTTTTGTACACCCTTTGTTCTTGCTGCTCGATTGCCCGCCTGAAGTTGACCGATTAACTTCCCTCGGATGGAAAACACCAAGCCTTGTGCCAGCATTTCATCTGGCATTTGTTTGTAATTCCATAAACAAATTTTAGTTAAAATAAGACGTTAGGAAGGAGAGGCAGAAGGGTTTGTCTACAAGGCTTAGCTCCTTTTTCCTGGAAATTATTTCATTGGAGCAGAAACTGATTCTTGGTGACTTGTTGAATATACCTACAAATAGCCAACATATTTTCTTAGAAATACCAAAAGATCAATGTCTCAGATATTTATATAACCTTAGGCTATAACACTTACTTATATTTTGACCAACTACCTGGACTTGATGAAAAAAAGGTCATGAACACCTGTAAGATATCTGAAAATTTGTATGTTTTTATTCCTTCAGGCTGCCAAAACATTTTCAATTAATTCCAGTTAAAATCAAATTTTAAGCCAGTGATAAATAGCCTTTAATATTAAAACAATTTAGAAACTAGTTGTCTGGTTCAGCACTTTCGATTTCTTTTTGTTCACTTTCACCCAAGTGAAACTGAAATCATAAATGCTAAATTCTGTCAGGGGTCTGAGCTGCTTCCCAAAGGATCTGGGCGAAAAGGCAAACATTGCGCTTCAATCTCCAGTCGTTGGTTGTTGTCTCAAAGGGAGATGAACTAATTTGCATACTTTTTGAGACCGTTGTGTTTCCTTTGTTTTCAGAGAAGGGAGAGGAGGAATCTGTGGGTTATAGTAGGGTTGGTTGGCTTTTCCTCTGGGTTGGTGGGAGCTGTCCCTCAATTAAACTGTCATGTCAAAGTCAGAGGCGTCAGTGGCGGCATTGAAGATTGGCGATGGCCATCGGGGTTATCGGGGATCTATGTGGTGGTATGCTTGGGCATGGGATGCTAGGGGTATAGGTTCCATCTATCTCGGTCTTGTCTGGCGCTGCGTTAGCTTTTACGACCCATTCGGGCTGGGCCCGTCACTCGGATTTTAAGTGCCAGCTTCGGTTATAACCCAAACCCAAACCCAAACCCCCTGCCATTTCCTCGTCCTCAGTTTGTTGGCTCTAGTTCAATTCAATTTGCTGCTCTGGCTGTTGCTATTTCAGGCCTAGTCTCCAAATGGCAGGCACAGCAGCTCAGCCCCGTTGGCTTTTGACATTTCAAATTGATTCTCAGCGATTTATGTATATCATTTCCACCCACACAGCCTCACGAGGACATAATATGTCCTCCGGTTTGTGTGTCCTTCTGGCAAACAGCACCAAATTATCCTGTTTTTGCGGTATTTATTACAAATATCATATTGTTGATATAAGCACAGCTGTCTTTAAGCACATAAATATTTATAATTGGCAAAGATGAAGTATTAAATGCTTAATACCGATTATCCGTTGGCAAGAAGGAAGGATATTTTAATACCTCTACAATGCAGAGTTTCATAATTCATATGTTTTGGCATTTTGCGGATTTCGAGCTCTCGCACTTAACTGCCTTTTAATGCAAGTTTCTCACACAAGTACCATTAAGACAAGAAACTTCTCTAATGAGCATTAAGCATTGAAAGTAAACTCAAACTAGAAACACTCTGGCCGCAGTCTCGAGGGAAACGGAAATGTGGTTTTTGGCTAACCACATGCTTGAATTTAAATAGAAGTTATAAATGAGAGGGAGATTGGGTGTTACTTTATGTCAAGGTCGTCTTAAATCCACCCACCAACTGCTGCTGCATTCTCAACTGAAACTGGGGTGGGCAAAAATGATTTCACCTGTCCAACATCTGGGATACAAACTGAAATCGCTTTTCCAGAATGTCGTGCAATATTGATGAATGATTGAGTTTAATGCTGTTTCTATATCTGACCTCTTGCCTCGGCAATCAGAGAGATCAATTGCAAGGCGACATCGGGGGATGGCGACTATTTTTAAACATTTGTGTGGGGGTCAGGCCAAAAAAAAAAGGGAGGGCCAATGCAGTGACGCAAATTTGTCGATTTCCACACTGAGAAAAAAGGTGAAGACTATGTTGTCATTAGAACCTTATCGCATTTAGGACCTAACGATAGGGGATATTTTAAAAGTAATTAGGAAACCTTGTTTAAGTAAAAAAAAATATCAATATGATGCCCATTCCATATGCATTTTTCTCTCCCTGTGAGTGGGATGATGTTTGATGTCGATGGGTGGTCAGTGGGTGGTCGTAAGATATCGCGATTCTAGCTGATGTCATCAGCCAGAGGACAAGAACCGCAGTGGCTTCTGTTTCTCTGACGTTTTCGTCTTGGTTGCCTAAAGCCAAATTGAATAAATAGAAAATGTTTTTTGTTGTTCGCCATAGGTCTAATGAAATTCTAACACGCGCCACACTTCAAGTAGGCGATGAATGTGAGTCCATGTGTCCTGGTTGGGGGCCACAGAGCTCCTCTGCCTGGGTATTTGTGAGCAGCTGGTCATAATGAGCCACTTGAGTGGCGCACACGCATGCAAAAAGCATTCGAGGCTAAAGTCGTTTTGTGGTCGGTGGTTCGGTGGTTCCAACATCATCTGACCTTCGACTAGAGACAATGGCAAGGCCAGGATTCTAGGTGGGTGTGAATGGGTGGATGGGGAGTGTGTGTGTGCGTGGCATGAGCTTCACTTCCTGTTGCTGGACCTTCCTTTGCCAACGTGCACAGGGGAAATTACTGCTAGATTTCACATTAGTTACAATCTTGAAACCTGCGGTAATCTCATTCCTTTAAGAAAAGAAGAAAATTTACTCAAAAGTCGCTAGTTCTATTAAAAGCAGATCTTTGGAACAGTGAAAAAGGAACGAGTGGAATCGTATGAAACGTCACATGCAACTCTGTTTTGCATAGGGTTGCCATCGTCTCTACAAGTGCAAGTTTAAACAGTTCAATCGATTTATTCATATCTGGAAATGTTTTTTCTGCTTTTATAGTTTTGTCAACTTATAGCTCATTTCTCCCTGAGTGCACTGCCTTCCCTCCAAAACCTTAACCACGTACACATGCGAATTTTTATTTCCGCTCCTCGTTTGTCGGATTGCCATTGCCAGGACGTGTTTGCAACGCTTTTCAGTCGAAAATTTCCCTTGGAAAGAAGCGTAGAGAGAGTATAACAATTTGCCTCAGCTTCAGTTTGATAATCATTTAACACTTTTCCGTATATTTCTCGCTCTAGATAAAAACCCAACGCAGCCAGCCGCCCAATGCATACTAATGAGCGGAGGAGCCCGGGAGTCACGTAGCCAGAAGTAAGGGAAAGCCAAAAAGGACCTCATCCCATCCCTTAAAGCGGCGAAGAGCGGTGGCTCTAATTAAGACAGGCCTGGTCTGGAAAGTCTGGATGGTCTGGTCTGGGCCAAAATTAATGGAACCCACGAGTGGTGGAGCGTTTTCGGTGTTCACACAAATTAAATTCCATCAAGTTTATTTGCTGTAAATGAGAGGCAGTGTGGCAGAAGAGGAGAGGAGTGGAGTGGAGTGGAAGTGCTGGCCTTAATTTAATTTCCCCATCCTTAACCCTTTGTGCCCCTTAGCACGTGTTGCCATGTTACCATCTACCATTTACCACTTAGAAGCGAAAGAATAGGCCTACAGACACCTACACTTGAACACACAGATGCTAAATCAGATTCGATTGATTTAAATTCGTTAGATTTTCCATGTAAATAGTCATTATAATTATTATTGTGGTCTACGTTGGTATTTGCGTCGAGCAATGTCAGCGGTGAACCTTGAAAAGCGGAAAAAATTGTAAACATAAATCTAATATTTATTACGAAATTTCATAATTGTGCATCTCGCAAATGCTATGATTACAAAATATTAAAAGAAATGAGACGAACGAGCGGAGGGCAAATCTATTAATTAGTAATTATTATAATGTGATGTTATATATATAAATCAATCGATAAACAAAAAACCTAAGGCAAATTAAACATAAAAAATGAAATATACAAAACTGTTAACCAACGTAACAAATTTCACTAAGTAGATTTTTCGAATTAAATTTAAATTATAATAATTAAACAAATATAGCAAGAAAGAAGAGAAAACATAACAACTTTGCTGTATACACGAGATAAAACTGCGTTTTTCTACTAAAAATGAATATGTAAAATGATTTTTCAGACTTAGATTACCCCATATTCCTAATTATATAAAAACAAATTATACATATATAAATTACAAATTCTATGTAAATGTTGTGCGTATATAAAAGCAAAAGCGTAGAACCCCATATTTCGAGAACTTTTAGTTATTTATTATGTGTGTGCTATATCTTCATCTATGTAAACATAAAAAGAGCGCTTTGCTTCGTCTAGGAAACATTTTGGGCCTTAAACCAACCCTACTCAAGCCTGGGCCTTGGTGTTCTTCTTGTTACCCAGCATTCTTCAGATCAATATATCTATATACCCCTGGGGAGGGGGGCAACCCACACACTAATGGTTATTCTATATCTACGTAAATGTGTTCGTTTCTAAACTTGTATAAAAGCACGTCCCCCTCTCCGCTCAAACACGAAAAGTTTGTAAAATATTGACAGAGAGCAAGAACGAAGGAAGATACGAAATTATCTTATAATATTAATACTATTTCCGGGAATAAAAGAAGAAAACATTTAGTTTTTCTTCTTGAATCGCATTTCTTCCACTTTTCACCAATCAAAACAAATTTAAATGAGAAATTTAATACGAAGAATTGAATTTTGAGTCTCTTCAAACCTCAAGCTCAAAACAGACCCTTAAAAAATAAAATAAAAAAATAATAATGAAGTTTCTAGGTTCTATTATTTAGTTATCTTGTTATTTATATGTTTAGCTTTAATTTTTGTCTAATATATTTTTAAGTTTTGGCTCCGCAATAAATACAGACAATTATATATATTTTTTCTATAATTTGTTTCATTTTGTCATTATTGATTCGTGGACGAATAAAAAAGAAAATAAAACAAAAAAAATGGATAACAAATGAATTGCTAAATTTAAGCGCAAAAGTTCAATTAATAAAAATTAGAATTTTAAAATTAACATAATTTGGACTATTTATATATACATACGCATATATATACAAATCTATATATGAATAATTAGTAACAAATCAAATCAATTTCCATAACAACCGCCAGAGAAAAAAAACAAAAAAAAATATATATTCTTAGTGACGAGAGTGCAACAAGACACACTCGTGCAATTGTACTTTAAAATTGAATAAAATTCAAAAAGAAAAAAAACAATGAACAGTGGAGGTGGATAATGAACGAGCGAAATGGTATATGAAGCATCACATGCAACTCTGACTTTCATAGGGTTGCCACCGTCAACTTGCAGGCAGCCTTTAGAAGAGGAAAGCAGCAACCGTCGAAACACAAGCAGACTCACTCACACACAAGGCTTGAGATCAGGAGAGCAAAAGGGATAGATAGAAGTTGCTTCACCGAGTTATAGAATTGATTGATGATTATTTTTGGTGAATGTGTCGCGCGTTGGGAGCAGCAATTGCAACAATAATTCCAGGCATATCGAAGCATTTTTACTCAGCACTCAGACGACAGCAATCAGCGAAATCGGCAACCAAAACTGATGGCAATAACAAGCAAAAGATAAACAATTCGGGATCAGAGAGCGAAGACAAACAGGATGAAGAAGCAACCACACACACACACACAGAGATACCACACACACAAACACAATAAAGGACGAAAGCGAACAAATAAATACTTAACGGGATTCACATATGTATATTCAAGAAGCAATAATGAAAGTATATTTCCAAGTATGATAAAAAACAACCAAGAAAGTCAAGAACTAACATGAATAAAAAATATTTATACATATATTTTAATTATAGTTACAAATTAGCATATATATAAATATACATACATACAAACATATATACCGAAGATAGTCCAAATAATTTAGCGAAGAATGAAAACCAAACGAAGTAAAGTTTAATATTTACAAAATATTAAAATATCAATGTGCAATTTAACAAGCGTTTAAAACACCACACTGACACAGCCACACAAAATTAATGCTACACCTATATATACACACATATGTAAACCGATTATAAACATTATATATGCGTATATAACAAGTCGATACGAAATAACGATCCATTTAAAAGCGAGTGAAGGCGAGCGACAAACTTTAGTGGCGAAAAAAGAAACAATTTAGTTTTGTGTGCACACACCACAGTAAGACCTACTTAAAAGGAAATCAAAATTCAACTAACAAAACCACACGAAACGAAGCCGTGCTAAAAATGCTACAGAAGGCGGTTCAAGTCAAGTTTTTGAGCAAATACTCATAATTGTTAAAAATGTTTAAATAATATAATAACAAAAGCAAAAAAAAACAAATTAATTAAAAACAAACAAAAATCCGTAACAAAAACAAATTGCATATTATCATATATTTTCTCTCTCCTTAGACAATTTAGTTAATTATGAAAAGTAATGAAAAACAAACATTATACCTAAGTGTTAGTCTTATATATAAATAAATATATGATTAATAATTAAAAAAAAAGATAAAAGCAGAAAAAGAAATTCATGGAACAGCAGCCGACGAAAGAAATGTGAAGAAAGCACAGTAACAGCAAAAAAGTGAAAACAAATTAAAAAGAAACAAAAACCAGCAAAGAAACCAAATCGAAATGAGAAAAACAAAACTTAAATTAAGAACTTAGATTTGCCTTTGTGTTATTATCAAGTGTGTTTCTTATTACCATTATTATTATTATTTTTTCATTTCCAATTGGTCAGACGTGTGAAATGATTTCCTTACATATTGATTGAGAAATAAAAATTATTAAACAAAAAAGCAACAAAATGTGTTTTTATTAATACTATTTAAAAGGATTGTCCCCCGATAACGCATGGTTTCCCAGGCTCAAAAACTATATCATTTGTCTGCCATACTCATAATTCGTTTCATCTGCAGGAGGATAGCTTATCAGTATGGAACCGGACTGCCACTGATATGACCAGTACAACACGTATCCGTGATACGTTACGCAGGATATTAAATATACCTCTAACAACGGCAATGGAGTATAAGATACACTGTGATAGCCTTAAATATGTTTCAATGTAAGTATGAAATTCGGAGTATTGCATTATAACCCTAATATACCAGTACAGTATAATCACAGACTAGATTTGTTGTTAAAAAAATATACCAAAAATATAACTCATCCGTGGAATTTTGTGTTATATTTATTTTTTTTTAATAATTTTTCAAGATTTTGAATCTGAATTTTTGTTATATTTTTTTTACAATGAAATTTTGATTATAATCCATACTAATCCAACACCTAATCTAACCTGTATAACACGCAGGCCCAGGCGTCGAAATCGAAAACTGGGGAATCTGTTTAATCGAAATCGATACTCATTCAATTCAAGATATGGAAGGGCATGATTAAAAATCTCCGAAGATCAAGACATTTGTTATTTTGGAAATGTTAATGGTTTGGGAACAGGGGACTGGAACTGACCTGGTCAATTGACAAGCACACACAACCCACTAATGATAAAACCGATATTCTTTTCTTATTTTGCAGTAATAAAGGCCCATTGAAAAGCTGAAATTCAGTGAATAACTATAAACAAAAGAAAAACAAAAACAATAATTACACAAACAGATAATATAAGTCGCTAGTGAAAGCAGCAACAGTCACAAGTTCACCGACAGCACAGACAAACGTTACACCAACCCTAAGCACAAGGAACCATCGTGGACACAACAGAACATCAGAACACCATCGGAATCGAACCCACAATCCTGATCGACCCACATCAACAACGAGGGCAGGAGTGGCTCCCAGCTCAGCCGCCCCAGATCCCGAACATCAAACCCCATAGAAAGGCAAATTAATATTTAAGCGCTAATGAGACAAATCTTTGTATTTTAAACGAGTTTACAAAGTGTGTGTATATATGAAACGCCATAAATATTTTAGTTTGTATGTATAAAAGTTAAATTAGGCATTCCCTATTAAAGAAAATCAAAGTCCCTCTTTACTGCCTGAAACTGAAGCCTTTCCAATCTGGCTACCGCAATCTATCTTAGTTTATTTTGTATTAATTTACCGAACCCTACTATCTTAATCTCCCGAACGATTGCAATTGGACCACCTCTCCCACAGGCGTGCCCTTGTATTGTAGCCTTATCGATTATCGCCATAGCCGGCAGGCAGCCAACACACCAGATAATGAATCTATGAAACTGACACACTAACTAGCCGATACTGTATTTATCTGTTTGCAATGATTATTTTAAATTAATGATACAAACCGAAACTGAATAATCAAATTGTTTGTTTTTGTTCTTGAAGAAATACAAAAAGTTTTTTACGTGAAGAAAAAAAAAAGAGAAAAACTAAAAATTGAAACTAAAAGCAAAAACCCAGTTGTTTTACATATACCACCACACAGCTATCATTCGAACCACAATTTCACACATTCGAACATTTATCTCTCCCGTAAACTTTCTCCGGTACAGTTCAACCAACGCAAGCCCAAAATAAAGGATACTATTAAAGTTGCAGAACCTATTTTCAAAACAACGTGGTAATTCCCATTATTTTTGGCGTAAGGACGGATTAAATCGACGATTGTTCCGACTTTTTCCAGATGGACATTGGAGATATTACACATTTACTGGCTTTATTAATTGGAAATTGCGAGCTTTACTTTACGAGTACTTAAAACTATTCCGAAATATGATATTTACGTGTCCTCGAACTCTGTCAAGTCCATTATATAAACATTTGATACGAGGCAGTCTCCTTCCTGAAATTGAATAGTAAACCAACTTTAACAAGTGTCTGGATTTAAGCCACTTTTATATCTACCCCAGGTGTAATGCCCACAAGGGCATCAGCATGGCCGTAGAACTCTTCCTTTAAGGAGATGACGATGGTCTGCAGATTGGTGGTGTGATCCCTAATGTACGAAGCGACTTTGCCAATGTTCGTGTTGTCCAAGGCGGCATCAATCTCGTCGAGCACAAAGAACGGCGCTGGTTGATAACTAAAGATAAACCAAATATATATAAGATTTTTGAATACATATTTAAGTACAATTTCAACTTACCTGTGGGTGGAGAAGAGCAGAGCCAAGGCGGCGATGGTTTTCTCGCCACCACTCAAGTTGTTCATGGGCTGGAATCGTTTGCCGGGCGCCACACAATTGTAGTTGATGCCATCCAGATATGGTTCCTCGGGATTATCGGGTCCAATGTAGGCCTGGGCTGCCTCGTTGCGAGCCAGTTTCTTGTATATGCCATCGATGGCATCCGAGATGTGCTGACAGCAAGCAACGAAGCGAGAGGAGCGCTCGTTTTTGACCCGCTCGAATGCCGCCTTGGCCTTCTTAGCCTTTTTACGCGCATTCTCGAACTCCTCGTTGGTGGATTGCACTTTTTCCGTTACGGCATCCAGCTTCTGCATGGCCCTCATGTTTGGCGTCTGTATGCGCTCCAGGACGTCCAATTTACTTTGCAGGTCCTTTTGAAGCAACTCGTGGGTCTTTTTGAAGCCAGAGTCATCCTTCAGCTTGGTGTACTCTCGTGGTAGCGATCCATAATCGACCTCGATGCTATGGATGAGGTAAACATTTTAAATATAGAATTTTCGAAACTATTATTGGAGAGCTTACAGATTTTCCATTGCTGCTGCTGCAGAAGTGGATGCGACATCCGCATCGCTTTGCCGCACTGCATCGTCCAGCGAGCCGCGCAACAATGGCACCACTATGCAATCGGTCTGCGGCGAAGGAATAGTGTATTACAATTATGGTTTTAAAACTGAGTAACGACAACTCACTTTCGCTTGCAACAGTATGTTCTGTCGTTCGTTTTTCTTGGCCTCGATCTTCGACTCTACCGAAGATAAATGGCTGCCCACGTTATGGATCTCCTTGGCCAAGTTCGCCACATCTTTCCGCGCTTTGGAAATGTCCTCCTCCATGTCATCCACGGCTTGCTTCTTCGCCTGCTTATCCTGCTTGAACTTTTCCATTTTCTCCTTGTCCTCGTCGATTTCCTTGAGGTAGCGTGCCTCGGCCGTTTTGAGTCCCTCCAGGGCATCTTCCTCGTCCTGCACGCTGCGCTCCCAACGCTCAACGTTCTCTGCAATTCGATTAATTAAATTGGATCAATATATAATTCTTATATACTTGCTTTTCGTGTCCTTCTGTTTCTCGAAGTCCAGCTGCGAGTTGATGGAATCTATCTGCTGCTCGAACTCAGCCCGCTTCCGCGCTCGCTCCTGCTGCATGACCAGTTCCCGCTCCTCGTACTGA